>NC_140029.1:21861485-22165076 GCF_963513975.1 Fringilla coelebs | reverse complement strand
ATGGATGATGACTTCTGTAACAGATGTGGGAACTGTTGGGAAGGTGTGACCTGGGATCCCCCACCTGCTGTCACCTCTCTCAGTTCTTTTGTGGGTCTGCAAACAAGTTTTTAACACAAACCCCAACACCTGCATTTGGGAACAGATCTTCCTTAGGATCCATCCAACTCTGTGCAAGTTTTTGCATCACATGCTGCTTGATTCCTAACATGCAAGACCAGGAATCCAAGTACTTTCTTTTACAGGTCTTTATAACCATGGCCTGACATGCCATACACTCTGCTAAATATAGAAATCAATAGAAGAAAAAATGATGCTCAAATCAGACATCCTATTTTTCCTTTCTTCTCAATGCTGCTATTATTCCAATGTTCAGTTTGATCCTAAAGCAATACACCACAGCATGTCACATTCATTATTATGTCTTTATACTTCCGAGTAACTGAAATCCTTTTATTAAAATGCAGCATTTTGTGATGGATTTCTTCATCCTTGGACTGACATTGAGCCTGAAGCTCTTACTAGTAATCACTTTACACAAAGCAAGTTCACATACTCAACTCAGACAGAGTAGCTAAGGACTCAATTGGCAGGTTTTTAAAAATGGTGTGAAAGCTGGTGAGACTGAATTGTTCTAGCAAATAGACACATTTCAAAATTTCTGAGAAAAACTACACTGAAGGCCTTTTCTAAGTATTCTACTAATGGAACATTTTATTCACCATTCATTAGCACTGTATTATTTAAACAAAATCAGAGAAACATGAAAGTTACTGTACTCAATATTATTAATCTTAAAGAAAATTAAGGCTGTCACTTACTAATATCAGTTATAAAGAGGACCTGTAAATATGAAGATATCACTTCCAGACAGTCTTCCACCACCCTACTCAAAGTCAACAATCATCCTTCAAGCATACATGATCTTCAACTAAGATTGCTAAGATGATAGAGGGAAAAAAAACAATTGACATGAGAAAGGGACAGTAACAAATTGTCCAAACACTTTAGAATTACTAGTTAATGCAATACTAGGATAGAAGATGAAACTTCTATCCTAGTAATCAGTGTTCCTAAAGAAAACTTCTTTACTTTGAGAGACATGCCAAAGCACACATTTGCAGCTGATTCTTCTTTCCACTATCTTCATGAGGTTTTAAATTTAGACCTGTAGCATCCTAAATATTTGAAGAGTTTTTGCTGTAATGTTAGGTCTGTCACATCATCTACCAATCCTCATGAGACAGAATGCTTAGCCTCAAAAAAGTAAATGCTTTTACTATTTCAGGATATACATCATTAACTTATACACTATTTCCTCACACTTCATCTACACTCCCTAAAAAATGCTTGAGAAAGCTGTAAGGACAAATGGGCTACTGCACACTATTAACTCTTTGTTATTTATAATGAAGGCATAGAGATTACTTAGTGCAGTTACAAATTAAAGTTTTCATTTTCACCTTCAAGGCCCTATATTATCTTACCCACAATTACTTATGTCTTGCTTTTATTTCCTTCTACTCCCTAGACATCTTCTATTCTTTCACTTAATTGCATTCTTTATCTCTTTCTCCCACTTCCAGCTGCATGTCTTATATCATGCTGACCTCTGTGCCTTGTACAATCTTCATGCCTACATTCTTCATCCTTCTCCAGCAGTATATTTAAGAATATAGTTTTTCTGGAATCATTGGTACATGCTCTTCTTCCTCCCTTTCTTATTACTGGGCTATTAACTAAAATTTGTCTTGTTTAAATCGCTTTTGCTCCTCGTTGGACCAGGGCAGCAGAGAACACAGCTGAAAGCAGATTTGTCTGATTTACTTCTTATTTCTAGTAGGAATGACCTCTGTTAACTCTAACTCTGAAGAGAATTGAGGGAAAATACTTGCTTGCCATCTGAAATAAGTAATTGGAATCTTGTTCACTAAAAAAGCCACAATGTTCATTAAATAAATTGCAATCAGTGTGTGCTTATAGTGGTTAGTTTCTACAAGCTACATCTGTACTTCTTATAGTCTTAGGTGCTTATATTTATTTCATAGTGCTCCAAACAGAGCAGAACTCCATACCTGTGATCCAGCATACATGAATATGATGCTTTTTATCCCCTCATGGTTTAATGTGTACTTAAATGTAAATATGATGATCACACTGAGTAGCACACAAACATCAGGAAACCAGGGAAGCATTCCCAGACACAGTATTAGTCACAGTATGGTAGAGTCATAGCATCATTCCTGACTTCTAGAACACCTGACTACAGGAATTCTACCTTTCCAAACTTCAAACATCTACTCTACACAATATAAGTCTTCACAGAATTATCATATGACCATAGTACCAGTTGTCACTACAACTGAAAAAATATTATCTTCTGAGGAACATCTTAAAAAAACTTCAAACACTTTTTGCTGAAATTAAAAAAAAAAATCCTCTCGATGAAAATTTTTGGCCTGAAAATTTAAAAAATCACAACTGATATCAGTTTTCAAATGATATATTGCAGCTAATCTAAAGCTTGCAAATGCCTTCTACCTCAGATACATGATCATTCTTTCTAAAATGAAAGGTTCTGGTTTAGTTTGCTTGGGATAATTGCATTATTGAAAGTGAAAAGCAGTAAGATAGGTTACATACTGTTATGCTGGAAGTGCCCAGGGCACTTTTTTGAATCAGTAGTATTTTGAGTCTTCAATAGTTCTGAATAGGACAATAGGCAATCTCTAATGTCTCCAGACTGAGCTACAGGATGCAATGATATGTTCTGGAGACAAATTGAATAGATCACTGTGACTAGTTGTCTGTTCAGGAGAAAGAACACAATTTCCTAATGGAGGAAAACATGTTCTGTAACAGAGGATATTTTCAGCAATGGATGAAATCTCATCAACTACTTTTTGCTACTCAGCAAAACCTTGAGACTTTGAAGCAACTATGAAGGAGTTACTAACATCAAAAGCCATTTCCATTACCATGCCACTATATTAGAAAATAGTTGCAGTTGTATTTTAAAATAATTCTGGTGCTATTCTGGGAAGTATTGACAAGTAATCCTTATCTCTATATTTAGTAAAATCTGCTGATAACAGAAAGTTTTGTAGGTCATCTGGGATAACATCTGTAAGAACTTTGGAGTGACAAAGTAGTCTACTGGGCAGTCAAGTGTCAAATTAAATGAAATGGTCAAGAGATGTAGCAGTACACATTAGCTGGAAGAAAATACATGACATATACATTTTCTAATATTTGGTTTAAATACTAGACATCAATGTAAATAGCTCAGAGAAAACTCAGGACTTGGGAGACCAGCTCAGTGAAAACTTTGAGCTTGGATGATATTATTTATATTCACAGACATATATAAAATGGTCTCATCTGGAATGCTCTATGTACTGTATCCCACAGACATTATTCTATGTTAAAATGTTTTTGATAGGAAGAGTCTGAAGAAATGCAATCAGAATGCTTATGAAGAGAAAAAAACCCCAAACAACCAACCATATCACTGCCCCCACCCCCACAAAAAATCCCAAACATAACCCTTTCAGATGGTGAGGATTTGAACAGACTCGAAAAGAGCTTAATTTATGGAGCAAAAAATAAAAAGGGATGTGACAAGCAGTATTTACAATACTGAGCGGCAGATCAATTACTTCTTATCTTTCTCACTCATAACATATAAAAACTGACACTGGAACATATGCAACATATACAGAATTCATTGTCCCAGGCCCACATTAGTATAAAGAAAAAACACAGATCCTGTGGAAGGGTTACTATAGCCTATTCTTTGTCTGTTTTTGTTAAAAGCAACTAAATATGGGAGCAATAGAATTTAAGTGGATAAATTAACCCTCTCTAGCTAAAAGGTGATTATTAAGCTGTGATTATTAGCTGCCACCAGAGATGGTACCAAATAAGTTGGACACTAAATCTGAGCATGAACAGCAATTCCTGTATTTAGTATCATTTAGGCAAAAATGAAAAGGTTTTTTTTTTTTTTTTTTAATGGAACAGAAGGGAAGCATTTCTACCATTGCTTGGAATTGTATTCTACTTTAAATCAGAATCACTCCAGTCTTGCTGAAGTTTACTTGAACCATTTTAGTCTTGGCTTTGAATTATGCTATTATTCTAAGAAAAAAGGTGCTGAAATGGAAATGCTAAGCATCCTTTTTTAGCAGACAAGTCTTCATATCTTTAGTTCTTTTGAATACTACAAGGTCTTTTATCTTTATAACATCTACCACAATAATAATGAAAAAAAAAATCTCCAGTACTGCTTTATGGAGTACACTTTGTAATCACCTTCTAAGTGCACTTATTTTGTGATGCAGCAATCAGTCTGAGCAAAAAGCTTTGCCCTGTTTAGACTATAAATAATTTACCAGTGTTAATTGATGGTTCCATATGCAGGTTTTCTGCAATCATGCCAAAAAGACAGACTCTTACAAATTCTTTATCACACAACAGAATAAGAAGAACCCTATCATGCAATACCAGCTCTCTGAATATTGCCTACAACTACATCTCCACAA
This sequence comes from Fringilla coelebs, assembly GCF_963513975.1. Classification (NCBI taxonomy): domain Eukaryota; kingdom Metazoa; phylum Chordata; class Aves; order Passeriformes; family Fringillidae; genus Fringilla; species Fringilla coelebs. Next base: position 22,160,532 of record NC_140029.1, on the reverse strand, counting down.
AAAACAAGTAATTTAAACAAACTAAGAGAAAAAAAAAAATAAACTCATCATTCCCTTGCCTTAGTGCATTAGAACAACACATAGCTGACTGTAGTCTTTCACAGGTTTCCAGAGGTTTCCCCATGACATTAATTTGCAAAGAAGCAACCAAAACATAATGCCAACAATGCAATTCCTTCTTTCAGTCTTCATTCTTTGTCCTGAAATGGTTGAAAGCCCCTGTTACAACAACCTCTGGGTTATTACAAAGGTAACTCCAGATACAGAAAGAATCAGTGCACTAGATCTTATTGAAAGAGGATTTATTCATGCTTGCTATAACTCAAAAGACATTAAAAACATTTTTTGTGAAAATTCTTGTTAATTAAAATCTAATTATTCAATGACTGCTGTTTGGCATCTCTAAAAAAAATGCTCAAGGTCTTGAAAGAAAGAAAAGATAAATCAGTGAGCAAGTTATCATAAAACAAGGATTTTCCCCCTCTTTTTTCCTACTTACCATGCATAATTAATATGTGATAATACCCATAATGAGTTCCCTAAAACAATTAGCAACACATCTCCAGTGACCTGCTAATCTGAATATAATGCTTTTTGAATTTGGAGGTGCACCAGTTTCTTTGTGCTTACACACTCACCTCACGTAGAAGCAAAGAAGGCTGCAGAGCATAATTTATTATTCTGCATCACATTTCATCAAGTCCCTTAGCAGCTACTTGATACATTATCAAGACAAATGCAAGGAAAAAAAAAGTATTCCTACCTCTCCACCCTCCCAAGTAGAGTACCCCAAAGACTAAGAACTAATTATAATCCTTCTTTCCCCTTCCAATCATTAAGATACCTTCAGTGAAAGCAAACCTTGACCAGGTTACTTTTTGCATGGAATTTCAATGACTTTTTCATCTCCATAAGACAAATGCATCCATAAATAAACATGTACTGCAGTAACAAGGGCAATGTCTGGAACACTTAAAAGTTAAATTACTTGCAAGCCATACAACATCTCATTTTTCTTCCACAAATATATAAAAAAGACTGCCAGCATGGGGAGGGGTAGGTTGGGAGAGTGGGTGAGTGCACGTGCGAACACACAAGTACATATGCTTTAAAAGAAAAGGGAGGAAGTAAATCAACCATAAGAACTGAGAGCATGATAATTAAAAAAAAACTGAAAACAAACAAACAAAAAATCTCCTTCCTTTGATTATCTTTTAAATACAAAATAGCGGCTTATCATGAATTTAGGGAAAAGATGCCTGTGTACAGTAGTGTAGAGGACCAGACCTAAGCCTGTTTTGTCTCAACTAATCAGAGCATTGCTACAGGAAAGGTGATCAGAGGAGAGGGTCCCATGGAGGTGGAGCAGTGCTGTCCTGAGCCAACTTTCTGCTCCCCTTTAAGGCTTGTGCTCAATTCCCCCAGGCCAACTCATTACCTTTGTGTAGTAGTGTGGTGGCTTGCTTGTGAGCCAGCACTTTCTGAAGAGGTTTTTGTGGGAGTTGTGAAGTGTGCTGTACAAAACTAAGGGCTTGTTAGCTGATGTTTTTTGTGGAAATGTAAGAATTTAAGGGCATTTTAACTAATACCTTTTGAGTGTAAACATTGGGCAGGTTACCACAGTTAAGATGACTGTATAGTAAAACATGAGTTCCCTGACATGTGGTCCAGTGCCTTTGCTCCACCTGACAAGAACCTATAACCAACATCACACCCTCTACCCATGGGTTGTGACAAGCAGATCTTCAGAAGTCCTAGACTGTGAGACATGATGAAATACCTCATGTTCTTTTCTCTACAGCTGAAAGGCAAGCTTCCTAACAACAGGTTTCATCATCCAGCCTGGGAGACACAAGTACGGGCTACATGCTTAGACTACTTAGCAGCTGAGGAAGGTGCAGGATTCAGCCAACAGGCTGTTCAATAGTGTATCACAATAGAAGTACATTCCACTGGAGTGCTGTATCTTTGCATCCCAAGTTGTAAAGCTTCTAGAAATATATATCAAACTATATTGTTGTAATTACTTTACATTGCTCAGTACACAATTCAAAAGTATGATTTATTAATAATTTATTCCTTTAAATTTCTCCAGTGTTTGTCTGGTATCAATAGCTTCTCCACCAGGGAGAGGAAACCATAAAAAAGTTAAGGCTGTTTATTATTTTCTAGTGCCCCATAATAGCAGGAATTCAAGAACTAGTTCAGCAACATATACTAAATAATCAAAAAACAACTTGCCATCTAGAAATGCCTTCAGTCACATTGCAGAACAAGAAAAGTAAAGACTTCAGGAATTCAGGAAAAAGTTCTAGCCAAGAACCTTTCTGAGCAAAGAACTGATGTATCATATTCCTTAGGACAATTCCCAAGGAAGCAAAAAAGGTTGGGAGACTGAATTTCTCAGGTTCAAAAGTACACAAAAAGATGTTTTCCTCCTTTTTTTTTCAGAAAGTGGTCTACACAGTGGAGAAGGCAAGGATAAAAATCTCTTCTGATCTGCTTTAAAAAGAAAGCAGAAGTTCCAGATTGCTGTTATGTTCTCTGTGGAGAATTTTCTTGGCAGTGTAGAAATGTGCTGGAACTACTTTTCCAATTATGCTTTACAAAAGACTAACCGCTAGATATTTTTAGTTCCTGATAAAAAGGCGCAAGCTGTTAAGACTGGGCAATTTTGGATTCATACATAAAAGTAAAAAACACCATTTCTCCAAAAAGCTACAAAATCAGAAAAAAGGAGGTTCCTTGGACTTGGCACCTCACCTTGGTTAGAAGGCAGACAAGTGGAAACATTCTCTTCCTGACCCCATAGATACACCCTTTCAGATTTCAACTGCTATCCACTTTCAACATTTCAGGGCATGTTTCAGATGACAGAACTCAACTAATCTGGGCACACACAAATGCTGGGACATAGTTCATTTGCCTTTTAATCACTTCATGTACAGTAAGAGTGAAACCTATGTAATCTATATTTAATCTATAATCTATTTTAGGGAGTGAACTCTGCTTTTGCTGCAAAACACTTAAGCAAGGTGCATGTACTCAGGAGCAGTGGTTTCAACCTCTCAAGGCACTGAATCAGTTACTCAGCTGTCCTACCACCTCCCAGGTACTGTACCATCCCCAGGACACACTTCTGTCATGGGAGAATCCTCTCTGCTGCGTTTGGAAGCTGGTCACTTTGTAGCACAATATGCAAGGCTAACAGGAGCACTGACAGAGTACAACCCTCAGACAAAGGACAACAAGAAAACACCCCAGAAACCCTCAAACATCCGAGACCTTCATTCAGCCTACTAACCATATGGCTACACTGGAGTAGGCATCAACAAACCAGACAAGAAGTTCTTTATTGACTCTAGCCCATCAAATGCCTAACTAACTAATGAACTGTAATACATCAGTAGAGACAAGAAAGTCCAGTGGCCTCTGAAAAGAAAGACTAAATTCTGCTTTCCATCTCAAAATGCACCTTCAGCCAGAAAGAGTTGTGGAGCATCATTGATGTCTTTTCATAATAAGCAGCCACTGGCCTGTGCTCTATCTGCCTCTGTCAGACCACACTGTCCGATAACAACAGTGATCATCTACAAACTCTTTGTTATCTCTCTTCCTGAATGCAGCCTAGCCCTTTAAATTTCATACTCTGACCATTACCATCACAGGTTATATCCACTGGAAAAAACAAATGTCTAACAATATGCTAAAACAGCTGGTAAGAACTGTGAGTCCAAGGAAATAAGACAGCAGGGCTTGGGTAAATCAGAATGGTTCATACCATGAACAGCCATTTAGAAGGATGTTTCAGATGAGAAAAAATTTGTAATCTAGGCCTAAGCAAAGAAAAACTAGAGCCAAGCTTGAAGAAAAAGCCACTGATGTATATTTGAACTAAGCTGAAAAATGTCAGTGGTTTTATATTTAATGCCTTTATTTCCAAAATAAAAAATTTGTGAATCATAAACATTCAGGAAAGAGTATAAGCCAATAAAATTGAAAAGGGACAGATTTATGGTGACTAAAACATTTGATTTGAACAGCAGGGATTCCAATTTACAGCTCAGTGCACCACTTAGAACGCTTGTTCATGTCTGTAATTTCTGTACTTCAAATAAAGTACTCCTAATACATTCAACCTCCAGGTATACACAAGGAATAACAGCAACATCACTAATTAAATACCAGCTTATCTGAAAACCATGGTGAGTAAAATATATACGCTACATGCATTCAGTCAAAATGGAGGAGTTGAGTGGGAAAAAAAACTAGAAAGTTTAAAAATGAAGCGGATAATAAAACTAAAAAAACAGTTTTAGCATTCTTTTTTTACAAAAGCTCACACTAACAATGGTCACATTAATTGCTAAATTAGCCTTTATCCAGTTTTAGTTGTACAATATGGAATAAAATTACAAAATATTTGAATGTCATAATGTTCTGAATCTACCGCTTCTTCCTTATATCTTCTAGAGCAAATAAGTCACAGAAAATTTCTCTTTGAACTTCTCCATTCTATGACAAAATGCCCACTGAGACTCATAAATCCTAATGCCATTTAATCAGTTTGAAAAAAATTTAATGAGCTCTCTCTAGATTTGGTACAGAGATTATTTGTAACTATGGGATCAATTAATTAATTAGAAATGGAAGAAACTGCAAAGAAATAGTGTTTTAAATTAAGGCAATGATTCACATCACTTCGAACTTTTTAAATAGAACAGATTGATTCTTCATAAGAGAGTTATGACCATTTGTACTACTACAGTCTATCCCTCTGTTTAAAAAGTTAATCTAAATGGATTTATTTGCTTTTAAACTACTACTAAGGTCCTTTATTTTACAGAAAAGGTATAAGCAAATCAACCAAAATACTGGAAAGAAATGCCTTAGCCTTCAGTGCCCTTAAGCAGGAAATTAATTAATCTGTGTGGTTTTGATGACAGAAACTTATTGGAAATATGTATAAATGTTGGCATGCGGATGACAGAAACCCTCTGATTCAGAGCCATACTTAAAATAAATTTATATGCATGCCATTTTTGTTATTACAAAACAAAACTCCTTCAAGATAGCATTGAAAAGTTATAGTTGATACATATATATATATATATGTATAAATTATAAAAATACACACATATGACCTGGTTATTATAAACTCTTTTAAATAAAAAAAAAATATTCTGGTATTTCAAATCCCAAAAGCACAATTTTAAATAATGTGAGCTCTGTAAATTATAGAGGAACAGAAAAATATTGCTTAGCAAAAGCTTTTTTTTTCCTTATTTTTTTCTTCCCAGATCAAATCCGTGAAGTTAATCACTGAATCACAGGATGAGAGAGATTGGAAGGGACCTCCAGAGCTCATCTGGTCCAACCTCCTCTGTTGCACAAGGCTGTGTTCAGACACACTTTGTGTATCTCTACAACCTCCTGAACAACCTTTGTAAGTGCTTGGCCATCCTCACAGTAAAAAAAAAAAGTGTTTCCTTGCGCTCAGTCTCATGTGTGTGTCTGTGTCCATTGCCTCAGGTTCCATCTCTGGGCATTGCTGAAAAAGGTCTGTCTCCTGTCTTTCTTCAGGTATTCATATGCATTAATAGGATCCTATAGAGCACTCTCTTAATTCATCCACACAAAGAAGATGTTAAACAGGGCTGCACTCAGTATTCACCCTCAGAGCACACCATCATCACTGGCACCCAACTAGACTTGTGCCACTGATCGAACCCTCTGGGCCTGGCACCTCAGCCAGTTTTCAGTGTCTGCTCATCCACATCATATGGGTGAGAGTGTCACAGGCACCACTGTAGCTCAGGTAGACAACAGCCACTGTTCTCACCAAGTCCACCAGGACAGTCACTTCATCAAAGAAGTTAATCATGTTTGTCAAGCATGATTTTTTCTTGGTGTAGCCATACTGACTATTCCTGATGGTTTGCTTATCCTTACTGTGCCTGGAAATGATTTTCAGGATAAGTTGTTCCACCTGTTTTTCCAGGGATCGGGATGAGGCTGAGAAGCCTGCAGCTCCATGGGTCATCCTTCTTGCCTGGCTTCAACACAGGAGTGACATTTGCTGTCTCCAGCCTTCAAGCACTACTCCCAATGGCCATAATAGATCAAAGATTATGGAAAATGGTCTTTCAATTACATCTTCCACATCTCTCACATTAGGATCCCTGGATTTATTAATGTTCTGTTTGCTAAAGTATTCCCTCACCAGAAGCCAAACAGAATTAATACTAAGAAAAGTGTTTTTCAATAATCTAAATGAAATGTATGAAAAAGAACACAGTGCTTTGAACACTGTGGCCTGAAATTTCTATAATATTCAAGAACACATCATTTCTACACATGTACAGCTCCAGATAGTTTTCATACAAGTTGCATCTGTGCATTCAAGAGCAGAATTTGGAATATATTTTAAAAATAAATTTTATTAAAGTAAATATTTTCTAGTATTTAATTTCCAGATCATATTTTGATTGTCTGGCTGATTTACTTAATTACTTATATGACTGGGCATTGTTACTAGCATTGGAAGTCCATATGATGCTTCATGCAGCACAAGATAGAAGACCTAGACTGAATTTGCAGGTATCTTTTTTGACATTCTTGTGCTATCATTTTATTATTTTGCTTATGAAGTTCCTAGTTAAGCAAAGGCTGCAAATCAAAAGATCAACATCTAAGAAATTTCAAGATGGATATTTATGACATCCTTCAATGACAGTATAGCAAATATCACATCCATTTATCTATCACTTAAATACTGGTCTACTTGCAGAAGTATGCCTGCACAGCAATAACCACTGGCTGATATGACACTACAGCTAAATTCTGGATTTGGTTTTTCTATGCCTACATTGTATTTTTTGCTAACAGCAGCCACAAAGTTTTGAAACAAACTTGCAAGTTCTCACTTTCTCCCTGACAGCTGGTTTCACTGGATAGTTTTGGTATGTACTAGGTTGCTCTAGCCAGCAACTCCAGTTAAGTTCTCTGCAGGCACTCATCAAGCAACATCCAATGTTTAAGAGTACATAAATCTCCAAAGAACCTTATCTCAGCCTGGGATCACAGCAAATCAAATCCAACTGAAAACATTCAAATAATATATAGCATAGATCTATGAGCCCAAGCACTGCCTATGATGCTCTAACAACCTGTTTTGCTTAAGTCCAATTATTTGCTTATGTAGACATTAGCTTCACCTCCTGATACCTGGCTGCAGCCTTGCATGTTAATGATTGCTGGCATGAAATCCAGACCTGTAGCTCTATCCGTTCACTGCTTGGGACAAAACACTGCAGATGACACTATTACACTGAAACTGGTCACAAATGTTTTGGATAGTTTCCCATGCACAGTTTTCACTTCCTTCCTCTTGGGAATTCTGTGCATTTGTAAATTTCCCACACTTTGTGACTTTTGTAGATGAAACAAAAAAAAAGTTCAGCTGAATTATCTGCACTAAGGGAATTTGATGCTGTAAATTTCTTACAAAGGAAAAATATGGATTCAAACATCTATGCCCTTCTTCATAGAAAAGTTAACAAAATAAAAAATACACAACTACTATTAACGATCTGTGACTTCGATTGTCTAACGCACCTTTAAAATTTAAAAATATTAAGTGTAATACAGATGCTACTATTACTTCATTTTTTTTTTCAATGCTAACACAACTAAAGAACACAAGTATCTACACAGCGTCACTGGCTCACTGGTTTTGTTGCTTCCTTTTGGTTTATTTTTAAACTTTTTGTTTGTTTTAAGTATTGTGGGTTTTCTGAAATAGAACCACAAAAACTAAGTGTTTTGGAAAAGCTGTCCTGCTCCTCCCATGAAATTATAGTTTAATTTGCCATTAACACAGCTGACATTCAATTTCTTTGGTTATGTACATTTGGTGTATCATTTCTGAACATGAAAGCTTACAAATGAAGTAGATTCACACATCAAGAGAAACTGCAACAGAAAAAAAATCAAACCAAACAAAACCCAAACCCGGTTTGGTTACCTCTGTTCAAAAATAAACCACACTGCACCAAACTTAATTCACTTTGTATTCCCAGGCAATGAAAATACCATTTAGCCTCTGGGTGAGAACCTAAAGTATGAAAGGTGAGGAATCTTAGCTAATCATTCCATATGTACTTGCGTAGCCTTTTTTTCCCCAATAATTTTACTGAGAGAACAGTAATCACAGTCTAATCTACCTAAATTTCTTCCTTAAAATTAACATGCAACACATTTTTCTGCAGTAATGGAAATAACTCCAAAACTTCAGGACTTACATTCCACTTGGGACAGAGAAGAAATGAGAAAAATATTATGAGGATAAAGGCAATTTAATTTAAAATAAAAATGAAGACATTGTTTTAACTAACTGTCAGTTAATGTGAAATTTTCTCCCTATGGATTTCTAATTTGTTTTTTATATATATATATATATATATATATATATATATATATACACCCATATATGTAGCCTAAGGTTATATATAACATATATATAACATAGTTATATATATAAGACACGAAAAATTAACACATCTACTATTTGAGAAAGAGTGTTAGTTTTAAATCAGAAACAAGGATTATGATCTCAGAGATTTAGACTGATAGTGGAAAGATATAGCTTCAGAAAAATATACATGCTCATCAAAAAGAACTATATTTAATATTTTGACACTTAAGAGGTAAATCAGCCATGAATGTTTCCATACTCTGAATAGTGAAGTTAAGCTTGTAGATTTATATATACAGCAGAAAATCATTGTATTTCCTATTACTGCATGCTACCACGTAGCAAGTCAAAGCAATCTGCACAACAAACTCTAAATGTAGTGGATGGAAATCCATCTCTTTGACAGCACAGACATGTCTGAAAATGGGGGTTGCTAATTTTAATAACGTTTACATTAATCTAAGCCTTTATCACATTAAAAAAATTTCCAAATATAGCCCAATCAGAAAATTCCTAGATTTGATTTGTGCCCGCCCCCTCTTACCTTCTCTGGTGGTGCAGGAGGTTCAAATCTCTTTGCACATAGTAAAAATGGATCGGGATGCGGCTTGCCACGCTTCAACTCAGGATCCTCTCCCAACACAATATGATGAAAAAGACTAAATAAGTCTTTGTGTTTGCTTGTTTTTATCTCAAATGACGATACACTCGAGCTGGTGCAAACACCTATGGGTATCTTGTGTTTGTGTAAATGATGGATCAGCTTACTGACTCCTGCAAGACAAATACACACATTTTAGTTTTTAGAAATATGTGTATAAGTTGGTATACATATTAATGTTTATACCCAATTACAAAGCATTTAGCTATACTTCAACAATGCTGTCTTACCGAATGTAATAAATGTAATTCAAAAGTCAGTGCAAAAGTAAATTCTTGCTATATCAGAAATGCTCCTTCTACACTCAAAAATCATGGAACATTCTGTAAACTATATACATACTTTTTCTGTTATCAAAATCTGTCAAAAATGTGATTAATATCCCTACATAATGAGACCCACTAGAAACTCATTAAGCAATGCCCCCACATTATGTAAGTTTATTAGTTAAAACTCAAAGAGTTTGAGAGAACATTTTCTTTCATATACAGTTATGCTCCTGGAAAAAAAAAATCAAAGAAATATACTCTTCTCACTCAATTGCAGAGTTTTAATTCCTGAAGCAGGTATCCAGCTGGCTCAAACTAGCCCATAAGAGAGCTCAGTTTCTCTCTTTTGCAATTACTGAAGCAAGTAACACTGGGCAGAGGAGAGCAGCTGTCAGTCACAGTTGTTAATACCAGAGCTTTATCTATTGATGCTGTGAACCCAGAGTAATGAACACCTCAAGTCTAATGGGTAGAAACTTCAATCTGATCCAGTCTTCTAGGGAAGGTTAATGCAGTGAACAGTGAAAACACAACCAGTCTATGTAAGAGGGAACATACTTTGTTATTCAGTGCAAGTTTTGAGTTTTCTCTGAAGGGTTTTTAATGCTTGTGGGAGGGGACCACAGGGAGAATCGGGCAGAGATGCCCTGGGAGGACACTTGTTTGATTGCCAATCAAGTGTGGTCCCCTCCCCAATTCTAGAAGGTTCTCTGTTCCTCCCTTCACCACTGGATCTTTTTGTAAGACCACTCTCTCCCCCCACTCCCATTGGTGTACCCCTTGTCATGCCACCTGGACTCCTCCTCTGATCCCTCTTCCCATTGGTTATCTGTACCTGGCCCCGCCCACCTCCCCTCAGTTATAAATACTGGCCCCAGCCTTGTTCTGGGCTCTGCCATGGCTTCTCTTCTGTTGTGGTTGTGTCTGTGCTCCTCTCCCTGCTTCCACCTTTCCTGGACCCTTCGACTCTCCTACAATCAGCCCAGTTGGATTCTCCGCCATGTCTAGAGCCCTCCTTCTTCAGCTGGTTGAGCACAAGATTATCCATCTGGGCCTGGGAGAACTGCTCCATCGGACCTCTAGAGGAGTCTGCTCTGCCTACACCTGCCCAGGAACTCCTCCGTGGGGAGGAGAAATCCTGCAAACATTCCTTTGCTGAAGCATTTTAAATGCTGGATACTTTTCCCAGACAAAATAATTAGCATTATCTAATGAAGAACAAGCGTGGTTGTCTGGTCTTTATCAATTCCCAAGTGAAAATCTTCCATACCTGTAAAATGATTTCAGCTGTGCTTTTTGGCATTAATCCCAACTGTACGGGACACAGGATATTAATTTCAGGTAATTTAGGTTCAAGTAGAGTCCAGTGGTCTTTTGGCTCCTTAAAACAACTTGAGCACAATTCTTTTACATGTTCCAACTACATTAATTCTTATCCTATTTTTCATGCCTGGTTATATAAAAATAATCTTATTCCCTTCCTCCTGATCCACTGTCATCATTATGTCCAGTCTCCAATCTCTTAAACCATTCCTACTCTCTTAAACAGTTCCACTCCCTTAAACCATTCAACTGTTCCTACTTGTCCTTTGCCACCTCAGCACCTCTGATTTTTATTTCCCTTGTGATCAGCCATTCAATTCTATAAACAACCATGTTATCTGCCATACATTTTTCCCAAGTATAGTCATATGCCCATCTTTGACAAGCTGTAAGTACTACTGATAACAAAGTGTGTGGATTAGTGAATAGGTGCAGTAACTAATCTATCTATCTGGAAATAGCGCTTGTAGGTATAAGTCTCTGCAGATTTATCATTTATTCTCCAGAATCGAATCAAACAATTAATAACTGACATTTCCAGCTCCATGCTTATATTTGAAGATGGCCTTTAAATACATGCACTTCTGTAAGGTTAGATTTTGAGATGGACAGATACAACAAGCACTACTCTTCTTCTAAGGTCAATGCATCAGCTATTTAAAAGCCTTCTTATGCTCCATTAAGTGGTTATACTAAGCAAGTGCACTTTTTCCCAAATGATGCTACTATGTCCTCTCAGTAAAATATCATGTTAAATACAAGCCAGCTTTTTATTCCAGGTAGTTTATATCTTCATTCTGAATCATGCAAAGTAAGTCTATATTAAATTAATGGAAGCACTGATTCCTTAATGTAAAGCACTAGTATAAGCGTCTTTTCCCTAAAATAAAATGCATTCATTCTAAGGAATTTAATAAACTGGAATGTTTAGCAAGGCTAGCATACATAAGTGTTGTAACATAAAGCAGTCCAAAGATTACACAAGCAGAAGACTATTCCTATCTCCTACGCTCTTGCAGTAATATGGTTAGTTTTCTCTAAAGTTGTGCTCTTTTCAAATAGCTAATTTTCTTCAGTCCCACTGCATTACAGCTTCAGTTAATCTCTCACTGGGTATGCTTATTCTGTGTTTCTACTGGAGGTATCCAGCCAGAGAGAAGCACTGTTGCAGAAAGGTTATTTCTCCAGGGTTCTCTCTTGTATTCCTCAAGCACGTCATGATTTCAGTGTGTAAATGTGTATGCATGTGTGTTTGATTTCTCTTTTTGGCTTCCCTCACAACAAGGGAGCTAAAATGCAGTTTTAGCTAATATCTCCAGAGAGAAAATATTTACATTATTCAGGGAACATGCCACTTAAAAAATTATTATTTGCATACATGTAAATAGAGCAAGCTAGGAAAAAAAAATGCAGGGGGCAGATCAGCTGCCCAGAAAAAAAAATTAAACTGCATTTGGAAGAATAGCTAGCATAACTTGACAAGCTCAGAACAATAGCAGCTAAAAAATATTTTAATTTCAGGTTTGCTTCCCTCTTAGCAAAAGCTATAGATCAGGAAAATCCATTTTGTTTGCATCAATTACCACCAGTTTAGTTCTAGACACTTTGCCACCACATCAAATTACTGACACAATTATTTTACTAATTTGGTATATAATTCTTCATTAAGAAGATACTATCTTCCTTAGCATCTTTGTAATGATTTTTTTTTTTAAAAAAAACATCAACAGAAGGGGAATTGAGGAACTGCTTTAAAGATCTGTAAGAAACTTGCCCTGGAAAATACTGTGTCATTATATCTTCTATAGCTACAAAGCTTTTTCAATGAAGTGACAATCAAAACCAACCAATTCAAAACTCAATGGCTATGAAGAAGTATACTGAAAATTCCTATAAACTCCCTAACTTCTAACTCACTTGTGGCACCATGTAAGGGATCATGGCTCACCCATCCCAGAGGGACCCACCCCTCTGCTAGACTTCTTGGGACCCTCCACCTGTCCTCCTGAAAGCTTAGTAATGTACAGCAAGTATAAAAATTCAAGAAATATAAAAAAGAATAAGTATCTCTGTTTTTCCAGCATAAGAATACACTCCAAATGTGGCATGCAGGCAATAAATATGGCCACGGGCGATACGTATCTTATGCAGAACAAGATAAATTCTTCAAGTAGTTATAAAAAAAATTAGGTAAATACTGTATCTTTATACTATCTCTTTAAATAAGAAGTTTTAGATCAACACAGAACCTTAATATGTACTAACTACAACAGTTAAGCATCAGTGACTGTTGCACAGAAAAATTGGTGAAATTGTAAGAGGAGTTTTGTTACAGAAGCTACAAAGAAGGAGGATCAACTTTAAATGTCAGCATCCTAGAAACCCAATTAATCACAAATGTCAATGAAGTTATCAACTTTGAGGAAAAAAAGAAAACAAATTAAATGAACAGAAAGGACCTATTTCTTCTGAGACCACAGACACATTTAAAAGAAAGAGACTGGCTCTTTTGTTCTGAAACTTGCAGAAAAGCATATACATTATTTTATTTTTTTTTAAATGAACTTTTATTCCTCCATTAGACTCCAGATGTGGTGTTGTTCTCCTTAGATTCAGCTGATATCATGGTGACTAATACATTGGTTCAACTGACAAACTAAAAATAAGACTTATACTGAACAACAAAACCCTTGGGCTAACTGTCACATTTTCCTTCTAATTGACTAATACATACATGTACACCAAGAGTTCAGGAAACCAAATAATGTTAACACTGCAATGATCTAATGAGAATCCCTCTCTAACTTTTTACATGCTATTACAACACTGTTTTCGACATTATTCCTTTTGAGCTATCACATTTTATAATCAAATGACATTATTGATCATGAGGTGAAAATTAACAAGATGAAACTCATGAAAGCTAACTCAAATTGGTTGAAAGCAAAAGGGATTTTTATTTTCCTTTTAGCTTTATACAGACATCATGTCTGTGTCATGCACAATAGTTTAGAACAGTGAACAGCACATACATCTTTGCTACATTTTATTTTATATAAGTTCAAATTTTTGTACCATCCCTTTTCTTGTATGTATCTAACCCTGAACAAAACACTGTTTCTAATTTGTACCACTTCTGTATATACAGACTCAGATCTATTTCTTTTACAATGCTTTCAGTAAAGAAGGAAAGACTATAAAGCTCTTCTATTTTTTTTCAAATGTTAATTCATCTCCAACCAAACTTTCCTCTATGAACATGTTACAGTAGAATATAAGAATGTTTTTCAAGATAAACAGGAAAGTGATCTCCATGATAAACTGGGAAAACACGTGTGATAAGGAAGAGAACTATACACACCACTTCAGGACTGAACCCTAATTTCAGTTTCCTCTGTTCCCCAACTGAATGTCTCTTGTGTTGCATATGGGTAAAATCTTACACAAGGAAGGCCTTGGCTCAGGCCTGTTACTTTGGTTAACTAGAAAAGGACTGTGAGAAAGTGACTCAGCTGAGTTAGGGGCAGAAAAACAAGTAATGTAATCATGGCATGTTCACATTGTGGTGTATGGTGGTTGAATTATGTTTGTCATGATTTAAAAGTATGTAGCTGATTACTGCTAACTGGGCTAACTGCTTAAAAAGGTCTGCTTTTTTCAATAAAGCAGCTCTCCTTTGCAGCTGCCTGGGGACTCTGCATCACTAAGGACCCTTACTCTCCCACACTGGTGTTTATATTTCTGCTTGCATTTGATTTATTTGAAGGCATAACACCATCATACAGACAATCACACAGCAAGCTCTGACAGTACCTTAGCCTGAAAATCCACTGTTTGATGTCTTACTCACAGAGCCGAAGTCCTACAGTCTTCCAGCTTCAGGAAAACAGCTGGTTTGTGTACTGTCAGCACAGGGTGCAGGAGCACATAAATATTCAGACCTACACAGACAGCCCCCCCTGTCTTCTCTAATGTCTCAGTCCTAAAGAGATGAACATAAGCTATGTAAGGAAAATGCCCTTAAAAATGAACTTCACAAGACCTTTTCTCAAGAAAGTATACATTGCAAGTAGGACCATAATAAGTCAAACACCTAGAATTTATAAGGTAGATTCTATGAAACCTAAGCTTCAAAATTACATTACAGGATCTCCTGTATGGCTGAGAAGGCCTCAAATAAACAAGCAGTGGCATTTTCAGTGGAATATGCTTTCACAAACACCACAGTGTACTATACCCCTCTTGCCACTGCTTAGTTCTTCCCTGATTGGCACCTAGTTACCAATTACACTGATAAATAGTATTTTATCCACAATGCAATCTCAGAAAGAAAACCAAGAAATCAATAGGAAATAGAGAAATAGGAAATGTTTGTGTGTGTTGTTGCTCTTAATTTATCTGCAAGCTAGCATTCCCTGCTAGGAAGGACATATAGCAGACATATTCACATTTTTCCATGTGAAATAAAATCCAAACAGCTCACAGGGCTTTCAAATCTGCCCCAACCATCATACATAATATTCCTTTATAGTTTACAACTAATTTAGCTAAAGTGTAACCAACTGGAAAACAGGCTGGAAGAGAGAACCATCATATACAATAATACCTCATATTCTACTAAATGACCACTGTCCTTATTGCAGTGTGAGACATCTAATAAGCTAAGAAACAATACAGTATAGGATCACTTTAGTTCACGACAGTTAAAAAAAAAAAAAAGCCCATACAAACAAAAAAACAAAACACCATAAATACAGTATATTTCTTAACCTAATTAAATGCAAGCACCAAGGAGTCAATGGAATCAGGTTATATTGTGAAGTTTCCATAGATTATGTGTTTCCTTCAGATTCAAGTGGAAGTTCATATTAAATTATTACAGAAAGCAAAAGGCTACACACATGGAAATAATAAAAATTTTTTGCTAGGCTTACTATTCTGTGATTATTCTGTGTCTTTCTCTTCATAGTTGCTTTTTTTAGAAAGTAAATACATGCGAACTCTGAAAACTCAAAATAGAAAATGTGTGCTTTAGAAGTGATATGAAGATGGCTTACTATGTTCAAAAGCTTCTTCACACTTTAATTAGATTAATAAAAATACTACTTCTCATTTCATAGAATCCCAGAATAAGCTGACTTGGAAGAGTTCCACAAGGATCGAGTCCAAGAACCTTTACTCACATAGGCCTCAAATAGTTCTGATTGAAGTAACACGTTTAGTGCTACCCACTGCTACTAGGTATCCCTTGACATAGTTTTGGGGACTACAAAAATACTTCAGAAAAAGTGAGGTATTTAGGAAATTTTACAGATTGTCTTATCCCTCTCCCAGGTGGTTCCTGGTTATTTGGTAGAGTGATCCAGTTACAATCCTGTGTTATGTTTGTCTGTATTTTACAATCAGAGTAATTTGGTTGTCAGTTAATTTTCATTGTTAAAAAGATACTCATTCTCCTTATTTAAGTAAATTCTGAAGACCACTTTCCTTTGTACTATTTACTAATAAGTACTATTAGTCATATTTATTTTAATGTCAGCTGTAATTATAAGCCCAAGGAAATGTTTCTTTTCCAAAATTTTTATAAGAAATGTGGTGGCTTGAAAAAATAGAGTATGGAAATACATTACCTAGTTCTTTTTAACAGAGAACAAAAACTGTATTTCATGTGCAACCAGATCTTTTCTTATCTATATTTTATCTATACATGCTTATGCTTTCTTGGCAGGGGGAGTTGGGGGTGGTGGAACTTATTTATTTATTTAATCTGATTTCTTACTCTCATTCAAAAACACAATTGTTTTTGTTTTTATTTGCATATCATGTTTGACTAATCTGTTAATCTGCTGTCTCTTTTATTCTGTTTCCCTTTTCCTCTGCCGATGCAAATGTATGGTTTGTTTCTCTTTCCCTAGTATACCTTTGGAGCTTGTCTATACCATGTAGCCCATGCTAATACAACTACACATGCTAAGTCTTATAGCTGAGATGCAGCATATTCTGAAGAAGAAACAACATGGGCTACAGACTATTAAAAAGAGCACAGTATTATTCAACAGATTTTCAGACCTGTGCACTGAAATATTTGTTGGAAGAACCATACCGGTCACTATATTCTTTGCTCATGTAGTTTGTGCACAAATTCATAGAATGTTTTGCATTGGAAAGGACCTTGAAGATCATCTAGTTCCAACCCCCTGCCATGTGTGGGCTAACTTTTGTTAGGTCTTGTTTGCTCCAAGCCCCATCCAGACTGTCCTTGAAAACTTCCAGGGATGGAACATTCATAGCTTCTCTAGGCAATCTTTTCTGGTGCCCCACCACTCTCACAGAAAATAATTTCCTCCTAATATGTAAGCTAAACCTACTCCCTTTCAGCTGGAAGCCATTCCCCCTTGTCCCGTCACTACAAGCCCTTGTAAAAAGCCCTTGTCCAGATTTCTTATGAGATACCAAAAGGTGCTATCAGGTCTCCCTTAAGTCTTCTCTTCTCCAGGCAGAACAACCACTATTCTCTTAGCCTTCAAGGAGAGATGCTTCATTCTTCTGATCAGATCCATCACTGGTCCTCCTCTGAACTCGTCCCAACATGTGCACATCCTTCTCATGCTGGGTGCCCCACAGCTGGATGAAGCACTCCAGGTGGGGTTCAAAAAGAACAGAGTAGAAGGGCAGAATCACCTCCCTTGACCCACTGGCCCTGCTCCTTTGGATGCAGCGCAGTTCACAGTTGGCTTTCTGGGATGCAAGCACACATTGCCAGCTTGTGTTGAGCTTCTTGTCAATCAACACCCCCAAGCCTCTCTTGTTAGGGCTGCTCTCAATCCATTCTCTTCCCTGCCTGTATCGGTGCTTGGGATTACCTCAGCTCAGGTGCAGGACCTTGCACTTGGCCTTGTTGACCTACATGAGCTTTTCCTCGACACACCTCTCAAGCCTGTCCAAGTCCCGCTGGATGGCACCTCTTCCCTTCAGCATGCTGACTGGGCCACACAGCCCAGTATCATCAGCAAATCTGTCATGGGTGCACTCAACCCCACTGTCCATGTTTCCAAAAAAAAAGTTAAATGGCAATAGTCAAATACAACTTTGTGCTTGTCTCACATTCAGTACTCCTACACGTACATCCATCACAGCATTGCTCTTCATTCACCACTGTGTAGATACAGTTACTTTTCTACTCACACTAAGCAGCACAAGAACAGAGGACACCTGACCTCTGCGCCAAAATCAAGGCTCTTTAGACACACATATTCAAGTCCACTTCATTTTGCTGTAATGTTGCACAAAACAAGCTATCCAAGAAGAAAAGATTTACTGCTGAGAAAAGACTAAAGGAAACCAAAGTGGTCCATGCAGTGTTTAAACTAACTGTGCATACATTATGCATGTCTTGATAATTTATGTCCACTTGGTACACAAACGGAAATCTCAAGGATAAATATAGCTTGTGTATTAAAAAGACTACTCCTTTTTTCCAAAATCATTTACAGTTCCCACACTGAATGTGATATGTGGTAGAGCTTTTCAAGATTTCATCACTTTCTTTAATCAAAGAAAAATTAACATTTGCACACAGCTTTGTCACATCGATTAGATTTCTAACCAATTCAATGATAAGGAAATCCTTAAGTTCACAAAAACAAATCTATGGCAAGAAACCTCAGCAGCCTCTGAACACTAAGAGAAGTCAGCAAAACAAAACAACCTCACTTAGAAAAAGAAGATGCTGCTTGTTAACTTAAGTAATAAAATTATTTTAAAATAATTTGAATGAAGTTTGGTGTGCTACAACAATGGCAAACCCATCACCGATGTTATTAATTTTATACTCTTGCTCTCAGTCCTCAGGTGAAGTCAGGATTGCTGCTGTGAAGGTGAGAGTGTGACAGAGGTGGGGCTATCCCGTGCTTGGTTTAATTGCCAAGAATGCTTTAAATTGGTCAGCCCTGAACAGGCAGTTGGACTAGATGGCATTTGTTCGTCCCTTCCAATTGAAAGAGTTCTATTCTCTTCTAATTTTGCAATCTCATGAAACTATGGAAACACAGCTCTCAGATCAACCTGCTTATTTTTTATGACATACTGTTAAAAATGCTTTTTGCAATGGTATGGCATTCTTTCATTAAGCTACAAAAGTGGAGATGGAAACTACCAGTTACCCCCTCATTTTGGAAGGCCAGGACTATTAATAAGGAATTTTGTCTTCTCATCTTATTTCTCCCTAAAAATTATCAGAGTCCCTTCTGGTCAGAGAGACTTTTTATTCATCAAATCATTACTCATTTCAATCTGGACATACTGACACGTGCATGACCATAGAAGGAACATAAGTATTAAATTTTACGTAATTTAAAACCTGCATCAACTGTGTTGCTGATTTCCTGATAAAAGCATGTTTGGGATGCAGTCCTTTAGGACTTGATGTAAAGGTCAAATGTTTGATACCAGCCTAACAGGAAGCATCATTCCAAGTTTGCAGCTACTTGGCTAATCTCTGAGGGTTACAGGCTCACTGAGCCCAGCATGGACTCACTAGAGCTTCCTACCATTAAAATAAAAACAGCAAGGCAAAGAAGAGATCATGGTAGGAAGTCTGTTTAACTGTCAAGGGCACAACATGAATCAAGGAAGCAATGGTTAAGCAAACTAGACTTCCGGCTGTTCAAGAAAAAAGAAATTTGGAGTGAGTTGCCATTGACATTTAAACTGTTATCCCTTCTTCTCTTTTTGTGCTTTCTGACTGGCTTCATTTGGTACTGAAATTGAGGTATGAAATTATCTTCTCATGGCTGCAAAGGACAGTCAACTGTACTTAAACTGGAAAATAGTCTGCACATCACATTCCATGCTGGCTGAAGAGGAGATGCAACAACTAAATCCCAGTTATCATGAAAACGGTCCAGGAATGGAAAATGTCTGAAAGGCATACACAGCCACACAATCCTTAAAGATCTGTGCTTTGTGATAATGATGATGAGCCAAACCCCAGAGACTACAGTGAAAGAATAACAGTAGTTTCATAATCCTGACATGATTATAGCAACTGTTGGTAGTTGCATAATTTGGAGTTCAGTTTTTCTCAGTCTGTATATATGCTAGGTTTATGCAAAAGCAAACCTATATATGTATAGGTAAATATACATATGTATGGTTTTCTTCTGTTCTGCTTGTCATTCCCTCATCTTTTGACTAAGCACTTCTCTGCAACATAGAAACACTTCAAATGCATTTGCAGAAACAGAAAGCCTACTGCATTCCTCTTGTAGATAACAATGTCTGTACTGTGACAGAAATATTTAGAAAAGCAGCAGAGTGGCAGGCCTGTCATTTTTTAATTGTCATCTTGGATTAATTTCTTTCTATACTGAATCAAAATTACCATTCCTTAAGATTCTTTCAGAACTAAAAATAAATGTAACTGCGAAAAACTCCCAAATAGTTATCAGAAAATTAAACATTAGAAATGAGGATGATGCCTCTTCTTAAATGAAATTTATATTTTGACCACAGCCTGATGTATTGCAGCTTATCTGTCAGATTGGCCATACTGAAATAGCCCAAATTCTGTCTTCAGCCACTTAGGTCTCAGAGGTGTTGTACACTAAGTGGTATGCCTGTCATAGAGCCTGTGCCATGGTTTAACCTCACCAGGACACTAAGTACCACATAGCTTCTCACTTTGTGCATGTTCCTACCTGGTGAGTCAGGAAGAAGAATCAGGAAAAAAACAACCTGTCGGTTGAGATAAGAACAGATTAATAATAAAAACAAAGTAATAATGATAATATTAATACTACCAGTTTGTAGTATTTAGTATGTAGTTTGAAAGGGACAGGAGGAGAGAGAGATAAAATCTAAGAAGAGTGATGCACAATACAATTGCTCACCACCTGTTGACTGATGCCCAGACCACCCTCAAGCCACAGTTGGTCCCTCTCCTGGGTAACAACCCCAGTTTATATACTGGGCATGATGTGCTAGGTATGGAATATCCCTTTGGCCAGTTCAGATAAACTGTCTTGGCCATATTCCCTCCTGGCTCATTGTGCACCTATTCACTGGCAGATCATGAGAAAATGAAAAATCCTTGATTTGGGGTGAACACTAAAACATCAGTGTGTTATCAACTTCCTTCTTAGTACTAAATCAAAAACACAGCACTGCACCTGGTACTAAGAAGAAAATTAACTCTACCTCAGTCGGAACCAGGACAAGTTTCTAACTTGTCAGATGAAGAACTGCTTTGCCAGTTAAATAGTCATTCAACTTCCACACTATCCTTAGCCATCACTGACATACCTTTACTTGATTTAGGAATTTACAGTGCTATCATCTTTGGCTATCATCACAGTGCTAAGATCATGTGCATAGCTCATCCAGAAACAAGTGCCACTTTGTTTGAGCCACTTCTTCAAACATCATTGGCCACTGCTTAGCAGTGTTTTCCAGCAAATCAAATTTCAATCCAATATTTTTCAAAACTTTTAGAAATGGATTGAAAAATAGAATGTCACCTGTCTATTAACTGTCAAAGGATGACCAGAGACACAGCATTTTAGAGTACTCTTACACCATTAATATGACAATTAACTTTCACTTTCCTGTATTTATCGGTAACCATCTCAAAGATCAGTTTAGTCAGAGAACAATGGTAAACTCAAAACATTACCACAATCTTACATCTTGCACAACACGTTCAAGAAGTCCATTCTTAATTCAACAACATTAAGTGACTTTAGAATAAATCCACAATCCATTAATAAAATTCCTCAAAAGATACAAAAAGACAGAATTGGATTAAAAAACCTGGTTAACTGGAGAACAGTTCTTAATAAACTGAATAGTAAGTAACTGGAGACATTTTCCTCTAGCTTATTAGCTGGCATCAACCTGGTTTCCCAAATTTCATGGCAATTCAGCTTGTATCCTAGTTCACATCAATTCTGCTTTAGAATATGGACTGAAAAAAGTTATCATGTGTATTTAGTTGAACTGAAAAGAAGATCAGTTGAACAGTTTTGGTGATGATTAAAATGTTTACTTGCTTCTCCTAGTACAAATTTGGCTTGCTTCATCCATAATATTCCAGCTTCAATGAGGACAAAATTCACTTCTTGAAGGCAGGAACAGTAGAAAACTTCATGTTTCCTTTGGCTTATCTGTTCCATAACCCTTCTAACTCTGTTCAAGCTATCTCAGCTACATTATCACAGCTTTCAGCCGGCATGGAGTACCTCCTCTGTGCTACCTAACATTTTACCCAGTCTGTTCATCTGGCATTTTCTAAACCCATACAGGGTTTTTTTGTTTGGCTTGCAAAAGACATATTTGAAAAATCAGTCCCAGAAGCTTGAGATGAAAACCAAAAAATGCATCAATCCAACTTTCTTGTTTTCTGGAAAGTTTAACAAGGCTACAGTCTCAGGTGGATATATAAGTGAGAGAGATGCAATTTGAAAAATCTTTCCTATAAAAGACATTAGTTCTCACTCTTAATTATCTCTCTAAGTTGGACATAAAATATACAAAAGCTTTTTAAACTGCAGAAAAAATACTTTTTATTTTTACTTGTTACTTATTCCTAACATATCGCATATTTTTAACTTTCATCTTCTTAATGCATTATAAAACTAGGTATAAAAAGTTGCTCTAAAAATTAAAATATTAATGGGCTGTAGAAATTGTCAGAACAAACGAGCACACATTCAAAGAGAAAAAGTGATAACTGTTAAACATGTACAGTGACATGCAGTTATTTCACTTCTAATACTTTTTTTATAGTCCTCTCCTTCTGTTTTTGTTTTTTTTTCTCATCATAATTTATTGATACTTGCTCCATAAAGTTTAACACTGTACATAAAATTAGCAGCAATCCTAGATTTAGGTCCTGATAGTGTTGCATGGCTGAAGATTTCTCTCTAAGCATTTCAAATCTAAATGTAATTCAATACAAAAGAATGTATACACATTACAGGTAAGGTTGGTCCTCATGCTTATCTTGAGTTACCTCGTTGAAGCTACTCGCTTGAGCATCCCACATAATCACTGGTAAAACACATATCTTCAGAAGGTAAGGAAATTCCCCTGTCTTAGGATAACCTGAAAAACCCTCCTTTTCCACTGACACACTCAGATGCTGTACTTGAATTACAATTTTTGGGTTAGGTGAGAGTAATTCCAACAGAAAGAACCCATGGGCACACATACTTTTATATGTGCAGGCAAATGCGTCTGTGCTTAACAAAGTCAGACTGTGCTCATAGCCACATAAAACACAGCTGCCAAAAACAGTTGCAAAAAATGTCTAGTTTACCAAACAGAATTCATGCACACGTATCTAGTCTTTTTTGTTCTTTTAAAACATGTAAAAAAGCTTTTCTCTAAGTAAACAGGGCAAAAAAAAATTCTGTCAACTTTAATAGGTAAAATGTCCTTTTAAACAGGTAAATAAAAGGTAGATTTAGTAAATTTTCTAAAACAAGAGCAATGAAACATAATCTGTAAGAGTGACTGCTTTATGGAAGGCAGCTTACAATCTTCTACCTAGATCAGCATTTAAGTAATTCCATAAAGAGCTTATAACTGCTGCAAAGAAACATACCTGGCATCAACCCAGCCGTATGGAATACCTTCTCCAGCATCGTTTTACTTTCATTGAATAACTCTTCTTTGGTTATTGGAAGATCTAGAAGATCTCGAATAATCCCTGCTGCTTCTGGGGCTTGTCTACCTAGAACCTTGGATCTCACATCCCAGCTATAGCTCTTTCCATAACGCCCACAGATCTCTTCATACACTTTTGAATAGAGAATCTCAGTATCTGAAAAAAAAAAAGAAAAAAAGACATTTAAACCTATGTACAAACAAGTAGGCACCTGGTCTTGCTAAGAGACCACATAAAAGGTCAGAGCATGAACTGCCAGAATCCAGAGGGCCTGGAGCAGAGTGGATAAAATGCCTCTCTTTATTTGCAGGAGGGAACCAAGGCTTCTACCATCACCTCAGAGGTACCCAGGTTTTTCAAGCTGTAATTTCTGCATATAAGAAAATGTATCTTAGGGTCTCAACAAACAACTATCTGGATCTGCTCTTTCATCACCTTTCTTCACTATCCAAGTTAGCAAGCAGTGTCTTAATTTAAATACTCTATTTATGCTTTTCATGATAAAGAAAAAAAAGGAAGGAAGGAAATCTGGTACTTCGGGGAGATGCCATTACATATTCCATGTAAATTGAAAAAAGAAAAAAGATTTAATTATTTAAGAATGTCTTTAAGAGGAAGCTTCTAAGTGCCTTCAAAGATATTATGGTCATTATTACAGAGCTGCTGGCACCACTGCATTTACAAGAGATTACTCAAGCAAAATACACTCACTTGTATTTCCCGCGGATTTCAGACAAGAGCAAACTTCAGATTGAATTTTGGCAGTGATACTATGAGCTTATGTGTCAAAGGTGGTTTTAGGTTTAAAGCTATTTTTTTAATACAAACAAACAATTCATTCTTTCCTTCCCTCTTCCCCCTACGCATTTTTGAAAAAGAAGATCACTAACATTGATTTTAACACTAATATGGGGATGACATGTACTTCCAGCTCTTGTCTTCATTTCAGCAAAGATCTCTAACACTGGCTTTTCTACCAGTGTGTTTATGTTTTTAAATAGTCTCTGAAAAGTAACCTATTGCTGTTAACCATGCTTTAATTTCCTTCTCATGCATGTCTCTGCCTTCTGTATCTCTAAAGATATGTCTATTACTGTCATTTTAGAAATAAAAGGCAGAAGCAAGGACTGAAAGAAATTGCTCTTATGAGATTTATTTAGAGAAACTAGGGACTTCACTTATCAACATGTCCTTTATTTTTAATGGAGATAATAAAATAATGAAATTATTCATGTGGATATTGTGTCAGTTTCTGAGTACATAAGAATTATGCAGGAGTGATTAAACGTTAAGCTTTAACAAAGATACTAAGAAGAACAGAGTCTGAAGAAAGAAGCACAGAGCCCATGACTACAACAGATGCCAAGACCTTCCCTGCAGTCTGACAGACACTCCCTACTTCACCACAGATGAGTCTCATCTGAAAGCAAATGAGAAACACAGGGGCCATTTCACCATCATGTAAACCTACAGCAGTGCAGAATAGATTCTCTGCCACCTGTCAGTGCTCTAGTCTCAGCAACTAGAGAGGATGTTGGGCCAAAAGATCAGATGAAGACCCAACATACTTGTCTGGAATGTTTAACAGAGCACCAAAGGGTTCACAAAAAACTCTTACCTTAAAAATTGAGGCAAAAAACCCTGTACCGCTCTTTGTAAATGCTCCTCAAACAACTACACATAAGGGAAAAAAATTACAAGGGATCTTGGAGACTCCTCAAACACACAGGAAAGCCATTACAACAGACACAGGCAAATGGGCTCTGAAAAGTGTTAAGCTGGCTGACACAAGAAAGGAGCAAAGAAAAGAGAACAATAACATAAATTCCTCAATTTTGCTTGAAAATGCCAGCTAGTACTCTCTTTTTTTTTTTTTAATAAACTAGTTTTTCTTCTATATCTCAGACTCATCAGGTGAAGGACATAAAATTCTTATCCTAAGTTTAAATTTGAAACTGAAAACCAGTCCTCATCCTATTAAATAGTACAAGCTAAGCAGAATTAAAACAAAACAAGGAAACAAAAATTCTAGAACATGAAAATTTTCCTATGGGTCTCCACAACAATTACATGTTAATCTATTTGAAGTGAACGGTTCAACTTTATAGCTAAATATACTACTTTATTAGTTTTCTGCATTTTAAATATTACATAGCTGATTTGTGAATTAAATTTTATTTATTTTCCTTAAAAAAATCAACATGATTTTGATTTTTATGAGTAGATAACAAAAGCATGGATTTAGGCATTTTACTTGCTGAAATAGGTATGTTTCACTGCAGCACATTAATAAAATCTGAAATCTGAGGGAAAAAAATTATGTACATATACAGTATAATATCCAACTGGAATCTGAGAACATCCCTGCTGATAAAGCTGCATTTCTACATGCATGCTTAACAGATAAAGACATATTTCTTTTGATTGAAGACAAAAGAAGATCTATATGTTTCCTTAATAATTAAAGAGCATTACATGAATACTAAATAATTATAGACTTCAAGATTTCTTATTCCTATTGGGAAGGAGCAATCTCAAAGAAAAAGGCAGGCTAGCTTTTTCACCATTGTAACAAGAAATAACCACACAAAGTTCAAAGGATTGATCAGACTTTAAATATATCAGTGAAGCATAATTTCATACTGCTATAAATCTACTATACAAAACAAACTATACCTAGCTCCCACACATAATAAAACCCACTGATTAAATGACACAAGCAAAAAGAATTAGAAGTTCAACTCAAGTGCCTAATTACAAGCACTTTACTGGTATTTACTCTGGTATGTCGAAGACATCCACACACATCTAATGTTAAAAAGGCAATCTGGGCATGACTCACACTTCCTGGCATAAGCAGCCAGATGATGCCCTACTACCATATTTCAGCAAATGAGTCCAGCCCCAGCTGCTAGCTTCCATCAGGAACATAAACTGAGAACACAGCAGGACATATGTGGCAGTGGACTGTTCTAATAATGGAAAGGAAAAGCAAGAATTCTTAGCTCCTGCAATTTTGAGTAAGTTGAAAAAAGTTTTCAAAATACTCTTTTTATCTTTAGCTCTCATCTCCTGAAATATCTTTTACATGGACATTATCAGCACAATGTACTGTTCATCTGCTTTCTACATTTCACTGGGAATGAGTAATAGTCATTCCCTAGTCACATATCATCTTCTAGTCATTTTTATAGTGACCCCTCTTCAATATAGAAGCACAGTCAGCTCCACTGGTGTTGTTTAGAGTGTGTAAAAGCCAGCCACAATAAATACAAAAAGCGACCAAAAATGACAGAGGTGCTGGATTACTCAGTTTGTGATCTGGCACAAAAATATGCTGACATGTATTCAGGAAGACCTGCAGGTCACTTGGAAACACACCACAGTGAATATATGAAGTGCATGATCTGCTCGAATCACTGCAGAGTCACAATTAGATGAGCAGATCTACCTAGGCTGGGGGTACAGCAAACATGAAACAGTATGTAAGGCTCATGTTTGTCACTTACACATAAAGACAGTTTAAGAAAGAAAATTATGACTTCATGAATACAGAAATTAATTTTTTTAGAAGGTTATACATCTTCTAATTGAATATTACGTTATTGTTATTCTAAAATAACCTCTCGTTTATCAAGTAGATAAGATTAGTAGGCATGAAACCTCCTTTTAGCCATAGCTCATCTTAATCACTGGTTTTGAGTTCTTTGTTTGAATAACCCATTTTTAAAAATAAACAATCTGTAGCAGACAACTATCTTGCAAGTTGTGTCAATAGGTCAGTTTTGCACTTCTCCCTCAACATTCTTCCATTCACACTTTCATTACTATGAAAGCTAGTTTAAAAATGTATGACTATGGTCGCCCATGATTGCAACAGAAATTACCTTTTACATAATAGCCTAACTGTTAGAGCACTAGTTCAGAAAACAAAACTCTTTCAATCCATCCTAAGGGCCTAAGGCTGTTTTTCTAACATACCCTGACATTTTTAATGCTACTATGTTATGTACATATATACACTTGTATACAGATAACCCATATATATGCTTGTACACATATATATAAAGCATACAGGCCTTTATTTTCATATATTTACTTTTATATGGTGTATATGTAGAATTGTGTTTTACAGGCAAAAGTGTCCTTTAAAGAATGAAACTCAGGATGAGTACTAGCCAATGAATACAAATCAACCTGGAGCCTCTTTACTTCAGGGCTCATTAAAGGAATGTAGTTCAAAATGCTTAGCATTGAAAGTACACAAGGGAAAGGAATGTTCGTTCTTTATTGTAGTATTCCCCATTCCTTCCATGAACTTGTTTCAGAAGAAAAATGAAATCTAAATTTATCATCTTAGACATACCCACTTCACTGCCACAGGTGGAAATAAGCACTGTTTTCACACATGCTGAAGTGAAACATTCGAGCCATGCCTAAATGTCAAGCCTCATGTACCCAGCCAGGCAAACTGAACCTAAAGGCAGTCTGGACCACCAAACCAAGGGAAATGCTGCTGTCATATTCATGTCTTGTACCTTTCCACTCTCACAACCAGTACCACTTAAATTCATCTTACTGTTCCCTGGAAATTAAAGGAACATGAAGTATCTATTAAAATAAACATTAAGCACCAAATAATGGCTACTTCAAAATCATAAGCTACTTACAAAGAACAAGTTATTTAGTAAACCATTTTACATGATTGATAAACTATAACTTCCAAAGATAGAGAAAAAAATAATTACTGAAAATTAAAATTACTGCTTCCAATTTAACTGAGTAATGATTTGTAAACCATTACATTTTTGATTAGCACTTAGAAAAACTCACTGAAAAGATCCATTATTCATTTTAGTAAGACTGTTCTGGAGGTTTCATTTTTGCAAATCTACTTCTTATTTTCTCTTGTACTTGAATGTTAATATACTCCAAGGTAGACAAACATGTTGCATTGTGATTACTTTACTAAGTCCAGAGAAACACATTACTTACTACTGGCTAATTCAGTGCTGTCTGTCTGTTTGCCCTTCTCTGAGAGATCCTACCATGAATTCAAGTGATTGCTAACAGGTTTAAAAAGGAAGTAAATTTGATTCTCAAACAGCAGCTGCATGAAACTGTTCCCAAATGAGTATCATGTATTTCCTCCTGTGGGCTTATATTACTAGGAGAATTTTTCAATGGCAGCTACAGAGGAAGCCAATTTCTCATTTTATATGCAGAGAAACATGGTACTTCTATGGGGAGAGGAAGAAACTTCTGAAGAAATTCAAAAGGCTTTTAGTTTACATTAATACAGCAGACCTATCTTAATGCTATCTTGTATTCATATATATACCTTATCCTTCTTTTTTAATGCCACAGTGAAGTGAAAGAAATAGTTCACAAATAAAGCATGCAAACTTTTTCACTGTGGAGCTGTAAACAATAATCTGGCACCAATGCAAAACACATGAAAACGTAAAGAGAAGTCTATATTTAAATTCCAGAGCATGAGCCAGAGACAAGTTCTAACTGAGTCTTAGATCAAATACAGCCTGTAGCCCAGAGAAAGACCACCCAAAGTTAGAACTGTCACAAATTATGGTCTTTTTGTTTCCCAAAACCATTGGTAAAAGCACAGAAATACTGGAAGAGTGCAATTTGCTTTAGAATATAGTCAGCTTGCTTAAGATTGTCAGGATGAAATAAAACTTATACTTGGCCATAGAAACTTTTAACTAAGCCTTATTGAACCCAGTGAGAGATAGGTACATAAACCATAGAATGGATTGGGTTAAAAGGGACCCTTCAAATACAACCTATTCCAATCCCCTTGACAGGGGCAGGGACACCTTTCACTAGATCAGGTTGCTCATAGCCCTATCCAGCACACAATGCTTTTGTGTTTCTGAGCTAAAATACCATTTGTACTCCAGAACCTGAGTCACAGGCTGGCAGATGCTGTGCACTGAGAACACCTCATGGCAAAAAGAATGTGTATTCACAGGAAATTAGACCAGTCACTAAAGTGCAGTCATACGCTATCAGTACTAGGTCCTTGTAACAATATTCCCCAACAAACTGCCACTTACAGAGTTTAGTACACAATAACAGATTTTTAACAGCATTCATTTTCTTCATGAGTATTTACACACTAATTCTCAGTCCTTATGCTGAAAAGCTGCATTGTTTTCCTCCCAGTATGTATCTGAAATTTTGCTGAAAAGCTTTAGCCTCTCTGCATACGTTTTAGTCTAGCTAGTAATACTAGTATAGAATTTACACTAGTTATTTTTTAATATTAATTCTAATATTATTACTAATATTAATTCTACTGTTCTATAAATAGAACTACAATTAGTATAACTAAAAGTTGACTGAGTAAACTTTCATTAACTGGAAAATCTTACCAGAATATTTTAAGTTAGCCTTCTGTCATGAAAATTATTGCCCAAAATTTCTACCTCTGATCATATAAAATCTCTACTTAATATGGCAGATGCAGATTGATTAGGAAGCCTGAAAAACAAGAGCAAATAGCATCAACTACAGTTCAAGTAAGACATAGAAGAAAACATTTCAAAATTAAATACTTGATGCAAAATACCTGTGAAAGGATTTCAAATCATCTCAGTTTGAAACCACCCCAGGGACATTCATCTGCAAAAAACTTCATCAACCTCCATGCTGCTGTAAGGATTTACAAGTTATGATTGCCTGCCTCAAACACTGTTACCACTGAAGGACTTTGCCCATTGTGGCAAACTGTGTAAAGAAGGAAATGCTCATCTGCAACCACTGAAGGTGTCTCCCCCCAAATATACCTGCATTGATTCCTGGAACTTGGACTGTAAATTAAGCCACCTGACAGGAACTTGAGAAAAGATAAAGGTGGTACTGTTGTCTAAATGTTATCTCAGACTAGAGGGAGGTAAAAGAAGCTGGAGGAGAAGAATAAATCACTGATAATGGACAAGGAAAACCAACTGAGCAACACTGCTAAAATCAGCTCAGACTAAATCCAGCAGGGGGAGATCAGAACCCACTGACTCAAGAAACCCCCTGACTCAAAACTCAGAAAGACTGAGCATGGGATTAATTAGCATTAGAAGGGAGGGAATCATTTAACCAATAGAGTAAGAGAACTATGAAGCAAATGA
The DNA here is from genome assembly GCF_963513975.1 of Fringilla coelebs. Lineage (NCBI taxonomy): Eukaryota > Metazoa > Chordata > Aves > Passeriformes > Fringillidae > Fringilla > Fringilla coelebs. The sequence continues at coordinate 22,129,991 of NC_140029.1, read as the reverse complement.
ACACCAATTCCTTTGTTTGCTAAAAATGTATAAATCGTGAAAAGTGAAAATTTCTCAACAGCTTTGGGACCCTCACCACCAAGAAGTCCAGGGTGAAGAAGGACCAGTGGGATGCTGCTGGATCCATGGGTGATGACTATATTCTGCTTAATCTGTCTGTCAGTCTGTCTGTCTCTCCCTCTCTTTTTTTATCTTTCTACGTCACATTTTACTGTTCAACAAAATCCATACTATTGATTTGGGCATATGATCCTGCTTGCACCTTAATTCAGATAGAGGCATCTCTCAATAATGAGATCCTAAAAGCTGCACACAATTATATTATTGTAGTAGAAATGACATAGACAACACTTAAAAGTCTGGCACATGTCAGGTACCTGAAGACTGAAGTACTGGATCCAGCGCCCACTTTCAAGTAAAATATTTTAGTTTTTAAAGCTTTTCTGAGAATGTCCTTTTCTTGGCAAAGAGAAGATGATGAGGAAATGTTAACTTCCATGCTGGAGTCAAACTATCCTTGTATTATTTTAGCACATTATGAAAACTTTAAGTAGCATAAGGTCTTCAAACATCAAAATGCATTTAACCTAAATACTACTATCTCTTGTTTAAAATGGGAAAAATAGAACAGTATCAGGGATGTTTTATAAGAAGACATAAAACTTATATACAGTACAATCCTGAAAGAATACTGTAATCACAAAAAGGTTCAGAGAGAGAATCTCACTAACATGTCAGTGAACCCAATTCACATGAGGACCACAGGAGAAATGGAAACCTGGAAGGAGACTCTCTGACAGGAGCTATTAGGGTTATATTTTTAGGTATCTCAAAGGGGAGAGGCCAAATCTTTTTTTGCTAGAGAGTGGTTCTGGGCATAATGGAAATATTACGTTATGACTTATTTTAAGTGTGGCAACTTAGAGTTACAAGAAACACTGCTGTGTATCCTACTAAATGAAATTTAAAAAAAATGTGTTCAGAGACTCAAAGAATGCAAGAAATTTCAGTCCATCATTTCATTCTTCCATATGAGTAATGTGATAAAAATAAAAAGAGATACTGAGAATTGAACTAGAAGTCATTCCACTTTCCCTCAATCTTTCTTTCCTTCAGCCTCAGTTCTGCAAGCTGAGGTCAGAGTTTACATCTTGAGACACGAACAGCTTCACTCTCCAGTGGCTGAAATTTAATAAGCCTGACACAGGAGTTACTACGCTGGGGTGTTCTTAGTTTTACTGTAACATTGCTTGCAGAAGACAGGCTGGGAAATTATATGCTCAATAAGCAGATAGATTTTTTTACTTCATTTACAAAAATAGCATAAACTTCCTTCACTCTATCTAAAAACTAAAGAAGGAAAAAAAAATTCAATACCTTTTCTCCCACAACCAGTAAAAGGAAAAGAGTCTGATTTATTTGCTGAATACATTCAACTGAGCCACTAAACTTAATAATTTTTAGATAAAAGTCCTATACTTTTTGACTGATTGTTTTTAAACTGCTAGAACACATCCTAGGCATATAGTTAGAGCTGCATAATCAGTTAAACAGGGTAACTTACATGTTTCCTAAATGTAAGGAAAAAATGAGGTGTACAAGCTCAATAATAATAAAACAGCTGATCACCCAAAGACCTTCCTTTTCTGGAAGAGTTGCATACACTCTAGGCCACATCTTTCTAACAACCTCTGGGTAGTTTTCAAAGAGATTAAAAACTTTGCACAAAAATGCAAACGTGGTAATTCATCAACGAGCAGAAATACCTTTTTTTCTTCTATTTTCTGAAAAGCAAATCTAACTATTAATAAAAGAATCCAATTGTATAGAACATTGCAATCAGAGAAAAGAGAACTACACACTGCTGACTACACGCTGCTGATGACAGCTGCTGTCTACACTCTCTAATACAAAGGGTTGCTTTAGTCATTGACCTTGTCATAAGCAAAAAGATTGGAGATTTTCTCCTTGTGTTGGGTTGACACAGACCATGGTGGTATTGCTACAGGGCTATCGGGCTCTCATAATTTCTCTTATGAACTCATATTCTATACAACTTTAAAATTTTTTCACTTACAAATAAAATTGAAATTACACAAAGAAAATAAAGCTGTTTTCTTCAGGAGAGGGATTTTTTCTTCACAGTACTCCCTACCCTAATTATTAATTATAGAAAATCTAGCATGTCTCTTGAGATTTTAACTCCCTACACTGGACTCACAGAGGAGCTTAAGTAGTTCTTGAACTGGAAATAGGAAGCATTTACACTGTCAGTATTAAAGCGATTAAATTGCATCATCATCATCATTATTCTGTGAAAAAATAATTTCTTTGGTAGTCTGCAATTGTTTCCAAGGCTTCACTATAGACAATTACAGTGGATAATAAATTTTCCAAAAATAAACTGTCATTAGGTACAGTTATACAATAGCTGTAATCATAGATAATTGTAAATTATTTTGTTGAATATATGATTTATGCTTCTGGGCTTACATTATCAATACCACTTTTTTGTGAATTGAAGGAAGGGAGTAGCTACTGTTATATAAACAGAACTACAGGATATTGTAACCAATTCCTTTACTTCTAGCCGTGGAAAGTCCAGTACCTGTAAGGTACTCCATATTACACCTATCCTACATCGCCTAGATATTGGGCACTTTGTAACCAGTCATAAATACAATCTTTCTGAATTATGTACTTATATGATGCTCTCCTCTAAGAAAAAGAATGGCATAAAGAACATGGGGTTTGGGAAAAGTTATTTATATGAATTATCAAATCAGCTGCCAAGTCAAGATGACTCAGATAAAATGAGAATTTCAAGATGGTAGTGAGAATAATTTCTAGGAAAATCATATCAAATCTCAAGGGTTTTTTTAACCTAAGAACTTAAAATTTTATCTTGTTACTGTTAAATCCATACACTCACTATCTGCTCTTTAAAACAAGTTGCAAAAGAAAAGGGAATAGTTCACTTCCATTTTGAAAAAAGCAAAGCCATGAAAAACAGTAAACTATGCAAAATGAACTCTGAATCAAGCATTCCAAGGAATTAAATTTTGCAATATTCTAGATTTTGCAATCAACTGACATATAAAACATTTGACATTTTAGAACACACAAAACCAGAACAGCAATACTCCTTCTTGCTCTTTACTCCTAGATGCCTTCATCCATGAAAAACAAAAACATTTAAATTATAAATGGTAAAAGGATAAATATAATAAAAATATGATCTACAACAATAATAACAGTGAAAGTTATTAGGCAGCAGAATAGCAATTAGATAGGCTACAATACCTTAGTGGCCCAAATATTTTCATTTTCCCGAGACATGTTTCCCATGAAACACTGTTTTTAATTTTTAAAGACTAGAAATTTATTATATTGTGATAAGCTCTTTATGGCTCCATCTCCCCTGAGCCATAAAGCAAAGAACATTTTGTTAGTCCAGTAGTAATATAATGCTATAGAGAAGACTCAGTCCTAGCATGAAAAGATCCACCATTTAACATGGTGTAAGTTTTTGTAATAATGATCTTGTAACAGAATGCTGACTTTATCCAAGGTTATACCACTTTAGTCATGCATGAGTATACTCTTCTACCCTGGAGAGACAGGTCAAAGGAGGTTACTACATGTAAATTACAAACAAGCAAAGAAAAATATCTTTAACATAGAACAATTTATTCAAATTAAATATGTCTCAGTATACTCATGCTCCACCTTAAACCATTAATTTCCCATACTTCAAACCTTCTGATACACTATTATCCTATTTTTTCATTAAACAAACATTATCTTTCACTTCATTCTTCTAGTACTAGTGCAAATTTTTTCCTCTTGCTTAGAAATGTTCCCAAATGACCAGTACCAGTGTCAAACTCATAAAACATCCCAATCAAAAAAATATTATCCCACTTATTACTGGTCAGTAATCAAATAAAGGTATATTCTATTAGTTTGAATAGGTACTCCATTTAAGCTTACATTACACACAAATGGAGCAATTAAAGCAGAAGATAATTTTGAAGACACAACATTCCAACAGATGCCCTGACATAAACAGGCTATTTTCTGTATACAGTGACCCTGGTACTGTGAGAAGAGAACCTGAGTGAACTCATATTTATGCACAGCAGACAATCCATGCCCAGGGCTGAGCAGCTTGGCAGCAAACCCAGTGAGTGCAGCACGTGCGAGCGCAGGGCTGCGGCAAAGGGCTACCACGAGCCCATCCTGTGGAGAGCAAAGGTGACACAGGGCCCTATTACAGCAGGCCAGAGAGCACACATTAATGAGCTGGAAGAATGAGACACTGTAACACTGCCCATATTATATAATGACAAAGGTCATGAGCGCATTCACAGAGATGTTAGACAGAAAGACTGGACTGACAAATAATAAAGTGGGCTTTCCTCTTAAATGCCTTGCATTACCCTGAGACAAACTGCATGTGAAACTTATCCAAAAGAACCCCACACAGGCAGAGGCAATCCAAAAACAAGCAGCAGAGAAAAAAGCAGTGTTTGGAGTGCTAACCCATAAGTGGTGCCCTGTAAGGACTGAGCATGGACTCAGACCGGCAGGGAATCTGAATTCTTTATTCAAAGAAACAAGCTGGTTTTATGGACTTTTTCAAGGTACAGTATTTCCTTACATGATAATTCTCACTACATGACCTATCCCATGTTGCCACATCAGCAACACTTTCCAGATGTCCTTCTATGGAGTGATCATGTGCTGTTCACCTGTCTATCAGCTTCTGGCAGGCTCCTCTCTGTAGGACCACCTCCGCCCCCAAGGTCAGGTGGAGACAGCCTCTCTGTGCCACCCTGTGCTCCTTTGTGCCACCATGGCATTCTGCGGGCACGTGCCACAGCCTGTAATTCAATTCTATCCTATCTCTTCCCACAGTGCCCAAAGTAAATAATTTAAGAACTAGAAATAAACTTGCTTCACGAGACACAGTTTATTAGTACTTATTTGATGTATTTTACAAAAATATGTCATCTATCTCTAAAGAGAAGGAGGAAGGAAATTAAGAATACATTTTAACAAGAAACCAGCTATTATATATAACAAGAGCTTGAAAAAGTACATGAGAAGGAGCAATGTACACTTAGATGAAAGTTTTTCCAAAATGCAGCATCAGATATACTGCCAAATTACTACTGAATATGGTATTCATTATAAGAGAAATAAAAAGATTATTAAAAGCTGCACAAGAACGGAAAACATAATGGAGACAGGAACAATTGATACTGTCAACAGGTATGCAACCCTTCAAGAAACAAAATACTGCTTAAAAAAAGTTCAAAAAAGTTTTCAGCCATCAAATAAAAAGAGCCACAAAAGATACCTTTTCCACCAGTTATTGAAGCAAAGGAAGCAAAAAACAGAGATTAAAAAATACAGGATGGTTTTCCCCTAAGTACCAAAAAAATCTTTTTCCCCTAAGTACCAAAAAAACCAAACCTTAGGTCAGAGCAACGATATTATTATTATTATTATTATTATTATTATTATTATTATTATTATTATTATTATTATTATTATTATTGTCAAAGAGGGGTGAAAAGGGATAAGTCAAGGTCAGGAGCCTCTGAGAGAACCACTGTAAGCCACAACAATTATCTTAGTTATATGATTCTCAGCAGTCTTGTGAAAGAAATTAGTATCAATACAGAGATGTACATAAACACATAATAGGAGCAGCAAGAATCATTAGCAGTATCTACTTCATGCCAGAGATGTCCATAATGAATGCAATAAAGTTTGAGAGGAGAAGATATTTGGCTTAATTGCTTCTGTATTTTTAGTTAACATAATTCCTGGTCTTAAAAAGAGCAATGGTGATAGTATGAAAATTATCATCTCCATTAAGGTCTGTTGCCAATGTAAAAGAAAAAAAGTTAAAAATAATAGTAACCACAATCACTCTTCTTCCTCCTCCATTAGAAGTATAAATGCCATTATTCAAGAGCAGGATTGTGTCTCAGAGAAAATAAAAATATACCAGCAGAATTCAGAGACCAGAAACTGCTCTGCCCAAATTAAGATGTTCTGAAAAATTCCACTCTCAAGAGCTCAATTAGCCGACTCACAACAAGGCTACATGAATGAATTACAGCTACTCAGAACAAGAGCTGCAGAACTGGGTCCAAGATGGTACAGAGTGTAACTATTGCCAGTATGTAGAATAATAAACCCAGGGTTGTTAATGCTGTTTTTCTTCTTAAGTAAAAAGAAAATTGGAATACAGCAGATAGAAATTGTGTTTTTATAATGGAATATTCTATGCACCTTTTCTTTGTGTGAAATTCTATTCCATTTATGACACCTTATTATTTACATTCAAAGCAAAATAATTGGAACTTTATACACATGACAGTTTACGTATGCAACAAATCCTTATCATCTACAAACAGATTTGAAAATCCGCTTTTAGGCATAGGAAGAGATTAATTTTTATAAATGGTCTAACTGCTGTATGCACCTCTAAAATCACTAAATAGAACCTTTACACTCCCAGCATTTTCAAAACATAACTCTCCACTTACTACAGGCTCTCTATGCAATTGCAAGTGTGCAACAGTCAGAAAACAAAAACCCCATTATTAAAAGGGAAATTGTAAAACTCTCAGGATTAACTGTTTGGCATGCAGTTTCTCTGGTTTTTTGTTTTTTTCTTACTTTATAACTGAATATTTTGGGTCTGGGGCAACTCATAAATAAGCACCAAAAATACATTGCATTTGTCTGTAATTCCTGTACAATATTAAAATCCAGTCATGGATCTTTCAGCCTGGGAGCATTTCTTGGTTAATTTCTCAAGAAAAAAAACAAAACCAAAACGTATTCATGCTGCCCATGAGATTTTGAAATGTGGTAGCCATTACAGAAATCAAAACCAAAACCCACAAACCCCCCCTTCCCCCCCACCCCGTTGAATGCTGAAATTACTCTGATTCTGGATTATTCTAACCACAAAAAACAAGCAACCATGTGGATGGGCAATTCACAAATCAATCAAGGGAATAACTGAAGTCAGACTCTGGGTTAGTTTGTTTGTAATGTTCTTGCCAAAATTTTTCTTGCTGTTAAATTAAAATGTTAGCTTTCAAGCATGTGACAAATCTTATTTACTGTATTTATGGTTAGTTAATTCTCAATGAGGAGCTGTTTTACTTATGTCCAAAATTTGCTCATGAAGCATCTATAGGGTATTCTAATCCAATAATATCCTTAATCTCTTTAGTTTTGCAACAAATTTCAAATACTGAACACAGGGGCAAGAGAATATTTTCCCTTCCCTCTTTGTTCCCAAAATCAGATGGAAAGTGAGAATGACAAGAAAGTAAGTTTCCACTACACAGAAGCAGAAAATAGGCTTACAAAGATTGCCAGGTTATAGCCTAAGAAGATTAATTCCTGCACTTAAGGCATTACATAGACCAATCTAGAGAGGACTGATGTCTAATGGAATTGCTGTTATTTGCTTGGATGCAGAAGAAAGAGGAAGCTGTTTTTAATAAAAGACAGCATGCACATAAGCAAACTCCAGCATGGAACTCTGATCAGTTTTCTTGTAGGCATCTCCTAGGCAACATGTGCACTAAAATGAAAGTAAGTACATCTTTGACTTCTGACGTTGTGACGATGAGTAGGTAACACTGGGGAGAAAGAAAACAGGCTGAAATTCTTGTGAATCTACAACAAATTTAACTGCAAGCTAATTTCTTCTCTATTATAGACCAGAGATGACCTGTCTGGTCAGCCATGCAGAAGCGTCTTAGAATTGGCAAAAAACACAGCGGTCTTCACACAAAGGAGAGAGTGGCTATAAAAGCAGCAACTTCTGATCCCAGTTGCCTTAACTACTTTCCATCCCTCTGGAAATGGTGACAAGCTGGCATACCTGTGCCTGTGCAATCCAACATGACTTTGAGTTATGGTGAAGGTATCTTGCAAAGCTAAGCTGCTTTAGGAACCATCTCTCATATGTGAACACACTGTTTTATCTCACGTAAAGATACTCTTTTCCAACACTAAGGGACACTGACAAGGATAATAATTTAGATAAAACAAATCCTACTCATAGGAGAAATTTAAGCAAAAATAAATACATGACTAAACTTCCTATACTAAAGTGTCATGCTCTTTGCATGCTAGTTTAGCTCTAGTTTAAGCATAATGCTAAGAAATATCTTCGCAGCCATTTTCCTAAGTTAATTTGTCAGTTGGGAAAGGTTAATATTACATGTTACAGATACATATTATAATATTGGCTTTTTGCAAATATTAAAATGGGTTTTATATGTGTGGGGTAAAGTAACTTTATAATAAAGATATAGTTTGTATTTCTGTTGTTAATTAAGCTTAGACATAGTTGTGTTAAAATGCCTGCTTGGATGGGATAACATCCAACACAGGATAAGGACACCTGCTACAGAAATGTCAACTATCAGCACTCACCATACGAAGAAAGTATGAACCAAGGCCAAAACTAGAAGTGATAAAGAGAAGGAGCCAGAACCATAGCAAAGAAACACACATGCTCTAAAAAGGCGGACCCAAGGAGGAAAATGTCAACTAGTTTATGGATATGCATAGGGGTCTATGAACATGCAACAAGCTGATGTAAAGGAAAAAGTATTTAAGGGGTATCCCTGAAGGTGACAGTGTGGTTTTAGATAACTGCCAAGATGCACCTGGCTGTAATAACCTTTGCTTTATGGTCCTTATCTCCTGTCGTCCTTTAATAAACTTCTAAAAATTTCACGAGAGAGTGAACGTGTTTTTCACTTACACATATAGCTTGTAGAGAATTTTAAATGTTTTCAGCCCCCTATAAGTTTAAGCACAGATCATCAAAGGCGACATTCAATCTTATTTGTGTTTTGGTAGTAGGGTACCTATTGGCTACAATTATATAACAAAACTACTTGTCATAGCTTAAAAATAAACCTATGCAGTAAGTTTATAAGATAGATCGTGGGGGGCATTACTCTATATGTTTTTGTATATTGTGTACAAGTTAAATACATTTTTCCTCCTATATATTAAGCATTGATTTGTTTTTTTTTTTATAATAGGCTAAAATGCCAGGATCCAATCTGTACGACTATAACAACAGGATTTATTTGGGAATCAAATATCTCTACTTTCTGTTGTTGTTGTTCTTATTATTATGATCTGTTAACCCTGTACTATGTGTCAGATAAGTGCATAAATAAGTTTAATATTTTCATTATTATTAAATTTTAATTAATGATATTAACGTAATTTATTTCTATATTTAATTAATTTATGAATGAATTAATTTCTTAAAATAGCTTAGTATTTTTAACTATACCACACACTAGCGGTTAGAACAGTAGTCTTCTGTAGGAACAGAGTACCACACTTTGAAAAAAAGCAATCTATTATTCTGAGCATTTAATGTCATTATTTATTGTAGGAAATCAAGTAGAAATTTAACTTAAGAAATTTAATGCCTTAATTGAAGTGCTGGGCAGTTCTGTTGTGGTTTTGTTGGGTTTTGTTGTTGTTTTGTTTTATGGGTTTTTTTTGAGAAAGTACAGGAGTACAAAAAAATTAAGATGCAGTTATTCCTTTTCCTCTGGTATCTACTACACAGCGCACAACTAATCAACTATGATAATTAATGAAGCTGCATGAGCGGGTGATCAGTCACTGGAACTAGCTCCCCCAAGCAGCCATCATGGCACCAAGGCTGTCAGAGTTCAAGGAGCATTTGGACAAGGCTCTTAGTCCTCTGTTCTAGTTTTCCGAAGTCCTGAGAGGAGCTGAACTCAATGATCCTTATGTTTTGGGAAGAGATGGGAGGGAGTTGAGCTGCAGGCTGTGGCATGCACCTGCAGAAGCACATGGCAGCACAGAACTGACCTGTCCTTGGGAGGAGGTGCCACATGACAGACCCTTATGGAGAGGAGCCTGCTGGAAGCTGGCAGATGGGTGAACAGCGCGTGATCACCCCTAAGATTCTACCCAAGAGCTCAAAGGGAAAGATTAGGTAATAAAAAAAAAAAAAAAAAAAAAAAAAAAAAAAAAAAAAAGGGTAGATTGCATTGATTAGAATTGCAGAAGAAGGAGGCTGACAGACAGGTGAACACTGCGTGATCACCCCTAAGATTCTACCCAAGAGCTCAAAGGGAAAGAGTAGGTAATAAAAAAAAAAAAAGAGGGTAGATTGCGTTGATAAGAATTGCAGAAGAAGGAGGCTGACAGACAGGTGAACACTGCGTGATCACCCCTAAGATTCTACCCAAGAGCTCAAAGGGAAAGAGTAGGTAATAAAAAAAAAAGGAAGAGTAGATTGCATTGATTAGAAATGCAGAAAAAACTGGTGTTAGATAACCTTTGAAACAATGATACAGAAGGACTCTGAATGAAAGGGTTGAAGGACTTCCACAGGCAGCTCAGAGACAGTAACTTCTGTGTTGAAAGTAGGCTGATACATCAAGGTGCAACTCAAGGACAACTTAATCAGCCTCAATTATGTTAGAGGGAGGGGGGAGATAAAAAGCAGTTGATCAGACTCAGCAGCGCTTTCACACAGCCAAGGATTAGCCAGTAAAGTGTAGGCTGCAGGTTTTACAGGGTAACACTTGGATTGTTTCCAAAGTCAAGAACCTTGTGAACACCTCAGACCTCATTTAAGGACATTATACCAACAAAGATTTTGGAAATCTATCAGAAGATACCCTACCTTCCTTAATCAGAAGCAAGTATGTCAATTACAGAAAACAAGTTCATGGCATGTTACAACCGATGAATTTAATGCTCAATTTTTCTCATCATTTATAGATCAATTTATATTTGTTCTATACAATCAGTACGGTTTAGGTGAAAACATCTAAAAATAGTCATGTACATTTGCAGACCCAACTTTGCTCAGAAAAATTTTTGCAAAACCTGAAGCTTCTGAAAATTGCAATCAAATTTCTAAATTTGATTCTAAACTATGCAATCAACCAAGCACTTAAAAAAGTTAGCAATAACAGATATTCAATACAAAAACTTTTATTTGTGCTCTTTGAAAGGAAGTACATTTGGGGCATTTCTGTAGCTTCTTGAAATATGTATGTTATTCATTTTATCACCTCCAACGAACACTATGTGACACATTAAAATTTCATAAGAAAATTACAGGGTTCTTATGTAGGTTAACATCAATATGAACATTTGTCTCATTCAGAAGATTTGCAGTAGGCAGGTTGGGCAGAGGGAATCTAAATTGCGTATGGCTTTTATCACTCTTTCCCCCAAATTATTCCAAATTTTTTGAAACATTTAGGAATCTTGGGAAAGTCTAAGCAGTCTCCTGACTGCCTTTTTGCCTCCCAAGGATCACTGCTCATTATGAAACAAATAGGCTCACCAAGAATGTTAAACGTTTCATAGTATTCAGAGGCTGAAACATACTAAAGTCCTCTGAAATAAAGTGCACATAATGAAAATCAGCAAAGTAATGTCACTTTTACTACTCTTTACTGGAAGATACTCGAAGAGTATTTTCAGTCTAATTCCTTGCAGCTGAAAGATTTCTGAAATACAATACATACTTTATATGTATTGTATACATAGACAAAATCACATACATGTATCATTACCAATATTCTCCTGTTAGGGTGACTGTTGTCTGTGTGAAGGAGATTTCCAGCTTTTGACAAAGAGCAGCAGTAACTAAAAAAAGCTTTCCTGAAACTTCTAAGAACGAAATTAAAATAACTGGTTCTATATTACAGGATTACACACACACACATATGTATGCGTCTGTGTGTGTGTGTGTGTGTGTGTATCCCCAGGCTGAGACTCCAGTGATGAAGTTGAAAATGCAACTAAAATATAAATGCAACTCAATCACTGTTTTGCATAGCATAGCCATTTTTGTTTAAAAAGGTAAATGTGGATCACCTTCACCTCTTACAGCCCTTCTTACAGAAGGAGGGAAAAGTGCACATTTCTTGGAAACACAGTGTAACTCAATAGACTTCACAGCAGTCTTCCCAGAAACTGCAACAATTCGGGTTTTGCAGAAAGAAGGCACACACCTCCAGTTCACACCTTTTAGGAATTCACCTACATCCAGAACTGCTTCCTCTGTGATAACTCACAATAACTATTTCAATAAGTAAGTCACATGACAAATTATTCCATTATTCCTCACCAGAGGGTCCTGATTCAGCAAATAGTTAAGAGCAGACTTAAAAACTGTCCTAGTTATAGCGACTATTCAAAAGTCAAGATCTAATGGAGCTGCAGCACGGGAAGCATCAAGCTACAGAGTAACCCTGCAAAGCAGGAAGTCTACTGATACCAAAACTAAGATAAACCTATCAGAGTGGTGTCCAGGCTCATCAGCTGGAGAAGGCAGCTCTAAACGCTGCCGAGCGCTGTCCAGCCCTCCGAGACCCGCTGCTCCTGGCCGCGGGCAGTGCGCGGGCGGGGTCCCGCAGCCCCAGGCTGCATGCCCGTTCTGCTCCCCGTTCCCGGGCTGTCAGCCCCAGCCTGCCCCTCACCGCTCTCCCCACAGCCACCCCAACCTCGCTCAGCCCTCCGCCAGCCAGAGCAAGTACCCCGCTCACGCTCAGCCCCTGGTCTGTTACTTTAAGGCGAAATCTGCCCCCGAAAGGCAGCAAGTAGCGGAAGCAGGAGAAGGAATTAACTCGTTTCCTGTTGCTTTAATCCCTTCACTTTGGTTTTAGCAGCACCGCCCGGGGCGTTCTGGCTGCTCGCCCAGAGAGACGAGGCCGTGAATGAGCAGCCACAGCCTGGACTGCTCCGACCGCGGGAGGCGGAGGGGAGGGGGAAGGAAAGGGAAGGAGGCTGCCCGCCGCCAGCTACTGCCCCTCGCTGTCGGGGCAGGCGGGCCGGCCTGGCGGCGCGGTGGTCCCCACCGCCGCGGGGCGGAGAGGATTGGAGCGGGGACCTGGCCGTGGAGGGGAGAGGGGAGAGGCTACGCACCCAGCAGCAGCCCGTCCATGTCAAAGATCAGGTGAGTGACCGGGCGCAGCGCGGCCGCCGAGGAGGAAGCGGCCATGGCGAGGCAGAGCAGCCGGAGCGCAGCAGGAGCCGAGGCAGACGGAACCCGCGCGGTGCGAGACTGGCCAGGCCGGAAACCTAACGGGGAGGTCGGGGTAGGGCGGCAGTTTATAGCGGCACCCGGGGCGGGCCGGGCCGGGCCTGCCGGACCTTTGTTCTGTTTTGTTCTACTTTTCAAGCAAAGTCCGTTTCTCTTCTTGGGGCCTCTTATCTTGCAGAACAGCTCTTCTTGCCCTGAGAGCTTGTGGAGTGTCCCTCTCTGGAAACATCCAGCAACCATGTGGATGCAGTTCTGTTCAGTGTGCTCTGGGATGACCCTGCAGGGAGGTTGGCCCAGACGACCCGTGGTGGTCCCTTCCAACCACACCTACTTTGTGATTCCTAAATCCTGTTTGGTGCTGCTGGCGGGAAATACAGAACAGTTGCTCTCAAGTTGACATGTTAGCCAGTGTCTCTTCTGCGTGCCTGTGTAGAGGTTGACAGGGGTACTATTACCTCCAGACTATTGTTGAAACAAAAAGATGTAAATCTGTGTAAAACTGTGAGGGATGAGTAAAGTAATGGAGAGAAAAAATCTGTGAGGAAGGAGAAAATCTATTTCTTAAAGGTTGCTGAGTGCAAGAATGGTTAATTGAATGCTGGTTTGGGTGTTGTATGTTTCTTTCTGAAACATTCAAGAAGTTCTGAAGTTCAAGAAACAAGACTGTTCTCAAGTTGAAACAAAATCTTCCTGCATGGGCACATCATCTGATTTTTGCTGGGCAGCTGGGAGGGAAAGAGGGCACCTACCTCATCAGTTTTCCCTTTTGTATTTTTTCATGCAGGTAACTCTCCGCTGGGTATCAAGATCGCTGAAGCACCAGTTGCAGAGGCAAACATGAAAAGAGCTGTGTCAGGCTCCCAAGGTGACATACTGGCTTAAAGATGTGTACTGCTATGCCGTTCTGTGTGAGGACAGTGGTTAGTTGCAGCTTCGTGTAGGGGGAGTCCTGTCTCATTTGTAGGTAGGCCTTGCAGCAATTCCTTTTTCCTAACGGTGCCTTCATTTGAATTGGCAATGTTTCACCATTTTAGCAAGTTAGTGAGGGCTTTTAAAGCCTTAACTGTAGGTGTCACATAGCTATATTTAAATTTTATTTTAGTCTTGTTAAGCATCTTACCTAGCCCCAAAAACTATCCCTTGCAAGTACGTTCACCCTACATTTATGTGAAATGTAGACACAGAATTCTCCTGACACCTTCTCCTATTTGTGAAATAAGACAAATAAAACATCCTTGGCCTTTACTTGTACCTTTTGAATAATAAAACTTGACTTTGAAACAACATTTTTTGAGTTTTGGGTTGGTTTTCTCTTTTTTATCTTGTCTCATTCTGTAATGATAATGCTGCTTAGGCCCTGTCTGTGTAGGCTAGGAAAAGGATTGTGTGCAGTACCTTCAATGTCTTTTAAAAATTCTGTGCATAGTCGTGAAATTGGTTCCTGTGTAGATTTAAGAAAATGGCTCCTGAGCTTTGAGGGGTTTTTCTTGTAACCTTACAATATATGAGTATTAAAAATGCCCATGGCTCTTTTGTTTCTGCAATAAGCACTGTGCAACAAGTCAATATTCCAGTTTTGTTTCCAGCAAACATTTACAGTTTCTTTTGTAGCACACTTAGGTGGGAGCATAGCTAGAATCAATAGGGGTAAAATCATAAATACAGTAGGTCAAAAAAGGTGTTAACCTCTTAAAGGGAATTGAAAAAGAATAATTTCAATAGTTATAATGGTAGTGTTGTGCTGTCTAAGAAAGAATGTGATTCTGCTGTAAGAGACAAATATTTAAAGATGCATGATGTTGTATGACCGTGGTACCACCTGAGGTAGATTTATTAACTTTCTAATTAGCAAATATTCTAAAAATCTGGTTTTTAATTGTATGTATGGTGAGGGTGTAAAACCTTTATTTGTTACTCAACAGATGTAGCTTTTTCTTGTTAGCTTGATTTATTGTTCTTATTAGAAAAAAGTATTTGATCATAACTTCCATTGCTTCTAGCTCCTAAAAAGGGGGAAATATCACTGTTTTTAGCATGTAAATTCCCAGTTTGAGAAACCAAGGGTTTTGCAAAACTTTTGAGTACTTAAAGTAGAAATAAGTGATAGGCAATCTATGTGAAAGTAGCCCACAAAATTAAAGTGTGATACAGAAGCTGAACACTTTTAGGGTTAAATGGTCTGGGTTACAAATCCTATGGTACACGTTTCAAGACTGTCACATTGCTGACAGGCTGATGACCTCAATTTGCTTTGCTTTGCTCTGGCTCATCAGTGATAATCAGTGTGATGTTAGCTTACTTGATTCTTCAAAGCTGTGTTCAAACACAAGAAAATCTTCCCAAGATAGAAAACTGTTTAGGTTTATTCTGTGTGATTAAGTCTTTTTACTAACAGAATAAAATGAAGTAAAAGTCCAAGCAACATGGTGGAGCATAATTTTCTAGATACATAAGTGATAAATTGTGCTGATCTAAGTTTTGTTTGAGCTGTCTTAAATATCTGTATCTAATGACTCACCAGTATGTTTGGTTTTGTTGTCGGGTTATTTTTTTTCTTCAAAGGGAGTGGAAATTTGATTTTGAGAATTTGATATTAAGAATTGTGGAATTGATTTATTTTTGTTTGCTACTATTTTTTATTACTTATTTGAAGCTGGCTTTGAGTTATAAGGATTTCAGTAACTTTAGAATTGTGGGAAGCATATTGTAGTTGAGGTACAGTAATTATGAACACCAATAATTAATTATATTCCTACAAACCTGATGTATGCCTATTGAGAAGAATGAACTTGGACGTAATAATTAAGATGTAATTCTGTACCTGGACTTGAATCCTGGAAAGTCTGAAGAACACAATTTTAGCTTCATGTTTGTTTAAAAAATTAGTGCTATCTGGGCATACACCAGAACAGATATATGGTGTTGTAAGGTACATATATATATATCTGTGAGGTACATATATATATCTGTAAGGATATATGGTGTTGTAAGGTACATATATATCTGGATGTCCAGGTTTTTAAACAGGTTTTAAACCTGTAAATTAACTGCCTGTAGGTAGCTGTACTGAATGCCAAACAAATCTGTTTTCTCTGGTTTTGTAATAATATGTTAAAATCTCGTTGGTTTTATTGTTATTGAATGTGAGATAAAGTGAAAATACTCAGGTGCTGTGTGGTTATTAAGTATGCAACGCAATGTTTTATGTATTAGGTCCTCTTAACTTTTTTTAGCTTCTATATTTGTTTGAGTTTTCTTTACTTTGAGGCTGGAAGTTTTGTACCTCACTGAGATTTATGTGACTGAGTTCTTTCCTGGCGAGTAAAAGCTCAGAATATGCTTAAGTATTTTCATAGGTAATACATTTGATTATCAAATCTATTATTTGATTCAATAATTGCAGTTTCCTATTTCACTATTTCATGTTGTGCTCGAAGCACCGATTCACTTACCTGTTTTTTATGCCATTCATAGGAGCACCGTGCACTATGTATTTCACACAGAAATGACTGACTTTATTTTTCTTTTTCTGCAGGCACCTTGACAAAGAGGATAAACAGATTATAATCTGTTTTGGTTTGAATATTAAAAAAATAATCTAAATACTTGAATAAATCCAGTAATTTAAAAACTTTCATAATGATTTACATAAACAGCTGTTAAACCCACTATTAGTAACAAATTACTTGGAATTATTTAGATTTAAATGTAAATTCAGGTATCAGCTGAGATTCTCAACAGTTGCTATAGTTAAGCCTATAAGCTTTCAGGAAATGAAACCCCTCTCAGTGCTGGATATCACCAAACATAAGCTTTTCACCTTAAGATTATGAATTAGGTGAATTGTACTGATTCAGTTCATGTTTTTATAAGTACAAAATGGAAGATGACCATATGTCTTAAAGCAATTAAATAGTACCATGGGACTCCTGATCTAGGTCATGTTTTATTGATTACATAAGTTAAAAGTGTGTATATACTCTTTTAATCAATCACATGTGTCTTCTCTCAGCCAAGCAAGCAGGGATAGGAGAGCCCTGTGTTTTTTAGATTTTGATATTGGCAACCAGTTACAAAGGCAAGGAAGATGATGTGATACGCTGCAGGAGAATGAAGTGAAAATACGTGTTGCTCACATGTGTTCATCTCAGTAAATTTAGATGCAGTATAGAAACGTTCATTTTTAGATGTCAATTGCTGTATTTATTGGTGGGATTGTACAACAGAACAAAGTCTCTGAAGCTGGGAAAGGAAGCTTTAATATGCTTTTGGGCCATTATTGCTTTTGTTTAGGTCACTGAGAACCATTTATTCTCTTTTATGTATTGTGATTTAGCTTGTTGACATACTTTTTGGTCTTCTAATAAAATATTGGCTGTGCACAGGCAAACTGTTGAGGTAATTAGCAGTGTCATTGTAATGAAAATCCTGAAGTGCCTAATGGCTGGGTCCTGCTTAGCCTTAAACTATCAGGAAGATTAGAACAGAAGGGATTGCATCCCCAGATGTGATATGAAGTATTGTATCCTGCTTAATTTTTCCTGTGATATGGGTTTGCTGTAACTTTCTTGTCATGGTATAACTGTCATTTGTTTATCTAACTTCCCATTGTTACTGGAACCTAAAATACTTGTTATGAACTTGGTTTTATGTCTTGTCTGCATGTGGATTTAATTGCTTTTTTGTTCATTTTACTACAGTTTGATTGTTACAGATTATTAGAGATAAAAAGTTTTGTGTTTCTACTGTCATGTGGAATGCACATTCTGTGAACCTCTCTGAACAGGTCATCTACAACTTGCTGCAGGCAGTAAAGGTGAAACTGAATGCAGTCATCCTTCCAGTGGTTCCTTTCAGTCTTGGGTTCAGAAACTCAAACTTTTCAAAGGCTGTGGTAATTATATCTTCAGATGGAGAAGAGAGAGAAGGAATTGTGATTCTCAGGGTCACAAGGTCTCTAAGACACTCATCTGTAATGCTGCTTCGTGTTCAGGTTTTATATGCATGTTCCCTTTTTGGGATGCAACAAGCTGGGGAGTTGAATCTCCAGAGCTCAGACATTGTGCCTACTGTGTGTTCTCTTAAAAGTTTGCATCTATCTGGAAGAGTTGAGTAGAAATAAATGAACTGGCTGACACTCAGCCCAGAGTGGCTGCATGATCAGGAAGAACATGCTGACAGCCTGGGAAGTGTAGGGAGGCAGCTGGAGGCCAGCTATCATAAAGTACTGTGACCTTTCTTTCTTTGCAGTGGTTCTCAGCTTCTAGAATTATCTAGGCAGAAAAACAATAGTACTGTACTGATATGTATAAAAAATAGCAGCTCTGATCAGGAAGCAGAAATGGTGCAGAGAGGACAAGGGGCAGTGCCAAGCAGAGTTAGCCAGCTTCTCCCCCATTGCAGCAGAGTTGTATTAAACATCCTAGCTGCTCCTTACTGTGGGAATTGGGACTTTTCCTTGCCTGCCAGAGTTAGTGTTGGGACCTCGCAACCAAGTAATGATTCAATTTCTTTGTATTTTCTTGCCCCAGAAGCTACTGCCCTGTTTTCCTTCTCCCTTGTACAGACACAAACATACAGGTAGTATACCTCAGAACATGCTCTTGTGGGCAGGCAGTGGGAAGTAGGCTTTGTTACCACTACCATGTAAGGCACTGAATAATTTTTGGGTGAGAAAATAGTTCCATCACTAGGCTGTCCACCTACTTTAAGTTCAGCTTATATTTACCTATCTTAAGGAATTAGGTTCTGTGTATTGTAACAAAGCAGATGAGGAAATGATGTAGCTGTATTTCTTATTTTAGACTTTCAATTGAAAGGTTTTTTGTAAAAGACCAGTAACAGACACTTGTTTTCATTAAACATTTATAAAACAGGGAACACCATTTGTAAGTACTAATACGGTTAGATGGTTAGATATTAGGGATACCTAGAAGAATGCAATGAAGTTCAAGTGTTGGCAAGCCAATCAGGCTCTGACTTTTTTTTACTAAGACAGCTATCTCCACTTAACCAGGTAATCTCAAACATTTCACCTTGAGTTCTGTGAGATGAATGATTGGTTACTCTGACACTGCAGGTTTGAAAGAGTCCTATATTTCCATTTCATATACTTACATATAGGTAAGACCACAAGAGAAGTTCAAGGTCTGGATGAATTCTCTGCAATAGAATTGTATAGGCTTAAAATATCTGTCCAGACATTATGCTTAAAATTTTCTGAATCTTTCAGTGAATCTTTTGCTTTGCTAGCATATCCTGTGTTTTCCCTCTACTCTTCTTTTTTTTATTTTACAAATTTTATTTATTTATTCTATTGTTGTAAGTTATGCTTTCTGAAGCTTTTACTATTTTGATTACTCTTCAGCATCTTAGATACATTTAGCATGTATCCTTAGAGAAGTCCACCACACAAGTACATTTACCGTAGCTGTGGGGTTTATAAATGATAAATAGAAAGTAATTTTTTGCCTTCTTAGTCCCAGATAGATCAATATCTTTGAATTAACATAAGAGCTGAATTACTGTCTTTGCCTTAGTTTGGTTTTTACTGCTGATTAGTCAGGTTGTTCCCCATGTTGTGCCAAGGCAAAAGCTCAAAACTTTTGTTGCTGTTTGTCCCATTCAAAATTTTCTTTATGGTTCACTTCTATATGTAGTTTCACTAATTAAAAGGAGTCAGTATCATGCTTCAGTGAAAGAGATCAGGGGCAGTATCTCTAGCCCATTAAGAGCTTATCACCTCTTCATACAGTTCAAAATCTCTTTATGCATTTTTAAGTATGAAAAACTACTATCTTGCAAGCCTAATGAGGCAGATATCTGCAAGAATCTGTGCTACAGAATGAATTGTTGTATCCTTGTTTCAGAAATGTTGTATGTGTCATTTAGACCAGTGACTGCTACAAGCAGAAGGGAATAAGTATTATATTAATGACTGTGTTTGACAGCCTAGCTTCATAATCTGTTTTTCACTGACTTTTCCTTTTTATGCTAATAGTTATGCTCTCATCTGGAAAAATTAGACTAATACAATTTTCCAAAAGCTATTAGCAAGACTTTTAATATTAAGATGGGAATATATCCTAATGTGCCATGCCAAAACTAAGCTTTTGTTGTAGTCATGAAATGGGGCATAGTTAGGGTATATTTTGGAGTTGCAAATCATGAAGAAAAGCCTACAAGCTTCAGGGGGCATAGAGCTTCACTCTAGGTGTTGCATTCTTGTCACCAGGCATCAACTAGGTAAACTTTCTGAAGCTGGTAGAAATAAAGTAAAACCCTGCCTGATTTCAATTTTTCAGTGTTTGGATGATTGTTGAAGATCTTGAAGGACCTGATAAAGTGTGGGGGTGTGAATATCTGTATGCTTTTTCTGACTTCATCACATCCAGAAAAAAAAAATTATCTTGTAGATCAAATGAAAAATATTTTTCCTACCTATTTAAGCCCATCTTTGTTTAAAATCATGTTCTTGTTCTGTTTATGACTTGCATTAGCTTAGGACCTGTATTATTTGATAGTTAGAAACTATGGTTATAGCAGCTATAAAACCTGAATCTTTTTTCTTGCAAGGCATAGCCAACACGTTCTTCCAGCTAAACTCCCATGTGTAGGTCTTAACAAAAGTTAATCACAACCATTATAAAAACCTTTAGACCAAAACCTTTAGACAGTGTCATAGAGTTCTATGTACAAAAGCTTTTGGGACTTCCTTAGACCTGTATAAAGTCCTCCGCAATTCACAGATTTCACAAGTTCCTGTAATGACTTCCTATCAAGATACCGACATGACTACACAATTTTCAGAGAGAAACTTGCCAATGTTTTTTTGGACTGAAGAATGAAGTTTAAGCATCTTTTCTCTCTGAAAGTTTTTTAATGTTCTCTAGAATCCAATAATCCAATTTGTACATAGTCCCTAGAACACCAAAACTGTTATCTTTAAATTCTGAGTAAGTGTCTTTCAAAAATATCCTTTGAAATTAGCTATATATCTTGGGTTTCATTATGTTAAGAGAAGTTAACAAATACCCTTTGTTTGATCGTAGCTCTGTTGCTGCTATGTTTCATTTGACTCTAAATAAAATTCAAGTTTGTACTAGCAGATTTTGTGGAAGCAGAAGCATTTACACGTGCACCAACATCCAGGCAGGCTGAGATAGCAGTGTATCATGTTTTGTTTTTACCAAGACCGTACATGGTAGATGAACATTTAGTAGTATGGTAAAGTTGGTTCTTAAACTTCTGAAACTTTGGCAGAGACGTTTTGATGAACTGAAACAAAGGGTCTGACTTGGTGCAGCTCTGCCTTACCACTAAATGCCAGTGGAAATTGAGTCATGCATTCTTCTTCCTCCTTTTCATCCCAAACACTAATTAAAACCATAATTTCCTTTACCAGTTCAGTTAATTGAGCTCTTTTATATATATGAACATTCATAAATAAATTGGTAGATACTGACTCCCAACTTGTTACCAAAAGTCCAAAGTATCTTAAAAAATAATGTTTCTAACATATTATGAAAGAAAAAAAGTGGACTCTTTGTTCATGTCTTGTCACTGTCAAGGTGGTCACGACACAAAGCAGAGACCACAAGCAGTCTCAGATGGCAACTCTTTGTTGAACATGGCTGACCTTTTATACACTTTCCAATTGTTTATGCTTCCTCTACCCTAACTTTTGGCCACAATAAATCAACCTAATGCTATTGGTGAAAAACTACAGTGACTTCAACTAACTTTCTAAAAATACTTTGTCCAGCTGCAAAGTTCTTATCTTTCTTCAATTCCTCACTTCTCTTGGTCTCCTTGGTTACAGCCTTGGAGAGAGCTCCTTATCAGCTTCTTCTTGCTTCTCAGCTTCTTCTCACTCCTTTAGCTAACAGGGGGAAGGGGCCCACTGTTAGCCCCTTCCACAATGTCTGATTCTGTGTTTCTGTGTGGAAAAAGAAACCCAAACACAAGAATACCTGTTGGCCAAAATGGAGAATATAATCCATTAAGTAAGTAAGTAATGGAGAATACAGTACTGGGTGATGTAGTACTCTATTGGCCATGCCTAAATGCAACCTCCCCTGTTGGCATTTCAGTTTTCACTCCTGCTTAAGCTTTGAAGTCAGCTAGTAATTGTCACTTTAGCACTCTTTAGTGATGTTTAATCAAACATGGGAAAAAAACCCAAACAAACAAACAAACCAACCCTCTCTATTCAGTCTTCATTCAGTACTCAGATATGAGAGGATGTTTATTTTTACACTCATTGCCTCGCTGTAATTTTTTTGCATACTGTTATAGTTGGAATGAATAGATCTTTATACACCACATTTTGGTTTTCCATATCAAATGCCTTAAATTATTACGCTAATTTGCATAGACAATTTTCATTAATTTTATCTATATTTTGTCATAAATATCCATGTTTTATCATTACTTCTGATTTACATAATCATAAGATTTTGAATGAATGTCAATAATAATTTGTTGTAACAAAATTTACTGTAAGTAGTTATTATTATGCATTTAAAAGTTGCAGTGTGTGTATGTAAGAAATGTGTTTTGTCAGTGGATGTTGCTTCTCATGTCTTGTATCTCTAGTACTGCTTCTTTTGTCCACATACAGGGTTTTTTTAATACCTTCTAAAATATTATTAATGTAAAAATATAATTAATCAAAGGGATTAAAAAGTAATTGGCTATTTATTTTAGAGAGATTGACAAGATTTTTTAAAAATGGTTTTTATATTCACTTACTAAAGCTTTGAATAAATGCAAGAAAATAGTGCAGTTTTTCAGAGGCTTAAGATAGGACTAGCATTTCCTATCAGCATTTGAGATAGTGAAAAGGTTGGTAATTTTAAATTCTTTCAAAGTTGTTAAAGTGGAATGTTACTTTAAAATAGAGGAAAATGCAGAGGAAAGCTCAGGACAAGCTGTACTGATTTCCTGAACCACAGAAAAATGTAATTTGAACTTTGCATTTACGCAGCTCTTCAAAAATCTTGGTTCAATTTGATTTCTCAGACATTGTGAGCTCTTAGGTTTTGCCTGGAAGAAAAGTAAAATTTCATACTTGGGTTGTAAGGCTTGGATTCTGTTAAGTTTCATCAGCAGTAGTTGTCACAAATCTTTGGACATCCATCTTTCTCTTCCTGATCAAATTTCCTTGTGACAAATACATAAATTGGGATGAGGGGGACAATAGCTAAGAAGGAAGGTAATATGTCAACTAGCTAGGACTTTTTGAAGCTTAATGAATGATTTTTCATTTTAGGGTCCTTGGGCTTTATGGAAGCAGTCATTTTCTGGGAGCACATTAAAGAAACCAGGACAGGCTATAGTGTATGGTATTTATAAAAAGTGAATCTCAAAGTGTTCTGTGCCTCCAGTGGAAAAGTTTGAAAAACACTGATCTGAAATTATATTCTAAAAGGTGTTTCAGTGTAGTTTGTATAAAATTGCTATGTAGATATTCTGTAGGAATGCTTCCCATGTGTACAGAAGGCAGAAATGTACTTGAGATTCTGGCATAGCCCTTGTTTTCCAAAAATGCTGTGGAAATTCATGAAAAAGTCTAACAGGACATCTTTAGTAACAAACTAAAAGGAGCATCTTGGTTAGGCATATCTATATATCCATTATGAGAATATGCTGAAATTGTTTCATACTAGTGAGGCAGTGTCCTGTCAAGAAATCCTGTCAGTCTTGTATAAATTATCTTTTTCAGCGTTGTCCTTCTTCCCCTCCACTCTTCTGTTTCACCTCACATGACTGGACTTTGTACCCATATACTGATAAGTGTGCAGCCATCTTGTTTGCATGGGAGAGGCAAAAACTGAAACAATTCCGTGCTGCAAGGTAAAACACCCTTTCTGCCCCAAAGTCAGTCACTTATATATAGTTTTTATTGTAAATATTGGGGCAGTGTGTAGTTAGAGTTCATATTCTTTTACAGCTCAAAGAAATTCTTCATGGCAGGAAGTTAGCAATTATGAGAAATAATAACATATTCAATATTGTCTTGCCTGCATTAACTTAATACAATATATGTATTTTTTTTTACAATGAAGAAGAGATTGCTGAAACCATACACTCATGTCTATAAGATACAATCAAATATAGTGGACAGTTGTGTTGTAACAGAATGCACTTTGTTATCAGGTATTGCAAAGGAGTAGAACATTCCCTGCTTTGAACAGATTATAAAGAGTATAAGCATTACTTTAATTGTGAAAGCATTTTGAAGAAAATAGAAAGCAGGGTCTTTATGAATTAGAATATTTTCCAGCTGTGCCACAGCAGTTTTTTTCTTAGCACTTAAGCTCTGGTTGTTTAAAAAGTAATGTTGAAAGTGTATGTAATTTTGATTATGGAGTCTGTTTCAAGGATCAAATGGAAATGAATTGTTAAATAGTTTTAGAGGGGGGTAGGTTCTGAAATAAGCTTGTAGTTTTGAAGTGACTGGTTCATGTGCAGTGTATGTAATCTGAAAAAGTCCATTCAGTTCAAAGGTGGAAATAACTTTTAAAGGGATATTAAATGAATCTAATCTTTTCCTTTGTAACCTCGTACACATTCAACTTGCAAACTGGAAGTAAACACAGCTATTGAGGGGAGACTATCTGTAGGAGAAATCTCTGAGATAGAGGAGAATGGCAAAGAGTAACAGACAAAGGGAAAATGTAAGAAAAATTCATCACTCTGGATAGGTTGTATCTGCCAGGCTTAAACAAAAAAATTACATTTGAGCAGCCATACTGGGACAAGATGAAGGAAGATGAAAGAGAAGCCTATATGACCAAAACACGTTGGAACGGAATCTGACCATACATATTGCTTGCTATGCAGTTTTGTAATGACTTATTAATAATATGTATTCCATACATCCTGTTTTCTCACAAACATGTATTTTGCTTTTGCCCTGAGGATGCTGTGTAGGTGGATTTTAGTAAATCTGTGTTAAAGCCCCGTCAGTCCAACAGCTGAGGCTGTGCTAACACAGAGGAGAGCCCCAGTTGCCAGTAGGGAGCACTGTGTGCTGCTGACCCGTGGAAGAGCCCGTGTTGAGGGAAGTCATGGAGGAGGCAGGCAGCGAGGCAGGGCAGCACTGAGAGCAGTGACTAGTGCTAGAGAGGCAGTGACAATAGCAGCACCTGGGCAAGGAGAATCGGAGTCAAGCCACTGCATCTGAAAGGTATTTAGCCTCAGTTTACATCAATGGCACACTGATACGGGATTCTTGAGTAAGAATGGATTTGAAATAGGGTAGAGCAGGGTTTAGAAAGATAAGGATTGCAGAAGACTTTGTGGGGTGGCTTCTTGATTGTATGAGCAGAAGTTTGGGGATGAGGATAAATGAAATAAATAAAAGTAGTTTAGGTGAAAAGTTGAGAGCAGGACTGCAGGACAATTGAGATGGCTTTTTAAGACATGCTTAACAAGAATTGTGACTGTGGCACTCTAGGCTTTGAACACACAAGTTTGAACAGCTTCAGTGTGCAATGACACTGATTTTGGATTTTTTTGCATCGTGGACCAGCATTTCAAATTTGGTGCCAAAATGGCCTCTTCTTTTTGTCTATCGTGCTAAAGAATCAGATGACTAGCCGTACTTACAAGGAAATCTTAGGGTACAGATCTCAAACAGATCTGTTTTTCTCTGTTATTGTTTATGTTTTGCACTGCACTGCTGACAGAACTGCTATTATGATGAAGAAAACTAGAAGATATTGACATGAGTTAGTCACTTACAAGAGTAACTCTTAGCATCACATGTCCAGGTCCTCTATTGTTGTAATAGACAACTGGGTATGTTCTCTAGTATAGCAGCTGTCTAATAATAGCAGTAATGGATTGTCCTGAAGAAAGGCATTTTGGACAGAGGAATTGATACATTCTTTCTCATTGATGAACAGAATCGATCCTTTAAAAACATACGGTTGTGTTGTACCTTAAGGCACAAAGCAAAGGAAAACATCTTTTCTCAAGAACTTATTTAAAAACATTGTCATACAGTTGGAAAGCACATTATTTGCTTCAGAAATACTGGCAGCATGCTCTAGACCAAGCCAAAAGATAATGAGACCCCTGGAGCTATTACTCAGAAACTTTCAAATGTTAATGGAAAAGCTAATGCTGGTGTACCACAAGAAAAGGTGTGCCATAAGAAAATAGAAAAATGCCTTTTCTGAATACCTTTTAGTTTATTTATGATCTTAAAATGTTCAAAATAAGGTGAAACTGAAATAAATTCCTATAGTTTCGAGATACGGATAATTTTCATTTTGTCATGTTGGATTTTGCCTCCTAAAGCTGAGGCAAAAAAAATGCTGTTCTTGCTTTTTTAACAGCAAGAATTTACAAGTATCATGGAGTTCCTATGTAAGCAAGGAGTAAATTACTAGAGAAGAAGAAGGGGAGGAAGGAAGAGAAGGAGCAAGAGTTTCCTATTTACACAGGGCAGAACAAACCCAGATACCTCTGACTTAAATTGCTGCTTTTCCTGTATTGCTGTAATACAATATTTGCATTTCTACAGTTTATTCAGGTATTTTTATTTTCTGTCTGTCTCCAAGAATCCACTTAGCCTCTTCTTGTATTGTAGACATATTTTTTGTCTTAGAATTATTTGCTGCTGTGGTATCCTTCATTTTAAGACATTATTTTTATTTTTTTACTTAATCCTATGATGTTTAAAGTCTATCCCTCAGATATTTTGCCAAGCTAAGTATATACTTTTTTTTTTTATTGATGGGAATGTCAGTAGTTCTGTTGTAGAATTATTGAAATCAGTAAATGATCAAATCATTGGAATTGGGATGCAGATTTGGTTAATGTGTATATGTCTTGTTTTGTAAATGTCTTTGCCTTTTGTCTGCCACATTTTTTAGCAGACTGATCTATGTAGCTTGCAATCAGACTGCTATATAACCACTATGCAGCTCATCATCCTTCTTTTCTTAATTGTATAAATGTTCTTTCTAGGGTAAACATTTTCCTGGTTTGTAAGACTTCCTAATTTCATGATCCTTACGTATTGTTTTAAATTTTGTTTTGCAATGATTGTATTTTACTTTTAAACCGTTTCATACTTTTATGTTTAGTGAATAATGCTAGTGGAGTACCTCGTGATTAAAGGTAGTTAGAAAATTACTTACTATCTTACTCCTCTCCTCTTTTCTAAAGCTCTTTTTTTATGATGTTATTTGAGGGGAAAATAGAAATGGTGAATGGATAAAGCTATTATCTATATTTTAATTTTGTATTAGGTGCTAAAAATTGGGTAATTTAAGAGTTAATCTTTTAACTCAAGTCAAAATAATGCAATAAAAATATCTCCCAGCCTAAAAGAACAAAAAAAGTGGTTTGTGGTTTGCTTTCTCCTTGTAAGTGCTAAACAGGATATTTTTCATGTTTTAAAGCAAGGGAGAGTAATTTCTTTTTCAAATTGCCTCATTTAAAAAAGAAAATACTTTTTTTTTTGTTTAAACCCACTTTTTTTTCCTGCTAGAATGACTTTTGTCAAAAAACATTCCAAACAATTTATTCATAACTATTTGCAGAATGAGGACAACATTCCATGAATATTAGTTGTAGCACAAAAGTAACATAAACCAGATTTTCCGGTTTTAGAAACTGTAGGGAAGGAGCTTGGTCTTTAATAAGCTACTACTTGTCTATTTTTAATGTCTCTTACCCATGCAAATTAAGAGGAAGGAGATGTTTGTTTATGTCCTGTGAGCCTCCTGCTTATAGCAGCAACATCATATGTCAGTTGGTCTCAAGTTTTGGGGTTTTTTTTCATAATAAGCTTTGCCGTTTCTCTCCCTGGTAAAAAGTTCACTTTTAGATCTTGATGGTTTCAGTAACAGCAAAGAAATTTTTGGCTCCTGGTAATCAATGAAAGTAATTTGCCATTGGATTAATTTATTCCTTTTCATTTTAAATGTGGTGGGTTGGCCCTGGCTAACAGCCAAGAACTCACACAGCTGCTCACTCCCTGCCTTCCTTCCCCAGGGATATGGGGAAAAATTAGTAGGAATGCAAGTAAAAAACTGGTGGTGAAATGAAGACATTTCCTGCCTATTGCCTGCAATAGGCAAAACCACTTGGGGAATACGAGTTAATTTATTGATAGGTAGCATAAATATTTAATTACTTGGAGTATTGGGAAACAAAACAAAACAAAAAAAGGACAAACATTTAATTTTACAGGAAAAACAGTTTTCTTCCCACTCTCTCAGGTTCAGCTTCAGATTCTTCTCTTTCACTTTGCTAGTCTCCACACCTTCACTCCAGACATGTCCTCTTGTGTTACTGCTGCAGGTTTTGCACAGTCCCTTCAGGGAGGCACTGGGTGGCACATCAGGCTGTGGTCAGTGCTTGGCAGTTTCCTTATGCTACTTGTTGCATATACTTCCTTATACTTGTTGTTGCTTCACAGACCACAGTGCCTTTGGGCACGTTCCTGATCCAGTGTGAGACACTTCCTACTGCTCTGGTCTTTTTGTTCTTTCTTCTTCCTCCTCTCCCACTACTCCTCACAGCCTTCTCTCTCTGTTCCTCTCCCCCCTGCCCCTATATTTTTGTCCTTTCTTAAATATGTTTCCCTAAGGGCTCACTTGTGATCAGCAGTGGGTCCATTGCAGAGCTGGCTGGAACTGATTATGTTCAGCACAGAGCATCTCCTGGTCTGTCCTCAAAGAGGCATCCCCTGGAGTGCCCCTCCACTGTCAAAACAACCTTCCTCCTCTTCTTCTACCTCTTATGTGACAGGACAAACATTTGCATGCCTATTCTATGATTGGAATGAATGAATTTCTCATGGTGTGATGGGTGTCAGGAGAACATGGAAGATCCTTGTACATGTGGGTGGTGTCATGACCATAATGTTCAACGTCTGTGTGACTTGCTGAACACTGCCCATGGAAAGTAACAGACTTTTTCTTACCATGTATCAGGAACTGAAGTGGTTTTTCTTCTGTGACAAGGACCTCATAAAGGAAAGTAACAGGATCTAGTGATGACTGGCGAGTCCCAGGCTTTTTTGGTTGCCTTGTGTGTGTCGCTTGTAGGATAGTAGGCAGGGAGTAGTTGGGCTGAGCTCACAGAGTGTTGTCTGGTCACCTCTGACAAGAGCTTCTTGATATCCTGCTTGAATAAATTCTGTTCTTTTAGAACTGTGTCAAAATAAAGTTTATTTTTCCAATCAGATTTGTGACAGCAACCTAAACACATGCTGGCTATAGCTGACTTCAGTTGGAGAATTACCAATATTTATATAAAATAATCATTGCTGTTGGATTGATCACTCTTGTCTCTTTTGTTTAAGAGCAATGAAAGAATAAAATATTTAAGATGGAATATTCATCATATTGCTATACAGTCTGGAAAGGAAAAATACTTAAATTAATCCCTTGGATGAAAATTTCGCTACTGATACACCTGAGGAATTCTCCCCAGTTCTTAGATTTCTAGTAGGAATTACTGCTCATAGAATAAGAAATTGTTACACCAGTAAGATTGATAGAGTACATCATACTAATTGAAATCTTCATGTTTGTTTATTACAAAAAGGGATTTTTTCCATATTTCATGCTGAGAGCATACAGACAACCCATCAACAGGGTGGAATTTACGTCATGTGATTATTACTTTTGTATAAATCTAGTCTAAACTAGGTCTTAAGTCTTTCTAGTCTGTCGAAAGAGGTCATGAGCATTCCTTCCAAAATTTCTTTCTACCCGTCTTAAGAAAAAACTCTTAAGATGCCTGTATCTTCCTACTGATTAAAAAGAAAGCTTAGGTAATTAGCTCAGACTAAATGCCTTACTTGAAGATGAATAAATTCACGGGGATTTTCACTCATGCTTTGCACCATGAGTATCTATTTGCTGTGGGCACTTATACAGGTACTTAAGTTCTACATGGGTAAAATCACTATTGGTTGAATTTAGCCTTGTCTTATTTTTTCTTTTTGGTACCATCAGCAATATTGAGAGCCCTTAAGTGTTATCATAATGAAAGTATAAATAAGAATAGAACTGGTATAAAAATAATAACTCTTTGAGAACAAACTAATTCAAATGCCTTTTTTCTTTAAATGAAGCATTATTTTGGAAATAGCATAACATATTGGGTCATTTTGTTGATGTGCTACTTGCTAGCCTTATGTAGCAAAGAAAATTAACTGGCCATTTCCCTGCAATTTTCTCTGGTAAATCATTCTGTCTAGTAAAGTGATTGTAGGCAGAGGAATATGGTGTTAAAAAATCCAAAGCTTTGATATTGACAGACTCCAGAGGATTCCATTAAATAATTCAGGGGAGAGAGGTGAATTTGGTTGGGGTTGTTTGAGTTATTGTTTTGTTTTCTTTTTCTGTTTGGTTTCATATTTTCCTCTGATAGACATTCAAAGGCTGCCATTTCAGTGAAAAGGGTTTAGAATCTGCTTTCAAATTAAAGGAAAATAAAATTCTGTTTTAATTGGTTGGTTGTGATACTGTCCTGTCAATGACTTAGAGCAGGACTTAAATTCCAACCTTCAGATCACAGATTCCAGCCTGTGCACTATCCCTGTAAAGGCAGTGTGTTGGTGAAGTTGAGTGTTTTAATCCAATGCTACTTGTAATTAGAACTTCTGTTTAAATTTTTTTAGACACTTCAATGAATATGAATGGAAAGTCAAAGGAGACTAGTTTGGCTGCAGTTAGGCAAAGGTGAAGAGCTTGTAACCAGTCAGTGAGATGAAGCTGTGGTTTCTATGTTGTCCAGTTCAAATGGATGTAACCAAACTGTTAATTTGATGTGTAAGAGTCACAATCTTTACAGTCCTTTACAGAGTTTTACAGTCCTTTACAGAGTTTTGCAGTCCTTATCTGCTTGCAAAACTCTGAAGTGCAAAATTTAAGGCACATAAGTTCTTCTGCATGTCCATTTGACACTCTTGAAGAAGGCATTGTCAAAAATAGTCATTTCACTCAACATCTGTGTACATTAAAAAAGCCCTGACTCAACATCTTTCAAGACTGTTAAGTAAGCTAAATATAATGGCAGAGTTTAGCTAAGCCCTCAAAGTATGTAAGAAAGATTTCTTTTAATTGGTTTGGATACTTACATCTAGTCTCCAGGAAGTGACATGACATAGTCACTAGTAATTAGTTACTCATTATTGGCTTTTTTTTTTTTTTTGTTTTAAAAGATTTTTCATTCTGAGGATGGTGCATAACTGGCAAATAAGATTATTACCTGTTTTATCCCAAGGATCTTCCTTATGTTGCTGACCAGACCCCATTACCAAAATCAACTTTTTAATGAGCATTTGGCTAACAGAGACTATTGTGAAACAGTAGATGGGTAAAAATGTATGTGTTCTAATATGTCTTGTAGCATCCCACGAATTCTCCCGCCTTGGTCAATCCCCAAGCCCTCAGCCCTGGAAACTATAACTACTTACATAGAGTCATCCCTCCTAAAGGGAAAAACCAGTTTCCCCGATGGACTTGGTGTCACAGCTTCCTCTGGTTTCTCCCTCCCCTGTCACTGGCTGGGCATCCCTGGTGGGCGCCCGCCCTCCCTTGGAGACCAGGACCCTCTGCCCAGCCCTCAGCCCCGCTCCCCGCCCCTTCCCCTTTATAAGCTCCCTGCTCCACATGGTTCTTTCTCTTTCCCCGGGTTTGTCCTTCAGCTACTATGTTACTCTGCTGGAATAAAACCTTGCAAAAGAGCCTCGCTTGCCTCTATGGCTGAGCCAGTTGCGGTGAGTGCTGAGTGGAGGTTTGATTGCGTTGCCTGAATGTTCACTCAGCTTGCTTTTTGCAAGAGATAGGCAGCAGCACCTACCACTTTAACACCCACATTTTTAATGTGCATCAAATTCTATAGGATTTTTATTACAAATAAAATAATGACATTATATTACAAAAAATTATTTTTTACTCCATTCAGGTTATAATTTGCTACCAGAAAGAATGTTTATTATTTAATAATACTGCTTTTAAGTTCTGTAATGTAGTTGAGACAAAAGTAGAAAATTCTTGAGAGACCATTTTGAAAAGATACCTAAACTAAACTTAGATCTGGTAAGAGCTCTGTGGCTTCACCTCTATTTAATTCAGATTCAATAATTATTCACACATAAGAAACATGATTATTTGTTTAAATGTTTTTCCCCGCTTATATAAAGTGAAATTTATTTCTTGCAATGAGAAAACTTTTAGTCAATTAACTACAGGTTTTCATATATATATATATATATATATAGTTAAGATGCATACTGAAATATAATAAAAATTTCAGAAAAACTGTGATATTGCATCAAAGATTCAGCAAATATTGTAAGAGAATACTTGTAAGAGAAGAATTAATTGAGGGAATTTATCAAATCTTAAACTGATACCAGAAAATATTCATTTATACATGATATTAATTTACCACTTCTTAAAATTTAAAAGCTTATTCTTTTTTTATTGTTTCTCACTAAGCTGAAAAATTTTCTCTGCAGAAGCTTATGGAGGGCAGGGCTTTCTCTAGTTTGTTTACATTGTGATTTTTTTATGACTTTAGAGAAATTTTTGGAGTTTGAGCATTCAGTTAAGCAAGGTAATTTTTTTTCTGCATACTGCTTAAGTATAGCACAGCATTTTTTAATGAGGTCGATATCTTTAAATGTTGCTTGTTTCATCAGAAAACACCATACCTTCAAGGACAAAATATATTAAGCATTTTCTCAAAGGGTTCTGTTACATTAAAAGAGTAGTTTGCAGATAAATTGCTTAATCAAAGTTAATAAAAATGCTGAGATGATTCAGTTGGGAAGAGATGTTTAAAAGACTTTCATTTAATTGTTCTTGTAAAGATGCATGTGTCTGTAGTAGTCAGAGGATTATCCAGCACACAGCTGGATAAGCACATCATGTGACGGGTGAGCAGCTGGCTCATGGGTCAGGTGCAAGGGGTTGCAGGGAATGGAGTGACTGGTGACCTGTCCCTAGTGGGGCTCCACAGGGCTCTGCTGTAGGCCCAGTACTCGTCAACATTTTCGTAAACAATGCAGGACAGGAAAGTATACTAACTAAGCTTGCCAATG
The DNA here is from genome assembly GCF_963513975.1 of Fringilla coelebs. Lineage (NCBI taxonomy): Eukaryota > Metazoa > Chordata > Aves > Passeriformes > Fringillidae > Fringilla > Fringilla coelebs. The sequence goes on along the minus strand of NC_140029.1, from coordinate 22,096,791 downwards.
ATGCTTAACTGGGAGGAGCTGCTCACTTCTTTGAAGGCAGGGAAGCCCTGTAGAGACCTCAGCAAATTAGAGGACAGGGCAAACACCAACCATATGAAGTTCAATATGGGCAGGTGCCAGATTCTGCACCTGGGATGGTGCAATCCTGGATGTACAGACTGGGGAAGGAGGGGCTGGAAAGCAGTGCCAGGAAAGAGACCTGGGGGACCTGGTTGATGGCAAGTTGAACATGAGTCAGCAGTGTTCAGGGACAACCGTGTGGCATTGTCCACAGGGGGGGCATTGTCCTGCTCTGCTCTGCACTGGAGCAACCTCACCTCAAGTGCTGGGGGCAGTTCTGGGTGCCACAGTATAAGGAACACATTAAACTATTAGAGAGAGTCCAGAGGAGGGCAACAAAGCTGGTGAAGGGCTTTGGGGAGAAGCCATATGAGGAGCGACTGAGATCATTCGGTTTGTTCATCCTGGAGAAGGGGAGACTGAGGGCAAACCTCATTGCAGTTACAACTTCCGCATGAGGGTGAGAGGAGGAGCAGGCACTGATCTCTCCTCTCTGGTTTTCAGTGACAAGATTTGAGAGAATGGCCTGAAGCTGTTCCAGGGAAAGTTTATGTTGAATATTAGAGAAAGTTTCTTCACAAAGAGGGTGCTTGGGCACTGGAGCAGGCTCCCCAAGGACGTGGTCGCAGCATCAAGCCTGACAGAGTTCAGGAAGTGTTTGGATAATGCTCATGGGCACATAGAGTGACTCTTGGGGATGTCCTGTGTGGGGCCAGAAGTTGGACTTTGATGATCCTTGTAGGTCCCCAACTTAGGTTATTCTATAATTCTATAACAGCCATATCTTGAGTAGGTTATTCTGATGGAAAAAAAAAACAAACAAAACAAAAAAACCAAACTTCTTTGACCGGCATTTTTTAATGAAGAAAATAAAAACTTAAAATAAGTGTTTGTTGAAATAGTGGATTGTCTCTGTTTGAGGCTTTTCTTTAGTTCCTTTATTCTTACATATTTATATTATGGGGTTTTTTAATGCTAATAGAAAATATGAATTAGAATCCCAAAAATGCAATTTGGAGATACGGAGAAAAAGTGGGACATGTATATATGACCCCACATACATGTGTATATGTGCATATGGACACATCTGTGTGTATATGTATTCATGTCTGTAGGTTCCTATACAATGATTTGAGTATTGTAGGTTGAAAGAGGATATGTGAAATACAAATTCTTATGTGGCTATTGTTGTAGGAGATTAAGTACCTCTTGAGTGCTTAACTCAACTTATCAGCCACCTTGGAAAGGAAGAAGCTACTTTTAGTTTTATTATATCATGGGGAAAGTGAAGCAGAGGTTAAAACTTGCCCCACATGCCCCACATGCAAAAAAGAAGGAAAAATGATGCCAGATGAATGTGAAACATAAACCTTCAAAGCTGATGTCGGCGTCCACAAAACTCTCCACAGCTGATGCTTACTGAAGGAATATCTGAAGAGTGTTACAGAACTAAAAAATTAAAATCAAATTGTTTCAATCCAAGAAACCAAACCAAACTACAAGTTAATAAATTAAAAATAGACTGTAACAAATCCATGAAGGTTAAAAGATCCATGGAGAGATATTCACTACAATGCTCTCCTCTCCAAAATGCCTTTAATGCTGACTGCCAAAAGCTGAAAGGCTGTGCTAGTAAAATAATTTTTTGCCAGTTTTTAAAAAATCTTTTCTTAAGCATTTGAATTGTCTCTGGACAGAGAGGAAACATTAGTTAGCTGGAAGTTTAATCTGATTTTGTGTTATCATTTTTCTGTTAGGACTACACATGACTGTGTTCTCACCAGGACAAACCCTGGTGTAATACAGACAGCCCTCAGCATTCTCACAGCTTCATTCTTCTCACGTCCTTCCCTTTTAGCTCCTTTGAATTTCTTTGTTGTTGTCTGTTCCACTCAATTTCATCCCTCTGATTTTTCTTGCTTTCTGTGCACATCCTTTCAAGACACATGAAAATCTGCTGCAGAAGGAGTACACCAGAGAAATCATAGTTGTTTGGATTGTTTTTTTCCCTGTTTCCTTGTTGATTTCACTTCAGGGACATGATATCAGGTGAAGGCAAATAGCTCAATGTGTGAGAGTATCTATAGATATTCCTTCAGAGTAGAGAAGTATCCAGCAGTATTGTATCAGAGACAAAATTCTATAACCTTTTGGCTGATTTACAAAATGAGATATGGAGGTATTAAATCAGGCTACCTTTTGTGGGTCTTGCAAGCATCCATGCAACTCTCTAGTGGCTCTACATAATGTCACCAACATATAATTTTCCCTTTTCAACATGCCCATTGGCCTTTGAGACTTCTGCAGTCTGAACAGAAGAGTAGGAACATAAGATCTGGCTGCAGTTTGTTCCTGTCCTCTTGGGTCAATTTGGATGTTAATTGTTCTCTTGGAATGCATGGGAAGCAAGTCACTTTTTTTTATCCTTTCAGGGAAGAAAGGCAAGTCTGCACCATAGTAGGGGCTATGCAGCTTCATTAGTATAGTTATTTGAGGAAGAATGAATTGGATGTATCCTATCCAGAAATGCATTTATTCTTTTGGACAGTTTATGTATTTCTTTGCCATATCTGAAATGAAGTAGATTGCTTTCCATGGGATAAACAAGAGAAAAATATACTGCAGTGATAAGGCTTGGATTCTTAGAGGCTTCTGGCTGAAGTCTAAGCCAGAACTATAATCCCCATAAAATGTACCTTAAACAGTAAAAAAATAGCTAATATGCTAAATGAATTAAAGCTCTCTGTACCTATACTTTCTGAGAGAACAGCAATAATGAATTTGGGAATCAGAAGTCCCAATCTGTTTTGGTTGATCCCTACAATTTTGATCTCTTCTCACTTATGTTATTCCCAAATCTTATTTTCCCAGGTTCTTTTTAATCAGATCTCTTCATTGACCATAATCATAACTCCTCAGCTCTTTCCTCCCAGACATTCCTAATTCCCATTCTCTCTCATCTATGTTCCTCAGTTTTGTTTTCCTGTTCACTGTCATCCCTTACAGTCTATTACTGTGCCATTTCTCCTCATTTCTGCCTGCAATTCTCATTCCAGCTCCTTATCAGCTTCCATACTTGCCATTAACATCAGAGTAAACTCTTCTGGTTCTGCCTATTTTGAATTCTCTACAAATAATTTTACCTACTTCATTTCTTTATGAATCTGTCTCCCTTAATGTCTAGTCTCTTTGTACCAGGTCATTCAGTTTTGACTTCTTTATTTTCTCTCCAGTTACATTATCTACCATAACTCATTGATTTACAAGATTTTTCTTTCCTGACCAGCTATCTCCATTCTCTCTGGAAATTATTGCCTCTACCTCCTTTTTCTACCCTTTCACTTACAAATTTCTACCTTAGTTCTGGTTTCTTCCACTTCTTGTTCGAGAATAATGCATAGTGCAGGTGTGACTCATGCCTCACCTGCATTTTAAAAAGGCTGCCTGCATCCAGAAAAGATGGGAATCTTATTAAGAGACAGAAAAGAGTCTCTGTTCTCTTTGATGTGTGTGCCTGGCACAGTCCATTACAGCCTGAAGCACTCAGTTTCAGCCAGGACATGGTCAGTGCAGTTTAACACAGAGATACAACAAGTTATGATTAAGGTAAAATAGCATTCACATCATGCACATCTGAAAATGCTCTGCTTTTACTATAAAACCATCTAATGGTATGTTGTATTGTGTACAATACATCCTTCTTCCTGTTTTAGATTGGATATGGCTTGGGCATTGTTTATTGTGATATGATATAAAATATTTTTAATTGATTTTGCTATAGACCCTGGTATTTGTAAAGTTTGTGAAGAGACTTTTCTTAAACACTCCTTACAATAATTTCATAGTGCATCTCTTCACCCTCTTTTCCATAATTTTTATTCCTTTCCAGAAACTTCGGCTGGGTTTTTCTTCCCTAGTGTTGAAGAGAAATTCAGTAATTGACTTCATTAGTGGAATTTATTACTTTTTTTTTCCTGCTGTGAGCTTTGGAGGTTTAGGTCCTTAATTATTTCAGATTCTGTGTTCCTCAAACAACATTTGTAGCTGAGGAAAAAAAACCCAAACAAAAAACCCAAACCTAAACAAAAAAGGAAACAAACACACAAAAAAAGAGAAAAAACCCCAAGCATTGTTAGCTCTTATGATTTATTGCTATACAGTGCATGTGTGTATGCAAAATTATCTCTGAGGTTGTACTTAGTTCTTTGTTTGTCTTTTTTTAAAGGCTTCATCTGTGTAAAGGACTGGAAGGAACAATTAGCCATATACTAAAATATGCATTTTTATTTTTAAGAACTGTGAGAGAAAATATTTTTTAAAACTTCCAAGAAAAAAAGTGCCAACTAAAAGCATTCAGTCTTTCTTTTTTTCTTTTACTATGCAAAGCATAATAATAAGACTAAATTAGATTAACAATCTATTTATTATATTTTCTACCTGTTCTTACACACCAGGAAGAAGATGGGGCTCCTTTTACTTTTAATAATTTGTCAGTGTGGCATAAACAGTATCAAAACACACAGTGTTTCAAAGCCCAATATAATTTTACTGATGGCTGATGATCTTGGTATTGGAGACCTGGGATGTTACGGGAACAGAACCTTAAGGTAGGATGATAATTTGATGGAGTCATAGCTTTGTATTTAGTTTTCAATGGATTTTTAAAATTAAAAATGCCAGAATATTCAGAGGTTTGATTAGATTTCTTTATGATTAACCAAATTTAATAACTTTTCCAGAGATTTGAATATTCAATCCTTATTTTCTTTTTTTGACCAAAAACTTAGCTAATGCATTCATCCTGTTGAAAAGTTGCATTATAAACAGAGGATTGAGCAGCCAACCAAATAAGGGTAGCTCTAGAGAGCTAAAGTATAGTCAACAATTTTCTTCTAGAATATACATGACACAAGTAACTGTGAATTAAACGTATTTTGAAACACTCATGATTTGGGACAAGCTTGTTGTTAACTAACTGGAAATAAAGAGCTGATATTTTCCCTTAATTTATCTTCATACAGTAGTCAATCTATTAATTAAAGCAAATGTTAATATACTTGAATAATACATCAATGTGCCCTGGGATGTTTCTTGCTACCAGCTTAGATGTGATGGTTGTGTAAACAGAGCAAGTGATATCTTGCAATTGTGTTTCAGTGCAAAGTTAAATAAAACATTCAGACTAAAGGCACTGTCTGTCAAATGTTAAATGCTCTTTTTCCTGCTGATGTTGGTTAGAAGTAAAATCTTCTCATAACTCAGAAAAAAATTCAAATCAAGTTACATCTTCTGGTTTTAAACAAGGAAAAATATATAGAACATTGATGCTTGGATCACTCCCCTCACAGGCACCAGAACGACCTAAAGATCTATATTCTCTGCTGAGAGAATTTGGAATTAGATTTTTGGAATATGATGAATTTTCATCTTAGTGATTGTTATCAGTAGGTGACTTTACAGATAGAAAATAATTCCATTGGAAAATTAATGTTTCTGACTATTCAGACTTTGATGATGGGAGCACTAGTCTGCCTTGAGGTCACGGTCATTAATCTCCAGGGTCAGAGAGCTATTAGAGCATGCTGCAGCTGCTGGCCAGTCTGCATTAGTAATTTTTATCTGTAGAACCAAGGACAGAGGATTTCTTCCTGCAGGACCCAATTTCAATCTGCATGATGAGCCAGGTCGCAGACAAGTTTCCCATGCAGATATGGAAGCTAGGTGGTGCCCCTGGGTCTAATATAGCAGACATAATCATGTCAGACATGTAGATATTGTTAATATAAAGCATAACACAGAGTCATTATCATTTGAATCTCTTCTAATAGCTTATAGCACCACACGACATTATCCCTACCCCGAAAAGCTTTTGCTGGAGAGAGACTGAAGAGGCCCCAAGTAGGGAGCCAGGAAGCACAACCTTTCTATCGTCTCTCTTACCCTCATTACTGAAGCAAAAAGGTTGTAAAAATTACAGTTCTGGTCAAGGAACACATTAAAAAGGGCTGCAGTACTATATGTCCAGATGTTGCAGTTTAACACTGACCATGAAGAATAGAAGAAAGTGCAGAAAAAGATTTTTGCTGCAATGTTACAGTGTCTCTCTTCAGATGCCTCATGTAAAAACACTTGACATGATAGTAATTGGAATTGCAACCCCACTATACATTTGATATTTTACATACAGGAAATTTTAACTGGATTTTCCTGATATTTCTTGCCTCAGATGCCTTGTTCTTATCATGCCTGTATCCAAAAAACCATCTTTGGTTTTTGGTTTTTTTTTTTTCACCTTCTTGTGTTTTTCCAGAACCCCTAATATTGACAGACTAGCAGAGGAAGGAGTGACACTTACTCAGCATATAGCAGCATCCCCACTTTGTACTCCAAGCAGGGCAGCTTTCCTGACAGGGAGATATCCTATAAGATCAGGTAAGATCCCATCACTTTATTTATCTATAAATATTTTATTTTATTTACAGTAAACTGTATGCAGGTATTTTATCTGGCCTTCCTTGATTTGTTTATTATTATGAGATTAAGTAATGGTAAATGATCAGTCCTTTCAGTGACTGATCAAGCTTAGCAGAGTTGGTCTATATTAGAAATATTTCATATATATGGGGAATTGTCACATTTCATAAGATTTGACACAAAGATAAAGTTTATTTAGTGAGTAAATTTTTTTTTGTATAAATAGCAACAAAGCAATCTGACTGTGGTTATTTAATGCCAACATTTAATCCAATGTCCTGGACTGCATCAGGCGCAACATCACCAGCCAGGCAAGGGAGGGGTTTGTTATGAACTGCTCTGTGCTAGGGTGGCCTCACCTTAAGTGCTGAGTGCACCCAACCTGACAGAGTTCAAGAAGTGTTTGGACTCTGGGGCACATAGTGTGACTCCTAGGGATGTCCTGTGAAGGACTGGATGTTGATTTCAATGATCCCTGTAGGTCCCTTCCAGCTAAGCATATCTTGTGATTCTCTGTGATTCTGTGAAATTCCTCCACTATGCAATGACCCCAGGCTCTTTGCCTGCTCCCACTGTGTTGGTGGGCAGCCCAAGTATTGAACACCACAGAGATGCATCTAGAAAGACTCAGTGGAAGAACCCAATGTAAATACTTCTTCTCAAACATTTCTATTTCTGCTAAACCTTTTTGTTTAGACTGTTGCCTCAGATGTTAGCTTTTATATTTTTCAGATTCTATTCTGCTTTAGTGTGTAAGTCTAGGCTTCATATAAGGGGATAGTAAGCTCTCTCCACAGAGTAGGTAGACAAAACAATTCCTTCTCCTCTAGCTGGGGACCCAGGGACAGCCGATCCAGATCTCAGGCCCAAGAGCATAAACAACGGTGGATCGAACAGAGAAAACAAGAAGGATGGGACTTCATGGGCTAAAGCTGTAATTGGACAATTAGCTCCAATATGCTAATGGACCAAAACTTAGGAAAATGTGAGACCCCGTAACCTGCTGCGCATTTTGTGGCCATTTTGGGTTGTGCTGCCCAAGGTGGATCTATTTGAGGCTGCTTAATAAATACCTACTTTACTCTTTAGCTCTGTCTAGCCTCTGTTCTAGGTCAGCCTTCACAAGGCATCAAGACAAATTTTTGGGTTTGTGTTTTGGTTTTCTTTATTCTTGTAGGGAGGAGGTAGGGGCAGGACAGTTCATTAAGGTACTCAAGTTGCCCTGAAAACTGGGAAGAAGAGAGCAAAAAATGTCTTATCTATTTGAAGTGTTATTTTTGTTCCATTTGAATATATGCATTTAATTTCTCTTGCTTTCAAAGTACCTGATCCAAAGCCTATTTGAGACCATGAAGATCTAGTCTGTTTATTTTAGTGTGCTGGGACTAAGCCTCTCAGTGCTTAGCCATGCAACTTTAACGTTCCCTTAACATCATTTTTAGCAAGGATCATTATACATTAATCAGATCACTTGTTCATTAGTGATAAAACATCCTGTCCTTGCTTCTGGGAATGAAAGCGAAGCAAGACTCTGGAGCCTACTTGATACGTTCGTGCTCACTCAAATCGAGTAACAAGCTTCTGCAAAAGTACCAGCTAATATAACTTGCTAAATTTTCCATTACATTTGTCTGCAAAGGAAAATTTTACATACCTGTTACAGATATATTGTTATTATTATTTACTGTAGATAGTCACAGGTTGCTTTCCATTATGTTGCTTGTTCTTATTTCTGAAAAATTAGGACTTGAACTAATTTTTTTCTTTACTGATCAGCTCTCAGACATACTTAATCATTTCCATGTAGGTACAAAAATTGAACTTTGTCTTACTTAAGTTACAAAATTTCTAAATATGGACTGCTTCTGAATATCACTGAAGAACTAGTAAATGCTTCTTATAGAAGACACTAGAATCATGATATGGAAAAAATGTTAGAAATATAAATCTCCTGCTAATAGAGCTGAAGAAAAAGATTCCACAATGATATATTGGGTGAGACACAAGCTAAGAGAAAGGTAATGATGAAAAAAAAATAGAAATCATGCTTCTGTACTTTCATTCTGATAACAGAATTACACTGATTTCAGTTACAAGAGCTTGAAATATGTAAAAATAAATATAAAGATGCAAAATATAGATAAATATATGACTAAATCTATCTGAAGCATTGATTAGCAAATCTGTCTGGGGTGAAAAACTGTAGTCAGCATTTGAAGCGAAGGTTGAGCTCTCTTTAATAAACCAGTTTAACGAGTAATTTTCTCATGTAACCACAAGGGATACCTGAGGGAGGATTCTGGTTGTCTACATCAGTCATGTAACTTGGGCACTGTAATCATCCAGTTGCATAATTTAGACTTCCTGAAGATACATCTGCACAGATTTGCATAGATATTCTCTGTTCTTACTGTCTTATTTTCAGTGCCAGCCCTCATCTGGAATCCTAGTAATCTAATTTTCATGAACCTGAGCTCTCAAGTTCCTCATCCTGAGTGCACTTTGTAAGCTCATTTGTGTTTCTCAGACTCTTAGCATATAGAAATTACTGTGCCTTATTTAGATGGTGTCTTGTTAGCCAGTACCTGATGCTCCTTTAGTGCACTCATTCAGTGTGCATTGGATGATGTGTCTTCATGCCACTGGAGCAGCCCATCAATGCTGACAGCTCAGGCCACTCTATTTACAGGATCAGATTCCCTCTTGCTCTTTCTGACCTCATGATATTTACATGCCCAGAAGTAAGACTGGCCTATTTCAAGACTACCCTACCCTATGACTTCTCTCAAAAATCCTTAAAGGCCTGTAGAAAACCACATATGAGGACAGGGGGAATTCTCAACATAGAACTTGGGAATGATTTCACTTAGTCCTCATCTTCCTTCCCTCCCTGTGTACAAGAAAAATAAATTATGCAAGCTCAACTTCTTAAAGTTTTGCCATACCTTAGAAAATCTACAGAAGGGGCTGCAGCTGTTTATGTGATGGCAGGCCCCATGGTTATAACTGCAGAATTTTTTTCTCCACGTCTGTTTCTGGTGTCAATACAGGAAAGACCTCACTTGTCTAAATGGATGATTGTATCTTCCACTTGCAACACTTAGTGCCTGATTGTAATATGTCATTTAAGTGATACCACCTAAGGCAAAAAAGTGCATGCAGAACTAATGAATGGAAATTCTTTCTTTGTATTATCCTGGTCTCATTCATTTTCATTGTATTTAGGAATGGCTGCCTTCTCACGAGTTGGTGTCTTCTTATTTTCTGCCTCTTCTGGAGGACTTCCTTCTGAAGAAATAACTTTTTCCAGACTCCTGAAGCAGAAAGGTTATGCAACAGCTCTAATAGGTAAAATTGCAGACGTGCGCAGCACTGTTTTCTTTCATTTCAATGGAAAGAACGTTAATTTCCCATATAGGCTTTTAGGGGCCTGCATTAAGCTTTTCTCCCCCAGAGCATAATGAATTTATTCTTCTGGAACTAACCTAAGCACATTGCCATGCCTATGTGAAACATAGTCAGGTAAGTATGTCTAAGTTATAGTCTCATTTTGCAAGTGCTGAAGAAACATGATGAACAAACTGAAAATTTTTCAAGCTCTTGAAAAGTTTTCACTATAAATAGGAGTTTGATTACATCAGAGAGACAATGAGGCGTTGATCACTGGGGTACAAGTCACTGCCGTGGTTGTTTTCCACCAGTGTTCAAATTCCCATAAAGTAAATAATGCTGTACCTGGGCTACCATCTTAGTCATCAGACAAAAATGGGCATTTCCAGGAAATTTTTCATATTATTTGGTAGATATTTCATATAAAAATGTATTTCTCTCTCATTATAAAGATAGTTCAGACAACTGATCACAGCATAAATATCCAGTGGTGGGCAAAAAGAATCATACTAGGTTGATATGAAATAGAATTGGAATTAATGTCATAAAAGCATAACATTAAAGATTTCCAAATTTTTTTTCTTAAGCTGGCCACTGCTTATATTTTAGAAGATTCTTGAGAAGTTCAACTTGTTTTACGTAATGTGTTTCTGTCCTGGAATTGCCAGGGAATAGTTGTACAGAGAACATCATACTGGAATATTACTAAATTTATTTAGATGAAGGATGCATGCAATTTGTTTTTTAAATGAAACAGAAACTTGCAATTTTGAGAGTAATTTCTGTTTATAAACCCAGGCTGTTTAGCAAGGCTAACAATTCATGGCACTGTTCAAAAAATGTCTGTATTATGTAGATAAACTAGTGTCAGTGTTCTAACCAAAAATCCTACTTAGCTATACTCCAGTCTTATAAAGCATAAAATACCATGATGTCCTGAAAGAATGAAAATAGAAAACCAGAAATCACTATCAGAAATTTATTTAATGTAGGTGTATTTTAACCATAGTTCAGATAGTTCATAGTTTGAACAAAAAAGCCATTCATCATTTGTCATGTTCCTTGTGGACTTGATTTCTATTTCTCCATATTCAATTAAAGACTGGGGTTTTTTCTGTTTGTAACAAGCACAGTAATACAACTCATTTTCTGGGGCTGACCCAGTTAATGTTCTTTTTTTAACTACTTTTGCTGCAGCATGACAGCTTGCCACTTAGATCTCCAGAAGTTTTCTCCATGATGCTTAATGAACAATTCTTCCAAGTGGCCTGAGTGATAGCTATGAGACCATAACATGTAATATTACCATATCCTTAGAGTATAATGAAGGTTTCCAAAAATCAAGAAGTGCATTAAAATTAGGGATAAAGCATATGTAAATGACAGAAAGAAAAATTATGTAGATTTGAAGACTAGATAGGCAGTCTGATTCGCAACCAGTATATTTTCTGCTTCTGCTGGTGTTCTTATCCCATCATATTGGTCTAGGTCAGGGAGTCTTTGCTTGGTTCAGTCTAACTCAGCAGTTCCCAAAGAATTAATTGTCAAATCCTGCACCACTGATGGATTGGCATAAGGGTAATTTGAAGCCTTTCTGATCCTCAGGCCTGTACTGTCATTTCTTTTTTTTTTTGGTCAATCTCCTCTCTGAGGAAATGATTTTTCTTCCCTAGGTACATTTTTGTTTCTTTTTTAATTTTTTTTTATCCTCTGAATATATACTTTCTTTTGTTTGATATGTCCCGAATTATATTTTATCTATAAATCTACTTTATGTATACGCTTTTCTACCTCATTGTTTTCCCCTGTGACATAAAGAAGGTGACAATCAAGACATCTGTCAGGAAAGCATACGATCAGATCTGCAACAAAACAAAGTTCTATCAAAAAAAGCAGATGCATAGAATACGTAATATTTCACCAGTGGGAAGAAATGCTGATGTTTTTTTGGAAATTGCTATTCATAATGCAAAAATTTCCCTTACATTTGATAGATAGTATTTTAACTACTGCTGTACTCAATTAAAGTAGAGTAAAGATTAATTTCCTCACTGTTGCTATCCAGTGTGTTGTCCAGCATCCAGAGAAGTTTAAAATCCGCTAAGGTGTGCAAGATTGACTGAGTCTGTGGGGTGGAATTAGTACAACAGTTTTTCATAAAACAGCCTAAAATCTGTCCATGTTAATACCTTAAGCACATACACTTTTTGTAAATTTTGCTATGTACTTCAAATAAATATATTTCCTAAGAACATAAAATATTTCTGTTTGCATATTGCTTCACATCTTGTATCTTGTCATTTATCTGAAAAGCACAAAATCATTCCAAAAGAAATACATCATTATATAAAAATCAGTCTTTTTATTTAAACCACTACAGTATTTCTCTTTTTTTACATTATCTGAGGGAAAAATACAGGGGAAACATGGATTTCTGTAGTGTCCTTAGGATTCTGCATTTTGAAAAATGGAGTTTCAAGTGAAATTTCTTGGCTGAATAGGACTGGCTTCTCACTTCCACTTGCCTTTCATTGCATTGCCTTCGTTCTGCAGAAGTCTTAATTTTGGCTGATGGAGAGGGAAAAAAGCCTAGGTCTCAAATTATTACGGTACTCATAATTTACAATTAACAGCATAAATTTCACTCAAAAGCTTGGTAGAATCTGTTGAAATGCTTATGATGCTCGTGTGAAGTGTCCATTCTATGAAGCATCACTTGGCAAAGAGATGAGAGCATTTTGCATTGCTCTCCGATTCAGAAGGGCCCCAGAATCTAAAGCACATTACAGTAATCTGTTCAAGCACTAGCTCAAGGCAGGGGTTATTGTCACAAGGAGTGAAATGAAACATGTATTGTGCACCCAGCCATCACTTGCTTTTTCAGAGTAGTGCAGGATCTATCAAAACCTTCTACCTCCCCAGCCATTTGAGAATGGCAGTTGTGTCATTCTGTCACAGCTCCTGATATAATTTGAGCAGGGGCTTCTGTTGCTTTTCCTGCTAACCTGATCTCTGTTTTGCTTGGCTTAAGTTGCTTCTCAACAAATCTTTTTCTGAGACACAAGTTTGTCTTGACATTGAACAATTTGTTGTGCTTGCTAAAGAAGCCCTTTCAATAAAAATAGGACTTATAGTTCCCCTTACCCTAATTTATTATTGCAAGGTTTTTCTATCCTGGATTGTAGTTGAGATCCAGTTCAAAAATCCACTACATATCATAATAAGTGACCTTGAAGGAATACTTAATTTGTTTGAGTTTCTTTTTCATATTTTCTTACTGAAATATCGGTGCTTTGAGATTTACATATAATAGCAAAAAAAAAAAAAAAAAAAAAAAAAAAAGAAGCCAGAAGAGCATTTATTTTCATGATTTTAAGCCTCTACCTTTAAATCACTTATCTAACCTAATGACAGTTATTTCTTGCTCACTGTGTTACACATCTGGCTTTATGATTATTCCATTAAGGTGATCATTCAAACACAAGAGAAAAATTGAAGCATTTCTTTTCAAAAATCTGCATCTTTGGATGCTGGGAATGAAAATCAGAGTTCCAGCCTCACCTAGCCCTTTATAGCACCATTATAACTTCTGAAATTTCAGTAAAATGGTGTGTACTGCTTGTTTTTTTAATTGACCATGGTAATTTTCACTGGACCATGTCAAAAGTAGTGACCAGAACGATTCTGTTCAGAATGCCACCATCAGAATGCCACCTCAGGTGATGGGCTATCTGGCAGGGAAAATTCGGATGGAATGAGAAAGGTGGAGAGGCCTTAATTTCACTGACATGTGAGCAGACCTGAAAATGTTTTTTACCTGCTTTGATGATATGCAGAAGTTATTTTTAGTTTAAGACCATCAAGAGACATATGAGGAAAACTGGATTCAACTATGCACTCAGATTCAAGCTTACTGTTTTTTCTCCACCTTTGCTGTCAGACAAACTAGGCATATGATATTCTCATCCTGTAACTCAGTTCTGTTATTTGTGGAAGAGAAATAAGAACAACCACCTAATTTGCTAAATTTTAAAAAAGCAGAACTGATCCCCATGTTCATCCTCTTTGGTACTACAGTACCTGCATTTGTCACAGCCAAAGGAAAAAGTGCAGGATGAATAGGATGTTCTGGAGACCCAGAAGGAGATGTTCAGGACTGTTTGCATCAGGACTCTCTTAGAGATGTGTAAAAGCTGACTTGGTGTGAAAAAGGGGAAAATTCTGTATATGCCTTTTTTTTTCTGTTTTGCATTTACTGCCATGAATATTCTGAGTTCTCTGAAAGAAGTATGTCAAATTTCTTTGGGGTAAGTTAAGGGAATGAAGACTTACTGAGTTTGTAGTTTTTCTTGTTTATTTCTTTTGCAACCACAACCCCTGAATTTTGCTGGTTATAGTTAGGTGTTTGATTCAGAAAAAATAAATAAAGTTTGTCCCAGCAGTATATAATGTCATCTGTTTTGTCAAGGCCAGCATGCTTTTTTAAAATATTCAGCACATTTTCTTGCTGAGAGCAAAGGCATAGCTCTATCCATAATCTATCTCGATAAGCTTAACTGAATTTGAATTTTTTTTATAATTATGCATTTTGATTCAAATAACTGCTACCAGTTAGGTCTGTTGTGCTAAGCAATACATAACCATGTGGTAAGAGGTTGTACCTGAGTCATAGAATGAATTATCTAGATACTTACCCTAATCAACATGAATATAGATTGTATTAGTATAATGCAAATTAGGCTCAGTGGTTTCTTATGTCAGACAGGGTCCAACATTATTGCAGAATTAGAGTGATTTCCTAGTGGTACAAAATGCTGAGAGAGAGACTATTTGACAGCAATTTACTTGTTACTGTTGTTTTTTATTTATATATATGAAATATATAAATACAAAATAATCAGCCTCACTCTATATATATGTGTATTTTGATGGATATTGGCAATTTCAGAGATTTTGCAATCATTTAAAAAATAAATTCTTTAATAATTTTCATATTCTTGATTTATTTTCTATTTGTTAGTTTTCTTATTATTCTTTTGTCTTTTTTTTAGTTAGTCAAATTATTTGCAAGAAAAACTTCAGAAAATATATTTTGTACTTCCCTATTTGTTCTTCCTCTTCAATCAGTAGCTGCTACAAAACAGTATTATCTTATGATGACTACACATACTTAATTTCCAAAGTTAACTGTCTGTTAGAGCTCTGTTTCTCTTCAAAGACCTGCTAGCTCACTCAGAATTTAATGTTCTTCAGCAGCAGCCATGTTAATCTATTTCTAACTGAGATGAAGAGGGAGATATGAAAAAAAATCTTTGATGGAGGCACAAAGAAAGTTTCAATAGAAAATAGTGATCCACACAATAAATGCTGGGAGCAGGGGGATATCAGCCAGACAGTGAAAGTTTTATGTTTGAATTAATGCACATTAAAAGTAAGTTTGATGATTTAACTACAACAATACTCCCTGTCCTTCTCTCTTTGTAGGAAAGTGGCATCTTGGGATGAACTGTGAAAGCAGTAATGACTTCTGTCACCACCCCCTCAGTCATGGATTTGATTATTTTTATGGCCTTCCCGTGACCAATTTTAGAGACTGCAAACCTGGCCAAGGCAGTGTTTTTTTAAAAGGAGTTCAGAATGACATTGTCATCCCAATCCAAGTCACTGGAATAGCCCTTGTGTCTTTGGCAGTAGTGCAGTACATTGGTCTTCTCAAAGTACCCTTCCAAGCTTTGGGTTACTTCTTTTTAATAATCAAAATTTCACTTCTGGTTTTGATTTTTTTCTTCTATCATTTTCAACAATTAAACTGCTTTTTAATGAGGGACCATCAGATTATCCAGCAGCCACTGTCCTATGAGAACCTTACTCAGAGGCTGACCAAAGAAGCTGTGAAGTTTATTGAAAGGTAGGTTTCTAACTGTGTTATAAGTTAACATTGGCATCTCATGATGACAGTGAAAATTAGAAAAAAATGTGACCTGGTGGGCACAGGGAATATGTTGTTATATGTGATTATAATTTTTTTCCTTTAAAAGATTATGTTAATCTTGTTGCTAGGAATTACTGTTTGGTTTTCTCCTATCAGGTATGCAATTATTTTCTCTATAAAAAGGGAAATGTTTACTCTTAAGAATTTCATGTAACTTGTAATACGGATTTTTTTTTGTGGTGTGACTTAATTCTGTGAAAGAACAATGCAGAGTCATAATTCATTACTTTTCTGGAATGGGGAGATGTTCTTCATCGTTGAGTTGATGCATCCATTAAAAGGCATTCATATGGCTAATTTTTTAAGATACTGGCATTTTAGATGACTCCACTTTTATAACAGTAATTTTGAAAATATTTGATTTTCCAAAATTAGGGTGCTAGCTTCGGTGCCTGGGACAGAATAACCCCAGGCACCAGGATGGGCTGGGAGTAACCTGCTGGAAAGCAGTTCTGTGGAGAAGGACCTGGGGGTGCTGGTGGACAACAAATTCTTCATGAGCCAACAGTGTGTCCTGGGGGCCAAGAAGGACAGTGGGATCCTGGGGGGCATTAGGGAGAGCATTGCCAGCTGGGAGGTGATCCTGCCCCTCTGCTCAGCCCTGGTGAAGCCACATCTGAAATGTTGTGTCCAGCTCTGGGACACAGAGCTCCTGGAGCAGGTCCAGCAGAGGGCAATGAAATTGATTGAGGGACTAGATCATCTCTCTTATGAGGAAAGGCTGAGATGTCTGGGCCCATTCAGCCTCAAGAAGAGACAGCTGAGAGAGGACCTCGTCACTGTACATAAGTATCTGCAGGGAGGTGTCAAGAGGACAGAGCCAGGCTCTACTTTGTGGTGCCAAGCAGTAGGACAAGAGGCAGAAGCTGATGCACAGCTGGAGTTCCAGCTGAATATGAGGAAAAACTTTTTTCCTGTGCAGGTGACAGTGCCCTGGAACAGTTAACCAGAGAGGTTTTTTAGTCTCCCTCTCTGGAGATATTTAAGAACTGTCTGGACATAATCCTGTGCCATGTTCTCTGGGCTGACCCTGAGGGAGGTTGGACCAGATGATCCCACTGTTGTCCCTTCCAACTTTACCCATTCTGTGATTCTATGAAACAAACTGGTGTTTTCAAAACAGTGTTTTTAATGGCCATCATATTGGGCCACCTGAACATTGGGTTCATTTTTGCTAGGTCAGTTAGTTGCTTTGCTGTAATTGTCACCAAAGGGCTCTTAATGGGATTAAGTCAAAAAAGTATATAATTGTATATTCTAAAATAGAAATCAATATATTTACAGAAAAAAATTTTAAGCAATTTAACTTCTAGAAAAAAATATGTGTATGTATTTTTCTCCACCACTTTTGACACAATTTTCAGCATTTTAAAAAATACTAAATCAAGATAAAATCATTTTCTAACATGTAGAATTACTATTATCCTGAATTTCTATTCTACATCCCTGAATTACTATCCTTTAAAGTATGTAGTATTAGTTTCTGTGAATATATGCAAATGGTGTCATTGCTGGATGAAAACATGTACTGGGAATCTGCAGCTAAAGTTTGAAGACTTAATGACTGTGCAGAGCAGCTAGCTGTTAGCAAGAAAAAATGTTTATCTAAAATATTGATCTCATACTGCAATTTTTTATCATTTCCATCCTTGTGAATATTTGATGTCGCCATTTTTGCATATTGTACTGAAAAAAATGTTTTTTATAACAAATTTCCTTAAATGAGTAAGCGTTCCCAACAATCAACATTTTCATAAGTATTTATAAATTAACTCAATCATCTTTATTTCCTCTTGGTGATGGGGATAGATATAAACATGCCTTCTCAAATACATTGTAACTAATTTAACAGTGAAGTACTTTGTTGTTACAAACACATGAACAAACACATTTGAAAATTGTTAAGAGATTACTTGCTTAGTGACCAAGCATTTGGTGATTTCAAAAGACTCTCAAGTACATTAACTATTTGTTGGTATATTCTTCCACTGTTTACAAGTATATAAAGAGCCTGTGGTGACACTGTTTTGGGTATCTATGAATGTTTCACTAATTTCAATGCCATGGCAATAAAATGGTTGCCTCATAATAGGTGAGTTCAAGATGGAAATGGATGGTAGAAAGCTAGTAACTGTTTTAACTGTATTAATATGTGTAATGTGCACAGTGTTACCATGTAGATTAGTGTTGTTGTTTGACCCCAGTGTTTAGAGCTGGCAAAATAATGTATAATCTAAGTCAGCATAGCTTTCTTGACCCAGCTAGAGGTAAGCGACTTTGCATCATTTAGGCACTTGTCCCCAAATGTCAGTGTAGTTTTCAGACAACACTGATGTTAAATTGAAGTCAAGGTTAATAGCACATATTCACAATTTACAACAAACTTTGTTACAGGAGTGCTGCAATTACAGTGAGAATTATAACCCAGACTCTTCATAGTCAATGTTATATTAGAGAATATCCAAACATGTTAAAGTATTGAGAAGCAATTAGGGCATTTGAGCAATCTTAATCGTGCCCTTTAATGGATGCACATGCAAAGTATATGACCATAAACCTTACTCCTGGGAATATGAGTAATTGGATTAATATTCACTGAACTGATCTGCCCCATGTGTTAGTGTGAGCAACAAAACCAATATTTGCTTTGACACACTAGTTCTGACATGATAGAGTTCATACCTATTAACTCCAGAGCACCAGTAGACCATTGCTTTTATGACTAATCCACTGTCTTTGGCCATTTGTAGATGAATGGCCACCAAGAGGTAACCAGGCTGCACAAGTGAAGGGCCACAAGGTTTCTTAAAGTCTCAGTGCTTAACAGCATTCTTGTCAGCTCTTTCAGCCCTTTAGCCACATCTTTGAACCCTGAATTTGTCTCATGGTCTCCTTTTCTTTAGCTGACACATTTAGTAGCAAACTCAGTCATGTACACTGTTAATCCTTGTGTACAATTATACCTGAGTGCAAACAATCCTGAAGTTAAAGAATTCAAACTTTCACCTTACCTGGTTCTGAATCCACATTTCATCATCAGACTAAAAATCATCAGGTATCATGTGTCTTTTAGTTGCTTAAATAACTTTACAATAAATGTATGATGAAGCTCCAATCTTCACCAGCACTGATATTTCCTGTAAAGCTACATTTTTTATGCTACATTTATATGCAATATGTATGAATATATATTAATTTTCCCATGTTTTAGCTATATAAATTGATTTACCTATTGCCTTCATGTCCTCTAGAAGTTCTTCAGGGTTTCGGTGATGGACTTCCAAACATTCTCTTTTCTAGCTGTTTCTCAATAATTTTCAGTTTTGTGACTTCTATAAACATCAGATTCTTCAGAAGGAATAGGCAAAGAAGGAGGGGTGATGGGGTAGACCTTTATGTTAAGGAATGTTTTGATTATCCAAAGCTTAATGATGGTGGTGATAAGTTCGAGTATTTATGGGTAAGAATCAGGGGATAGAATCAGGCCAAGAATCAAGCCAAAAAGGTAGATACCAAGGTGGGAGTATGTCATGGACCACCCAGACCAGGATGAAGAGGAAGACAAAATAGTCTGTAAGCAGCTGGGAGAAGTCTCACAATTCCTGTCCAGTGCAGTGGACAGGAAACTGAGTAAGGGGTTCTTGGAATATATGGAAGACAACTTCCTGACATAGTTGGTGAATGAAATCACCTGGGGAGGGGCCCTGCTGGACATGCTCTCTGTGAACAGGGAAAGACTGGTGGGTGCTATGGTGGCTGGAGGCTGTTTGCACACAGAGACCACAAAATGAGAGTTTGTGATTCCCAAAATAAGGAGAGAGGTCTTCCAGAACTACTACCTCAGACTGCTGGATGGCCGATTTTGGCCTGTGATTCTATATAATCATTAGAATTTGCATTTTTAAAGTCTTATAATGTCTTTGTAGTGTACAGCTATGTGCTGTTGTGCTTACTTTGGTCTGGTTTTGGAAAGATGGTATTGTATTTTATCTTCCTTAGTCCGGTGTGTGCATATTACAATTTTTGTTTGTTCCTTAATAGACTGAAAGAGAGCAAATACAAAATTCAGTGTCCAAAAATGGCACTGGAGAAGAATGTATGCAATTACAAGTGTCAGATCTGGTGTGTGAAAACAGTAGTAGTTTAGTTTCTTACCCTAATTGTAAGTAGGCAGATCAACTCTGTGTATGTTAATTTTAATTGCTTTTTCCTAAGAGGAAGTGTGTTTACAGGTCATAAACCTAACAGAATGCTCTCTTGGTATTACAAAGTATTTGAAAGTCAAATGGATGCTACTTATTTCATGTTAAATTAAATGTGGTTGTCACTCATACATCTTCAGCGTGCCTTTCAATGACCAGCTGCACTGAAAATCCAATTTTGCAAAATGCCAGGGTCTGTTTTCTAGCGTATCAGAAATTAACAACACAAAAATACCACTTTGTGATACAGAATACCTCTCTGAGAAATTTCTATACCTGATCACAAGTAATAGTAATATTTTTTATAAGTCTAATGAAATCTAGTTTCTGGAAAACAGTATTTAAATGCTAACACGATTACATTTAAAAGCTGTGGTGAAGGTGAATTTGAAGAATCTTCTTGCCTTGTTTTACCAGTCATAGATTGCATAAGCATAATGTTCAACATTTTATAACAGTTAATAAATTGTAAATTTTTTCTCTATCTCTTCTGTTTTAGTCCTTGAAACATTGTTGCAACACCTATTCAATTTTTTGTTAGCTACTGTAGCAGACTTTGGTTTAGAGTTTTTCCATGTATCGCTAGGTGTTGCAGTGTGTTGCAATCTCCCATTTCAGACTCCCAGTCCTTTCCCAGGTATAGCTTTCCTGTTCCCCTCCCCCTTTCTCTTCCTAAGTGATGTCCATCAAACTTAACAGTCCAGTAAGAGCGTCGTGTGATTGGTAGAAGTTCAAAGATGCCCCTCAGCCCTGGGCCATTGGCCTGTCCAAGTGTCATTGTCCCCTGAGACTCGCCCTCTCCCACCTGGTTGGTAGCTCACCTATCCTCTCCCCTCCCCCTCTTCCTGAGCTTAAAAAGACCTGGGCACCATGCGGTCGAGATTCTACTGTAGCTGTTACCATATTCAGACATCTATGATCCTGGAATAAAGCTCTGGATTAAACCCTGCGGTAGAATCCACTCCTTTCGTTCTTCACCTAGCCTAAGGACTATCACCGAGGTAAACCTGAGTTTCTACCAGCCTGGACTTCTCAGTGTCTAGCTGCAACCCCTAACTAGCCAGAGGGATCTCTGTGGCGGAAAACCACAGCAGCTGCCTTTGGCCGAGCAGCGAGGGCCGGACAAGCCCAGACACGTGCTATCCGGTAATATTGGAATAATATTCCAATATTTGGCGCCCAACGTGGGGCGCCAAATATTGGAATAATATTCCAATAGCTAGGTCTCAAGATCTAGCAGTTGTCATGTTGTACTGAAGTTACAGTTCTCAAATCCGGTGTTTTTATGAATCCTACAGAAGTATTCATTATAGTTTACAGGAAAATAAAAATTATAGAGAAGAATTTGTGTATCTCTGTATACATATAATGTATATGTGCACATATATTAAAAAAATGTAGTAACTTATAAGCTCTAGCAACTCTACTAGATCTTCATGCATTATCTCTCAGACTTCTGATTATGCCTTTTGAACAAGAAGGTGACAGGAAGAAGGTGTGGGTTCTGTAGAGCTTTACCAAATCTTTAGGTCATTTAAGAATTATTAGGGTCCTCACTAGTTCTGCAGTGATTGGCAGAGTGAATGGTCAATGGAACACTTCTAAAACAGAAGTAGGTCTGTATACTGGACTCCAAAGCTTTGTGGATGAGAGAGTTTAGTAATGAGTTTAATTTGTACTGGATGATATTTTTTTTTCTCCATGCTTACAAAATGTTCTTTAGGAGGGGGAGAAAAAAGGTTATGCAGAAAGGAAATAAAAACAAATGTGAATTGTTTACCTTAAGTATTTAAAGGAAGCAATGAAGACATGAAATTGGAAAAGTAGAATCATCTAATCTATTGGCATGGAAGAATTATTAAAAAAAAATTCCACCAGATATGGTGTTAAAAAAAAATACCACTCAGATGTACTGGTCAAAAATTCTACTTTTAATATCTACTAGAAAGAGTAAGATTTTCTATATAGTTGCATTTTTCCTCCTCTCTCTGTTGCATTTTCACCACCTTTATGGTTCTTATAAGTTATCCCTCAGTAGTGCAGAGTTCTCTTTCTGATTTTGAAAAAAATTAAAAATATGACATCTGTGTTTGAAGGTGTGTATTTTAAAGGAATAGGAAAGAAATGTTCATTCATGGATTCATTCAGACTAACAATAATTTTAGCACTATTAGCAGTCAAAACAGAACAAAATCCAGCATGTAGAACAGTCCTGCTTTGGTACAACTGAGCCAAAATTTGGCTTTTCCTCCTGCAGGAACAAGAAGATTTAATGAAGTGCATTCATCCTCTGCTATCACAAAGAGCACTGTCTTACTGGTGGTCTAATATGGAGGTAGAGGAGGGAATAACCACTAATTAATTTATCCACTGGGGGGATACTGAATAAGAACTTTTTTAGTAAAAGGAGAACTACAGGAAAGGAAATGTTATGTTTCTATCTGCGTGTGTTGACACAGTGGTGATTCTCTTAGAGTACTGCATCTAGGTTTGAGGTGCTGAGCACAAAAAAGATGGGCACCTCTTACACTGGGTCCAGAGGAGGATCAAGAGGATGATCAATGGGATGAAACTCCTTTCCTATGAGGACAGGGTGAAAAAGCTGAAGTTGTTCAGCATGGAGAAGAGAAGGCTCAAGAGAGAACTCACTGCAGCCTGCCAGTACCTTGAGAGGGCTTATAAAAAGGAGGGAGAAGGATTTTTTATAAGGACAGATAGTGACAGATGATAGATTTAAACTGAAAGGGTACAGGTTTAGATGGGGTGTTATGAAGAAATTCATTATTCTGAAGGTGATGAAGCACTGGAGCAGGTAGAGCAGTTGCAGATGCCCCATCCCTGGAAGTGTTCAAGGATTACCTTCTGGTCATTCTGGGTTTTTTGAGGCTCAGGGTACAGTTGGCTTTATGGGCTGCAAGAACATATTTTGCCAGCTAATATGGAGCTTCTTGTCAACTAACACCCCCAAGTCCTTCTCAGATCTGCTCCCAATCCATTCTTCATCCAGGCTACATTTGTGCTTGGGATTGACATAACCAAGGTACAGACCTTTGCACTTAGTTTTGTTGAACTTTATTAAATTTTCATGGGCCAAAATCTTGAGCTTGTCCAGGCACCTATGGGTGGTGTTCCTTCCCTTCAATGTGTCAACTGTGCCACTTAAGTGCACAGAAAAGCAAACAATTGCCCAAGGAGTTTTCAAAGCAGCAAGCATTTAGAGCAGATTTGCAGGAAAAAAGTTAAAATACTTGGGTTTGAAGCACAAAGTCAGATTAGTTTTAATTGCTCTCTCACACACTTTAAAGTTGTTTTTTATAGCTCAAGCCTGAGCTGAATCCTTGAGTAATATAAAGACACTCACTATAAAAAAGAAGAACCTGGTACTTTGCAATAAGACGAGTCACCAGCAATGTGATGCTTTAAGATGTTTTCAAGATCCATTAAAAACACCCTGAAGAATATCTTATGTCAGATGTGTGTAATCTCTCTAGCTACTCACTAAATTGAAAAAACTGTGTGACTCATGTGAGGATAAAAAAATCTCAAATTTTTTGAAAAGGAGATTCTCTGTGTTTGGGCTGTGTAAAAGATAGTGGAAATACATTTTTGAAAGAGCTGTTTTTTGAAGTGGTTCAGGAGTTAAGCTGTTATTGTCAAATTTCTCTCCTGCCTACTAGCTGGTATTGTCATTCCATTTTCAAGGTCAGAGTAAAGGTATTTAGTCATGATTCTCCTCAAAGTGTTTTGGCAGGAGATAAATAGCTGCCTCTAATCTTTTATAAGATATTAATAGGTGAGACACTTCTCCACCCGACAGCAAGCTGTCAATAAAAAGCTGTCAATTTTAGTTGGAAAAAAGAGAATGATGTAGTGCCCTTCCAAATCAATCATTGATTTGATGACTCTTCATGCAAGTTAGATCTTTTCTGTGAGTTCAACAAACAAAACAAACTTGAATTACTACGTCTTGAAAATAACATTTGTATTGGAAGCTATTGATACTCTTAGCAAAGCAAGTAAGCAATTATGAGAATGCAGTGTCTCTAAGGCATTAGAACAAGGTAGTTTGCATGAAAACTAAATATAGCCTGCAGTATTAAAGTACAAAGAAATTTTTCGTGGTGTTTTACCCTAGAATTTGAATATTAATCTCAATTCAGTGAACTGTGTTTAAGGAAAAAGTCAACAATAATCGCAGGCATTAAAAAATGCAAGTTGTAAAACAAAAATCATCTGCCTTGCAGTAAAGTTCTCTAGTGAAAGGTCAGTATTACATTTATGTATATATTAAAAAAGTAAATTTTAAGTATATGTCTTTTTTTACTTCAATTCGTGGTATTTTCAGCTTTTTTAATTGACTCAGGGATCTCTTGTTATTTGTTGCTAAAATTGTGAAAAGTTCTCGCATATATGATCTTTCAAATAGCAACAAACAACTTCATGGAAATTTTATCTTTCATGGAAAACGTCTTAAATGTTTTGGATCAGTACTTCATATTAATAAAGTAATACAGTACTTTATATTAATAAAGTAATACACAAATAAGATAATAAAAATATTTTTAATTTATCTTCTGCATGAAGAATAGTTTTTTTCTTCTGTATTTCCTAAAAAATGAGAATTTTTTTATAAAGAAAAAATCCCCATCAGAAACACTCTTATCAAGTGAGTAATATGGATAAAAAATTTCCCATTCTGTGTTTATCTGCTACTGTATATGCCAGTAGAAAAAAAGCTTTAATCATGCAACTTGTGAAAAAAACAGATCCAACCAAGGAGAGAGAAAAGATGGATCATAAATATAGTAGATTAAACTTAATTATTTTTCTTTAAGAGGAAAGTATTGATATCAGATTAATCTCTTCTACTAAAAAGCTTTGTTTTCAAGTTCTAAATGTTAGGATTTTTTTGTTAATTTTAAAGAAGTGGTTTTTATGAGCATGCTGTATTGGGGCTCCCCTCTTTAAAGGGTGGATGAACCAACTGCTTGGGGAAATACATGACCTCCGTTTGATGTTGATGTGAATCACAGGTATTATCCACCACAGCCTTGTGGGTGAAAATATGATAAATAAAACTAAAGTAGTCTGCAATTAGCCATGTGCTGTAAGGTGAGATGCAGACGAGTTTTGTGAGTAGTGCTTTTGTGGTTCAGCTGATATTTACAGTATGCATAATGTACTGCAAGTGCTGTTAGAGCATATAGCAGTAAATTTGGCTAGTACAGCACAATTTTAAGTAAAGTACTATAAATAATGCATAAGGAGAAGTACTTGTTTGAGCTGTGCTTTCACAGCCGGCTGGAATTGATCATAAATATCGTGTTGACAGATCACATGAACAGCAAAATTTACAGAGAGTCTATTTATTGCACTCTTTCTTTTGTATCTGTTTAGGAAATAGATGGAAGACAATGGAGACTGTTCATTACTCTGAGAACAAAAAGTTTTGTATTGGGACTTTTGAGGTTATGTAGAGTCACATGCATACACATACAGAGCTTTAAAAGAAAAGAGATTTGGTCATATACCTTAGTCCAGAATAAAGACCCAGGTCCCCATAAACAGTTTAGTTGATCAACTTCCACATGACTTTGTGAGAAAGGAAATTGTATTTCACATGGATATGTAGTGCTGAGGGTATGTTTTTGAACAGAAATTGTATTCAGGCTTTTAAAAATACACGTGTAAAATGTGGAGAGGTGTTTGTATTCAGAAACTGCTAGATTCCTGCCTTTGAACAAGCAGTCATTTTTTATATATACATCACAAATAGTATTTAGATAGATTTTGTCATTTATTTTTGCTTTCAATTCAGTAAAAGAGTGGCATTTTTACTGGATGTGTGTTTATTCAGAATTATCCTGTAATCAATTACATTTTTCCTTTTCACCTTTTTTTTTGTTTTTGTGTTTGTTTTTTTAAGGGGGGACAGGGAGCCTTTTAAAAAAAAAAACTCTATTGAAGAAAGATTTATTTGTAGAAAACATATTATAAAATACTCTTGTGGTTTTGTTTTGTTTTCCAGGAACACTGATACACCATTTCTTCTTTTCCTGTCTTATCTTCATGTCCATACTGCTCTATATGCTTCAGAAAATTTCAAAGGAAAGAGCAAGCATGGTTTATATGGTGATGCAGTGGAGGAAATGGACTGGAGTGTAGGTATGTTACACATGCTTCTAACAGCAGTGGAAGGAATTTATGATGACTTGTGTTCATGTTCACCAAATTGAGACCAGCAATTTGTGTCTATAGTGCATCTGTCATACTTGTCCTTTATACTTAGGGGAAAGAAACAGTCATTTAGAAAGCACAATAATCTGAGCTTTTGCAATATGTACTTTATTGCCAAATTTATTGTGTCCTAAAAAAGCAATTCCCTTCTTTGACTGTGAAGGTGGTCTATGCAGCATGGACTTAGCAGAAATGTGGACATTAACTGTGGACTTCTGAAGCTGAGTAGTTAAACCCAACCCTCTGAGCATCTGAGTGCATCTTGAGTATTCAAATGATCCTTATAAAACAATCAAATTTTTTAAAAAGTGACCATATGATATAAGAATCAAAATATTTTCAAATTAAGTATATAATATGCAGTGTTGGCAAAACTAATTATTATTTTGCTAATTATTTCAGTAAGTCTTCTGAATTACTGAAATCACTGAGATGAGGTCCACTTCTGTTTATGAAGAATAGTCCAAAAAAATGAATTTGCCTTTCAGAGCCTTCCATTCTCTCTGAGGCTGGAGAGGAATTGGTCCTTTAATCTTTCAACAGTCTTCTTGTATGTCTAGATGTATAGAAGTGTTTCTCTGATTCCACAGATAATCACCTGTGAAAGCAAGTAACAGTTCATATTTGTAAATAATCATATGGTAGAATAGCATAATAACAGTATTGTAGGCACTAAAGATGAATTTGTGGTCCTCCTTCTGTATACCCCAAGTGGATTCTCTTCTCAGTACAAGTCAATGCAAATTGGCTTTCTTCAAGAAAGCTTTCTGACTAAATTGCTATAAACAGATACTTAGCTTTGGTGCCTACATAAATTATGCCAGCATGAGCAGTTAAACATGTATTCTTTGCATATTTTGCATCAAGAAGTCTAGTTGCAGAAACAGTGGGCAAAAGGCAGCACAGCATACTTAGTGATTTGTAATGTACTTATTGCAGTATTTACAGGAATGGGGAGAACTGTTGTGGGAAACTGTAATGTGCTTAGGAAGAGTTCTCAATGTGGGAGATAACAGAACAATACTCTTGTAAATCATGTTTTGTAGAGAGCAGGTTTTGTTCTATTCCAGTTCTGTCAACACTGAATCTTTACCATGTCTATCCATGGCCACCAGCATTTGATCAATTTGATTGATTGGGTACTTGCATTAGTTAAAAGAATGCATGTGTTATAATTCCTGTTTGCATCCACATTGTAGCAATCCACTGGGCATTAGCTAGTTTTACTGTCTGTGTTTGATTTCCTGTTTTTCTGTTGTGCAACATTTACCTTATTCCAGCCTAATTGGTTTTTTGCTGCTACCATTACATTTTTGCTGTTTCCTTGCTGCCCCAGAGAGTGTCTCTAGGGTTTAAACAGCAAGGTGGAAAGCAGGGTAGCTGATATGCTGCTGTTTCAGTGTATTTAGTGATGCAGAGGTGGTAACAGGTTGAAAAACACTGCTCTTTTCCAGAATGACCACAGGCTTTTAGATGTGTCAAATAAACCAACTGTAGGACAGAAGCATGCTGTTTAAAAAGCTTGGGCTAAATCAGAGATTCAGGTTTAATGGTGATAATATAGGAAATTAGAACAAATTTAGAGAAGATATGCAAGATTCCTCAGATGTTGTCCTTTTCTGCTCATTACAGGAGCATTAGGGACAGTAGAGCTAGCTTAATCAGGAAACAGATCCACAGATCCACAACTTTCATTTAGTAGCATAAAAGCAACATTTTTTTTTCAGTTGGTCTCAGTTTTGGTTATGTTTTGTAAGATCTTCTTGATGAGAGATGGTATATTTGCTCCAGGATGTAGAAAATGTGTTTAGTTCCTCTGCTACTTCCTCCTCCATTATTAGCTTGATGAAAAAAAAAAAAAAAAGTCATGGCTGTCATTTCCAAATGAATCTGGAAGAATAATATGCCTTTTTTTTTTTCAGTTGAAGGGAGTACTTATTTCCATTAACCTCCACTGAAAAGTCCAGTTTTAATGCATCAGCTATGTCAGAGAAAGTAGATTGATTCACTGTACTACTGATGTCAGTAACCAGTATGTTCTTGGAAATGCCTCTGAAGATGCTACAGTAGAAAAAGATTAAAAAAATTCTCTAGAAAAAATGAAAAAGTGAATAGTGTCAGCTTTTCAGAAATTGAGGTTTTATCATTAATTTGACAGAAATTAGTATTTATGCATAGATGAATGTAACTTGCAAAAGCAATAAGAACAAGATAACCGAGATATAACACTACCCTGCAAGACTTACTAAGACAGCACAGCATATGAAGAAAACGTGAGTGTATTAAAAACTATGTTATAAAACAACATCAGAAATCTTCGACCTTTGGTAGGAAAAATTCACCAACTTTCACTGAGTTCTAAAAGAAATTTCCAGTGTTTTCTGCTGACTGAGTCATGTTGTGGAAGACCGTCATGGATGACTTAAAAAAAAAAGGAGTAGAAAAGGAGTAGGAGTTGCAAGTAGAAGTACTACCAGTGATGACATAAAGACATAAAGATTGAAAATGGAATGCAACTCAAATAACATTCCTCATTTGAGAGATCAGATGGAATCAGAAAGACTTCAGGTGCCATTTTCAAGAGAGAAAGCAAAAGCTTTCTGGAAAAGTCTACTCAAGACTCAAAATTCTAAATACAAAACAATTCCATTTTCATTTGTTTATTTTTGACTTGTTAAACCAATACTGAATATTATTATTACAATCCACGTCAAAAATCCAACATAAAAAGCCTCTTGATAAGCTTTGGGACCATGTATGCCTCTTGCTTTTTCATACTGATGTGTGCATAACAGAATTCAATGCTGAAAGCATTCACAGTTATAATGTCACTGCATGTGACGTGCCTTAGAGAATTATTCTCTGGCTATTAACATTAATTTTCTTTCAATGTAGGCTAAGCACCTTATTAATGCTATTAATTATAATTCATATGAGAGCAGATGAAATAATCTTACAGTCTAAAATTGGAAAAAGAAATGATGAATGAATCAATGAATGCACTATCATCCTTTTCTTCCTTCCTCTATTCCCTTCTTTCATTCCTTCATTCCTGATTGAGTGTAGGAAGAAAAATGGATATGCTCAGAAATTGTTTTTGATGTAAATTGCATTACACTAATTTAATCCAAAACAGATCACTGCAAAGAGTTTTGGAGCCCCCTGTAGACTTGCATGCAAGCTGTGTGAAGACACTAATCCAACACCAATTTTGCAAATGGCTGGTTATTATTTTGTTAGCAGCAGCAGAACTACATATAAGGTCTTCCTTTGTAGGATAATCCCAACTGAAAGGCCTAGATGTAAAAAGTGTCAGAAATTGTAGTCTGTCACAGGCTAGGTAACTGTAAAGTGGGGGCATTGTCTGGATGTCTTTATTATATGAATGTCCTGAAAGCTGAAAAACCTTAACTGCCTCTCTCCCATGGCCTTTTGACCTGCTGAGGATCTAGTTAATATTACAAGAAAATATTACAAGTTATCCAGTGTTTGGGGAAAGGGAAAGGGAAAGGGAAAGGGAAAGGGAAAGGGAAAGGGAAAGGGAAAGGGAAAGGGAAAGGGAAAGGGAAAGGGAAAGGGAAAGGGAAAGGGAAAGGGAAAGGGAAGGGAAGGGAAGGGAAGGGAAGGGAAGGGAAGGGAAGGGAAGGGAAGGGAAGGGAAGGGAAGGGATCCCAAAGCATCTTGCATTTAACTTTTATTTTAAATATCTTAAAAGGTTTTATAGAATTTTATAGGAAGAGTATAGCTCAATATGTTCCCAGTACCAGAGGAATAGAGAGCTACTGAACAGTGTCTTGCAAAGGGTTATAAGAAAGACTAGAGCATTTTTAAAGACAAAAACATGGGAGAGCTGGGACTGAAGCCCTATTCAGCCTGGAGAAGAGAGTATCTTATTGATCTGTATAAATACCTGAAGGAAGGGTGCAAAGAGAATGTGCCCATGCTCTTCTCATTTGTGCCCAGTGGCAAGAAGAAATGGGCACAAATTGAAACATGTGAGATTTCCTCTGAACCTCAGGGAAAACTTTTTTTACTCTGAGGATGATCACATGCTAACACAGGTTGCCATAGGGGTGGTGAAGTCTGGAGATGGTCCAGGGCTCCAAGTAGGCCTGTTTAAGCAGCAAGCTTGGGCAAGGTAGCCTCCAGAGGTCCCTTCCAACGTCATTCTGTGTTTCTGTGAGATGCTGGAGAAAACAAAAAAAGATCTGTTCAGTAAAGTCAAATAATATTTGAAACAAAATAAAATACAACCTTTAAAAGTCAGTGTAGAGGAACAAAAGAACTTTGAAGCAGACAGAAGCAAGATACTGTCATGATACTCTCCTCCTCTGCTGTTCTCTAGTGGGACCCCACCTGGGGCAATGCATCCAGGTCCAGAGGAAAGCCACAGAAATGTCAGAGGTCTGGAAACATTCTTCTCTGAAGAAAGTCTGGAAGAGATGAGGTTCTTTAGCTTGGGAAGCTGTGACTGTTTAGACTGGGGAGGGAAAGGTTCCAGGGTTATTGCTGCCCTTCAGTATATAGAGGGGGTCTATAAAAAAGGTGGAGAGGGACTTGTTGCCAATAACTGTATAGATAAGACAAGGGGCAATGGTTTTAAACTGAAAGAGGGCAGGTTTAGGTTAGCTATTAGAAAATATTTGTTTGTGATGAGGGCAGTAAGACCCTGGACCAAGTTGTCCAGAGAGGCTGTGGGTCTTCCATCACTGGCAGTATTCAGGGTCAGGTTGGATTGGGCTCGGAGATGTGGCAGGGAGATTGGACTAGATGATCTTTGAAGGTCCCTTCCAATCCGAACCATTTTGTGGTTCTCTATTACTATTATGATTGACAAATTTTGAGGATGCTAATGACATCTTAAGTAGATTTTCCTTACAAGGAAATAATATCCCATAATATTTTTTTAAATAAAAGTAACTATGTAATTACACCTTAGATATCTGAAGAAATTGAACTTCTCTTGAGGAACATTTATGACTTGTTGAAACATTTGCAATACACTGCAACTGCAACACAACTCTCTGGGGCAACATGTAGCCTGTACTGAAATGCAGCAAGCAGATGTAAATGCTTTCTTCACTGAGGAAGGACAGCTGGGGTACAATCTAGTAGGGCTATCTGAAGGTCAGACCACTTTTCAACTGTTTTTTTTTTTTTTATTCCACTGTTATCATTATTAAGAATTTTCTATAAATACAGATCTTCAGAAAGCACTTTTAAAGAGGAAGAGAAATACGGAAGCGCCACCAAGCCAGCTCTAGACTTTTGTGAAAAACATCTAATTTATTTATTCCCTAATGGGATTTCCTAGTGTTGTAAAAGAGTAATCAGTAATTTGTGCAGGATTAAGCTATGGCTCCTAATCTCTATACCACCCAATTGTGAGATGATGAAAACTAAATCCTTACATACCTTTTATCTGATGAATTTGTGCATGTTTAAATAGTTAATATGCTAACTATGTGAACTTGATCACATCCTCTACTTTTAATCTTTATTCTGTTCTGGAATTATGTAAATGAAAGGTCTAAGTGAAAACCATTCCAATTTAATATAAACTATTTTTAATGACCCCTGTGGCATCTTTCTCTCTTTTTAGTTATGGATGTAACACCACTTCATTAGTAAATGAAAATAGTGCTTTCAGAAAAAAAAACCAAAAGTTACTTTGAAAAATGTAATATATTTAGGAGACAGAAAACTGAACTATGCTGAAAAGACTCATAGGAATTCTTGCTCTGATGAAAGTAACATAGTCTAATGCATTCACAAAGCAAAGAGAAAAAAGTGCAATTTTTTTTCACTTTTTAACGTTATTGTTTTAAACTCACAATCCTTTAAGCTCTTAAAGTTGACATATTATTTTTAATTACAAAGTAATTAAAATTTAATTTTAATTTTTTTTTCAAGTTCTGGCCTGAACTTACATTCCTAAAGGGTGGGTATTCAGGGTTTTGTGGGCTATTTTAATGTTCTTTCCAATACTGAACAATAACTATCTTCCTTCTGGTAAACAGCATAGTATTATTAAATTTAATCAGAAATCAATTTTTCTTTTTTTTACATAAAGTTGTTAGTGGTTGTTATTTTGAATTCTCACATCTTTGTATCACTTTGCAGTGTTTGTATACTCAAAACCTTTATTTAGAAACTTATTCTATAAGGGACAATCTAAAAGTGTACCACAAATCTTCTGAGAATTCTGAATTGTACTAAACATCAAAATAATGTTTATTAATAATATGAGAAGAAAAAAAGGGATAAATTCCTATTGCTTTGAGAAAGAAATGAATGAGCTATCCTTATTTTTTTTCCAAGAAAAAATCCTGCACACCAAGATAAGCCTAATTTATCATGGCTTTCCACCTCATGTAGTCATTTGTAACTGTGCAACATCGATTAAAAAGATAAGCAAAGCAGAATGATGCCACATGATCAGAAGCAGCAGATAAGCACTGATCTTATCCAGCTACTGTGAGTGTGACATAATGTTGGCTGAGCCTCAAAACTGAAAAATAGAATCAAAAATGTAGAGATGGATGCCTGATGCTAATAGTGCATTCCTTGACCTTGCTTTTCTGAATATATACTGGTGTATATCTCAAATCTATAAGGTTTAATATTAGACTGGTTTTCTTATCATAAAAGATATTCAGCCAGCACCCTGAGGAAGAAGGTATTCGGCCAATACAGGTACTCTGTGAGTAGGATAGAAATTTCCCACCCTGTCTTGCCATTCTGCTCTTATCCAAGCATTAAGAGACTGTTTCTTCAGCTAAGACAGTAGTTAAGCTCTTGAAGCACATTCATTCTTTAGGTCACATCTGGGAAAATTGTCAATGTGGGTGCAGATTAAAAAATTTGTGGTTCTGCCTTTTATGATATGGTTACGTTCCAGTTACAATCTGCTCTAAAACCCAAACCCATTTCATATGTCACTAAGCAGCAATGACTTCAAGTCACTACTGAATGGGACCAAATTTAAGAGGTGACTAGGTGATGAGGGACTCCTGTTTCCACTATGATAAGCCTCCTGATCTACCTAATCCTCCTTAAGTATAGCTTCTTTTTATATATCACATCTTTGTATACAGCAAAGCTCCTTCTCAGAACATTATTTACAAGATTACAAGGCACATCTTAAGTCACCTTTTCTGTAGCACTTTTTAATCAGTCATGTTCAAATAATGTCTTAGTACTTCATGATGGAAAAATTCAGTGTAATGTAGTTTGTGGTAATAGTGCTGTGTGGTTCAAAATTTGCTGCCAGATGCTTAAGGCTGAGGTTTCATTTGCATCTGATATTGCAGAAGTTAAATTGTCAGCTCAACGTGTGATAGGGTACTGTGCATTTTTCTTTACAAAAATGTAATCATGTAATGTTCAAAAATGTAAAGGCTTTCTGTTAATTATGAAGCTCTTAAAATTTGGTGTATTATAAAAACAGTGACATAATATTGTGTTAGATCAAAATGCTGTAATTGGTGAAAGAAAATTAGCATTACTCCTAGACAAGATAATTTCCACTAGTAAGAGAAAGCTCAAAGCCTGTTTTAGATAAACTAGAAATAAGAGAGAATCCTGATGACTCCAAGCAATGAGGATAAATCCAGGCAAGGAGGATAGGGAGTTCTCTGATGAAATGTGCAACCAACCTTTTTTTTCACCTTTGCCTCTGAAGTTTAATTTTATATATAAATGGTATGGCTGGATTTTGCTCCTTGCTTAAGGTGGGTAGGGAAAACCATTATCAGTGAGATTAAGAACACAGCAAGATTAAGAACAATTAAGAACACAGCAAGATTAAGAATAATTAAGAATGCAGATTTAAGCTAAAATTGACCTGCATGAATTCAAGTCAATATGGACAAAGGTCTGAGTATGAATATTCAGATAAAGGTTGCAATAAGGAAACAAAATGGGGCTAACTTTAATATAATCTCAAAAAAAAAACAGTTTTAAAGGAAGCTGCTGAAGGTTTTTCTCATTGAGGGCCTTTGCATAGCAACCTTTTTAGCACAGATACTCTGAAGATTTTAAAAAAAAATTGCATTTGCACTGTGCTAGAAAAACTCCACAGGTGTCTCAGTTTGGAAAGACAGGTGTCTGCTAAGGGAGGCAGGAGCCTCCCATGAAATAGAGAATGTAAACCCTCCCCACCCCTCCGAATTGCTATGAATTTTAAATTAAGGGGCTCTCAGGCAAAAAAATATGGGAGCAGGAAATAACAGTTCTTTAATACGGAAGAAAATAAAAAGATAAAATAAACAATGTAGTACACTAGAACAACACTGACAGAGTCAGAACGCAACCTGACACCCTGTTGGTCAGGGTGTTGGCAGCAGTCTAATTGGAATTGTGGCTGCAGTCCTCCTGAAGTGTCAGGTAAGGTTCTGCTGGAGCAGGGATCCTGTAGAAAAAGGGTGTAGTCTCCCTCTGAAGATCTAGCAGAAGAAGAGGCAGCTGCTGTTCCCCGGGAAATCCGGTGGAGAAGCCATGCTGGTGTTCCAGAATCTCTAGATTATATCTGGGTAGTAATGCTTGGCTCCTCCCTCTAGGCAGAGCATCTCACAATGGGATGCCATGCTGCTTATCAGTCATGCAGTGACATCCAATAGCCTGTTATCAGCAGATGTCCCCTCCCAAGGGAGGAGTGGTTGTGGAAGAGATAAGGAAAACTGCCCATTTGAAAAAGGCAACTCCCATACAGATGGTAATAGAATACATCTTGCCTTGCAATCTGGAAAAACAGGATTTTAGTAAATCAGTCATCCAGAGCCAGGGATCAGGATGAGACTTTACTGTCTTTGGTGGAAGTATTACTGTTGTCAGCCTTAACCTTCAGCCCTGAATTAGGAACATGACTTTTGCCATCCTTTTTCTTCAACAGTTGGACACTGAAAGCATATCTGTGTAGTTATTTATGGAGCTTGTAATCATGGTTTTATAAAGAATGTGACTGTGCTAGAGAAGGAGAAGGATCTTGCTGGTAGTAGTTGCATGTCTATGAAAGAAGCCTTAGCATGAAACTAAGGAACAAAGAAACTGAAAATGTCAAGGACTTTTAATCTGTGTGTTAAAGCTTACTCATCTATGCCTCTTGTACCTTCAGATAGTTTTGTTGTGGATTACCCAGTACCTTACTATCGCTGATATAGCTCATAAATGCATACAAACATGCAGAAGACATTGTAAGACTATGAAGTCAAGTACTCAAAGATAGAAAAAAAATCATTCTTGTGTCTCGTGGCACAGTTTTCTAACATATGTTTACATACCATTTCTTTTCCCATTGGAATCCTATCTCCTTATCAGAGTCCCTTCTTAATGAGCAGCTTCTCAACAGTAGGTATATGCCTCATTGTTAAATATTGAGTTCTCATGTTTTATTTAACACGTGCTATTGAAGTTCTGTTTTGAAGACAGATACTTTGACATGTCTCATCTCTTCTGTGTCAGTACTTTGCTACAGTGTATAACAGATTTGCAAATAAGCATTTTCACAAAGCCTTTGTAAGATAGGGGAATCTCATTAATCTGTTTCCCAGAAGAAAGACTGAGACACAGAAATGATGTTCAGTTTTAACTCCTGAGATATAACTTTGTTGCTAGTTACCCACTAATCCAGATCTGAATCTATAGTAAAGCATAAGGACTTTAATTCAGCTGGCATGGGATTTGGGAAGGGGGAAAGATAAGTAATTTTTTTCAGTGTCTTGATCCATGTTGGAGGATGGAAATGGTTAGAATGTGCACCTGGACTCAGGAAGTCAGGTTTTCTTCTGGTCCCGGGGACTAAATAGTACTTCTTAAGGAAAATTAAATATCTTTTTCTATATATGAACTATAATGATATGAGCAGTTTCTGTGATGACTCAGGGAATGTCTTCCAGCCTTTTACCATTTTTTTCATAGCTGGCTGCATATCAATATGCTGTAGACAAAACCCTAAAACTGATCATCTGTATTTCAGTTTCAGTAATGATATTGAGAATACTAGAGATTCTTTTAAAATAATCCACAATGTTTTTTTGGAGAGAGATTTGAAACTTTTTCATACTTCTTTTGAAATGTATGTTAATTGTTTTGAGACTGTGCTGCTTAAAAAAAGGTGATCTATTTCTGAGTGAAAGCAGTAATCATAAAATAAAGCTTATGACAATATAGATTCCATATTCTTCATCAACAGACTGGTTCCAATTAGTGAATTTCCATGTAGAATTTCATACTACTGAAAATTCCAGGTGGTAATAAGCTCTTATTGATAAGGTTTATAGAACTGGCTTTTTATTGACTCTGGCTGGTAATCTTTCAATGGTACATTTGACTTAGTGCTAGAACAACCACACTACATAATAATAGGCTGGGTGGTAATACTACTAAAGATCATTACTTTTATAAAAACAGTTGCCTATATTGTATTAAAGAAAGCTTTGTATTGCTTTCTGTTTAATCACAAAATATAATAATGAGATAAATAATGAATTTTTTTGGGCTAGGAGAAGCAGTAGAGTAATGATGCAGTGATTAGTGAATGACAGGCTGGTAAAGTGGTAATTTTGCTCTGGAGCTTTTCCCCTCACCACTTGATTGTAAAAAGAGGCATTTATATTTCAATTTAGGATACTGTTTAAAAAAAACTGAAAATGAATCTTTATTCCTCTTTTCTATAATTCTTTTTTAATACTGGTGTTCGTGGGGCAAGGGTTGTGTGTTTCACAGTGTACTCAGGTTATTTTTTATTAGTTTGAATGGTTTCTTTTTGTTTTTGCTTTCTTTTGACTTTGTATACACACTTCTATTTTTAAATCATTCTCTCTCCCTACCCATAAAACTTTCTTTATAACATTTCCTTATGAAGAGCACATTTCAGTAACCCTGAGAACACTGAACTGATTTTGTATTACAGTAGTAAGCTCAATATCCAAAGGAGCACCTGACCCTTAAGGGCTGAGTTGCTTACTTGGGATGAGCAAAAAAAGACTCCATGATAATCAAATTCCTGCCTTAGACCAGCATGATGTTATATTCTACAGCTTTAGTGGATCTTGCAGCCTTATGATTCCACAAGAGGGGAGGCAGAGCATCCTTCTCTCCTTTACCACCTTTTTTATAGGCAGCTTCCAGAGAAAATAGAAAGAAGGAGAAAGAGGAGAAGAAGAGAGGAATCTCCCTTGTTCAGCAAATGTCCTTTTAGCAAACTACTGGATGGACTCATCTATAATGTCACACTTACATTGCCTACAATTAAGTGTGACTGACTTAGGTCCTTCAGTTTACATGGTTCTATAGTACTGCTGCCATTTCACTGTTGTGAAGGTAAAGGATTTTGCGTCTTTAGGCTCTTGTATCTCAGTGGTTGAGATAGTTGTGGGTTAGAAATCAAACTTACTTTCATTTCCTAAAGAAACTTGCATTGAAAAACAAAGCAGGAAACAAGAAATAATATAAATGTAACTGCATTTTAATCCCAAAGAAAAGAATGCCCTAGCCCAATAAAAGCAGTATAAACTTTGTCTTCCTGTGAATCCAAAGATAACATAATGCCAGATGCTTGAAAGAAATTAATAGTTCAGGATGCCTCATTATTTCTAGTAAAGTCAAGGAAGATCCTAGTTGTGCTAATGAGAAAAGTATAGCCAATATAGAGTATTTCACTGTATAGTATATCGCTGTGTAAAAGGAGGCAAAGTGCTTCTAATCCACTACTCTGCACTTGTTAGATCCCGCCTGGAGTGCTGCATCCAGCTCTGGGGTCCTCAGCACAGGAAAGATGTGGGTCACTCAGGACTGGCCTTGAGGAGGTTGGTGAAGATAAGGAGAGGGCTGGAGGAGCTCTCCTGTGAAGACAGACTGAGAGAGCTGGGCTGAGAGAGAGCCTGGAGAAAAGAAAGCTCTAGGGAGAATATAAAAAGGAAAATAAATTATAAGAAAGCCTGGAGAAAGACTTGATACCAGTACTTGTAGTGATGGGACAAGGGAAAAAAGCTTTAAACGGCAAAATGGTAGATTTAGATTGGACATTGGGAAGAAATATTGGACAATGAGGGTAGTAAGACACTGGAACAGGTTGCCCAGAAAAGTTGTGAAGGCTGCATCTTTGGAAGTGTTCAAAGTCAGGTTTTAAGTAACCTGATCTAGTGACAGATCTCCCTTCCTAAGGCAGGGAAGTTGGACTACATGATCTTTGAAGGCCCTTTCCAAACCAACATCCGGACAGAGTGAGACAGGATGTAACCAGCACATCCTACAGAACAATGTTTGAACATCTTAGCAGGGTGTTATGAGCAAAGTGCAGCTATGATGGCTTTTCTACCAGCATTTTTTTAAGAGGCACAACATTGGCAGTCGTCATTCAAAAAAAAAAAAAAGCCTTAAACCTTTCTACAGGACATATCCTAAATATTCTTGCCTATTTAGAGCTGAAGTAGTCAAGCTCCATATCCTCAATTTCTCAGTCCAACTTTTGTGTGATTCTGCTGCAGTTTGCCAGTCTTCTTGTGCAATAACCCCCAGGTGCTTCTCATAAAAAAATAGATGGCCTAGTTAAAGAGAGCTTTGAGGACTTCCTTGGCAAAAAATACTAGACAATAATATCACATTTACCTCTCAGAATGTAAACTGATTTTTGATGAGACATTTATTTACTTCCCTGGTTATATATAAACTTTAGGAATACATGGTAAAACAGTAGAAAATAACTGTTTTAAATAGGAGGAACTGGTATACTAAATATATTATCAGGAAATGTATGCAAATACTCTATCCTACTGTTACCATATTTACTTATTGAATCTTGATAATAATAGAGTCAGTTCCTGTGTATAGCCAGCCATACTTTTCCAGTGCCTTCTAAAGCAGAAATCTGTTTGCTGGGTTGTACTTCTCTCTGCATGTGATACTGAAACACCAGTGTGTTACAGAGCTATTCATGTGAAATGTGAAGATTCCAAACATTTCCTGTTCTATGACATCTGTTTATATACAAATTTGTAAATTTGATTTTATAGGTTCAGAAATTATTAGTTCATTAAAAAAATACTTTAAGAGGGAGGAACTAACCCTCTACCTGCCCGTCTATCCATAGGAATAGTGCTATTCCCATAAGTAACAAATGTGCTGCCTAGGGCCTTCAGATGGTTATTTGCCATGTGTTCTTTGGAGAGTTTACCTTGCCAATAACTCCTCTCTTCCCCAAATAGTGTCTAAATACAGTTAGACTAATTTTTTCCATGTATCTATGTAAATATTTCAGCTGATCTGTGGTGTTTTTGTCAATGATCTTTCCTCATTTCACATTTAGCCTTCATATTTATCCTAAAAAATACATCTCACTGTGATCCTTGCATGCAAAGCAGAGCCCTTTCTTAATTCTGCCTTGCCTTCACACAGGAAAAATATATTAGTCCATTTTTGTAACTTCTCATTACAAACAAAATGACACATAGCGTTCATAGTGTTAAACCTGAGTGCAAACTCAGATTAATTATTAATTTCACATGTAACATACTCATTTATTTGTTTTATTATTATATGAGTGAAAATTAGAAAAAAGGAAAAAAAATTAGCCTAATGGTCTCAGGGCCCTCTCTGATCTCATGACTGCACCATATCTTGGTTGAAGCAGGGTCCTCAGGTATTTCCGAACCAATTTAAAACAAGAATGGCATATTTTTCTTTCCAGCCCTCAGACCAGAAAAAGGCAGATTTTCTTTTTCTTCCTCCAAGGCATCTGCTGTGCTACTGAATACTACTCTGAAACTTCAACAAAAACTCTTTTTGAATAGGCTGTGAGTATTTTTTCAAGAGCACTTAGATGAATTAAGAAATCAAAGTGCCATTTCATGAGATAGTGAGTAATCTTTTTGAGCTAGTAATCTATCATCAGTGAGGATGACCTGAAAAATGATTTGCCTTCCCTTCAGACGGGATCCTCTGGAATTGAAGTCAGCATATACTTGTCATGTTTAGCACACAGACATATACCAGGGGAAAAAGGTGCCAAATCATAATTTGTGGCTCTCAGTGTATTTGTCTACATTTTTTTTCCTAAATTCTGAATGTCATCTAGAGAAGACAGAGTAGAGTCCACATCATTAGTAGAAAATTCCCTTGAGACAATTTTCATAGTCAGGTTTGCTTTCTTATTGGTTGTGACAGTGTCTGTACAGAGATTCATTATCAAGTAACATGTTTTGGAGATGGTGATTTCACAGTAGGCTTTGAGTGTCTAGTAGCACTTAGGCACAAAAGTTAAAGTAGGTGAATTAACAAGTGTGCGTGGTGATCCTCCTGTCAAGGAGGAAAAAAAAAGGTGTATTGGTAGTGAGTTAACACACACCTACTTTCATGATAGATTAGATTTACACAATTAAAACCAGAAAACCAGGAAATTAAATTTATTGAGATTTCATGATGAATATAATTCAATCTTGATAAAACTCCTCTTAACTGTATGGCATGTAATTTATAGCAAGTCTTTAAAACCTGCTTCCAGATTCAGCAAAGATTAAAAAATTTGACTGCTGAAAGATGAGAAATGTTTATGCTCAATGTCAGCCAGTTTTTTACAGTTTGAATTTTACTTAATAAAAATGAAATAAACAACTGGCAAATGCTTTGAAGTTTTTAGAAAAGTGCAGAGGATTTAAATGGGGTTTAAAATTTTTTTTCCCTGCTTTGCATTCTTCATAGTTCTTCATACTTTCATCTGGCAAAATGTTGTCATTATGCATTTGGTTCTAGGACCATATACATATTCAGTTTAAAACTTAGTTTGATATTAGTAAATTTTTAAACCTTTGAAGACATAGAAAAGAGTTTCTTTTATCACTCCCAATTTATGCAATCAATCACAATCAGCATATACTGGAATGGTCAAATGCCTGAAGCCTTAAATTCACCTGACAGTCTAATTCAAAATTGAATAGTATCCCTCAGCTGTCACTACAGTTTGCCAAGGTCACACCTAAAGAAATCCCTTTCATAATTTGGAAGAAAACATGGGAGACCTTTAAGTGGGAAATTAGACAATGTCTTTTTCATTATTCATCTTAGTTGTATGTGTGAAATGGCATCTTAGATATGTGCAGAATGAAGATGCAAATTTACCCAAAAAGTTATCACAGCTGTCATGCAAAATGCAAATGCAGTGGACCCTCCTAAAATTGTGTGACCATTTCTCATATTTTAGCATTTTAAGCAGGCTAAAAATCAAGATTTACTTTAGAAATACATTGACTTATGTTCAACAGATGTAAGGTCGAAAAGTGAATTTCAAGCAATGCATTTATTAGCTAATTTAAATACTAATAAGGAAATAGCTGCTGATTAGTTCTACTTTTTGACCTGTAATAATCCATCATTAGTGCTGCAGTACAGGAAGCTTTTCCATCCTGCATTGTGTCTATTGCTGCTATACTTACAGGTCTTCAGACACTTAACTCTGTGCTTCATTATGCACATGTATTTATACATACCTAAAATATCATTTCAACTTTCATATTTAAAAAATAATTTGAACCTATATGCCTAAGAAAAAGAAGAGTTGTGGTACTCATCTCTAGGAAAAACCTTATGCATAAGTCAAAATTTGGTTGATTTATTCAAAGCTGCTAAGAAGTGTGCGTACCTAATCTGCTGTGCACTGTGCTGAAAATTTATCCTGAGGGTCTGAAAGACACATTATACTTATAAAACTTATAAACAGTCACAAGTGATTTGCAAGTTTACAGCTACACCGCAATCCAAATCCAAAGAAAAAGCAAGTTCACACTGAGAGCTTAGCTAACCACACCAAAGTTGCCTTGTTTTCTGATTAAAAGACTGCCCCTTTCTGAGTGCTTCTGCTTGTTTACTTGTCCCACTCCTAGTCTAGAGGAATCTAACAGAGAACTGTTGTTCTGCAGACTATCAGGATCTAAGAACTTACTTGATTTCTAGTGGGAGGTAGTTACATCTGTGGCAATTGTCTTACTTCACTTTGAAAAGAATTCAGAATTTTTGGGGCCAAATTCTTAGGGTAGGTGAGCTGTGTATGAAAATCCATACTTTGTGCTTTGTGTACACTGTATGTAAATACCACTCTCAATGCATCTACAGCATACACAACTGGAGCTGGATTGTGCCTGCTCTAGACTTCCACTGGAGGATTCATCAATTCTTCAGTTGCCAACAGTGGCAGGTCTGAACTGTCTTCTGAGCTGGAAAAAGACTGTCAGCACACCAGGAGAGACCAGAAACCCACTTCAGATCAGCTCTGCTGTGGTCCTTGACTGAATGCCCGTTAGTAGTGTTGAGTGCCTTAGTTGCATTCCCAGGATTTATCCTTGAAATTAGACTTTGAAAGAAATCCAGGTCGCAAATCCAAGAGGGCTTTGCTATGGAAACATAAATATGTTAACTGTCCATGATTGGATTTACTGTAAATATGCATTCCTGTTACAAATTAAAACACTAATATAGATGTCTTTTTTCAAAACCAGATGCTGCTTTTTGGCAGAATTTCCTGTTGACATTGAAGATCCCACTAACCTGTCATAGCAGGAGCTTAGCACATTTGAGATTCCAGCTATGTACTTTTGGAGAAGATTTTGTTGTATGGATTGTTTCCATTATGTAACTTTAGAAATAGCAGCACAGTAGTACTGATTCAAGGCTTTGTACTGAATGTGCAGGAAGTTTATTTGTACTTTATTTCTGCAGGAAGAGCCTTATACCTTTGGTAATTAGTTATGCATCTATTTTCTGTTCTAGTCAGTGGTGCTACCTAGTATTCACTCTCACCTTTGAGGTTCATATGCTAATGTCCTCCTTATGGGAATCACTTGTCTTCAAAGGTGGATGTGTTTTGTTGCCTGGCTAGATAATGTGCCACAGCACATTCTAATGCTTTGTCCCAGAATTTCCACTCTGCAGTGGTTGTGTTGTAGCTCTGAATGCTAAACAAGTTGTGTGCAGAGTTTATGTACTGTTCATCATATATGCAGCCACTTCTTGTGTTGCTGTCAATGGTTTTATTATTTTCCATCTTTACCTCAAGTGTTGTACTCAATGACTAGGTCTGAAAGCGATAATTACTTCCCCACTGCAGAGACAAGCTGATTTACATATTTATCAAAGGAAACTGGATGGCTCTGAGCATACTATGGGAACATTTGCATATTTATAACCTGAAATGCACAAAAGCTAAAATTACAATAGGGGTGTCTTGATCTTAGTTATAAGTTTGTTTTAATACAAAGGTTTTAGTCAGTGGACTTTGTAATCAGATCAGTGCATTAAAGTGAAGTAACTTTTCTTCATCACAGAAAATCAACATAGAGATTATAATTATTGTTAGCTTATGAATGATGATATGCAGAAGCTGCAACATTAAGTTTTCATAAGGTGAAAATCTTAGCCTTTGAGCCCTGAAGAGATGATTAACTGTGGCAAAACCTTAAAATACTGTAGCAGAAAGGGGCTCCCAAGAGGTTTACTATGTAGTAAACCTATGGGTATATGGTTGAAAGGCATCAATATATTTTCTGGGAGAAATGTGAGTTTCCAAATGCATGTAGCATTAATTTTTAGGATTCTATGCATTTATTCAAAGGCTTTCCGCTTACAGAGGTGAATGCCTGGAGCTGACTACAAGTTGTGATTCTGGCTAATGATGCTATTCAAAACCAAACATGAGCAGC
The DNA here is from genome assembly GCF_963513975.1 of Fringilla coelebs. Classification (NCBI taxonomy): domain Eukaryota; kingdom Metazoa; phylum Chordata; class Aves; order Passeriformes; family Fringillidae; genus Fringilla; species Fringilla coelebs. The sequence goes on along the minus strand of NC_140029.1, from coordinate 22,052,749 downwards.
AGTAGCAAATTCTAAACAGCAAATAAAAACAATAAAACCCCAACACAATCAAACTGCCACTTCTAGGCAGTGATGTGATGGCTTATTTTCCCAGGCTGATCTATTAGAATCTTTGTTCAATAATTGTCTCAATCTTGCTGTGAGTTTCTGGATACAAGAGAGGCATGTGAAAGTTAACTGGAGTTGGAAAATAGTGTTCCATTAATAGGAATTTCCTGTACTGTCAACTGTCTTTTCCTGAGACAGATCCTTAACCCTCCTTCTGAAACATGTTTTTTTCTTTGAATCTAGCAGACTGCTTTAAAGCTTTCGTCACAAGTAGAGGCTATTTTTTTCTAATGCCTAGATTACACAGAGGTATTCTATTTCTTCTAGCTTCTTATTCACAATTTCAGCAATACTCTAAATTATTTTGAATGAATACAAATAATATTTCTTTCCTATTGACTTTAAATGTCAGTACACTAATCTTAATAAAATGCATTTGTTCGTATGCTTGCTTGACTAAACACTTTCCCAGATCACTAACACGTTTGTAAACACATAATAGTTTTTCAGTGTTTGTACCCTGTTTACAAATGAATAGTCATTTTTTATAAACCCTATCTCTTCTTGTAGATGTGTAAAGTAGGAGCTTTACATGAGTCAAAACTTAGTAATTATGATCATCATTAGCAAGGCTGGTTCAGCTACCATTCAGGCTGTGCTGGAGAAGTTGAAAAGCAGCATGGCACTGTGTTTCCTTCCAAAGAACAGAGTCAATTGCTCTTCTCTCTTTCACATGGCTATCACTCCACTGAAATTGGCATTTTCACATTCAGAATGAAACAATTCTTTATAATTTTATGCAGCTTGAAGCAAGAATGGAGAGCAGAATACAGAGAGCACTCCTCAGTATATTTCAGAAGAAGCTTCATTTAAATTTTGGAACACTGATGTACTAATTAAAACAAGTAACATCTTAACACAGTCCTCAATCTGTTTTTTATCTTAAAAATACATAAATGGAAGAAAAATGTCCAATGATCTAACACCTTTGTCTGCTACAATGTTAGTCACCTACATTGCAGAATACATTCCTATAATGGCAGTGGTAGGAGTAGCTTGATCTGAAATTCTGGTTGCTAAATAGCTGCAGAAATTATGGAGCTCCATCAGCTAGATTGATTTGGATATTCAGAAATGTTGTCTTTCCAAATATGATCTGTTCAAATCAGAAGAAAATAACTGGTACCATGCACATAGATCAGTACAGCAGTTAATTTTTCAGAATGTGGCTTCCAAGCAAGGTATTTTAACTTAAACTCTTTCTTGTGTTAACAGGAGTCGCATCATTCAAATGCACTTAAATGTGTCTTATCTCCTGGTAGCACACACTTTGCTGTTTATTTACAGTTTTCATTCTAGTAGGTGCCAGTGTTCAAGATCAAAATAGAAATGGTTTGCTTGTGTGTGTTGTGGCTGCCATACTCTGACAATACTGGTTTTTGAATTACCACTATTAGTCCATCTGTACTGAAAAATGTTGCTGCTAAAATAAATTGTCATTTTAGCTTCATTAGTTAAACCTAATATAGGCAATCCTCTGTGTTTCAAAATCCTTTTGAAGGAAATGGATGTTTTACCATTGAGTTTAACAATGGATGAGAATTTCTATGTATTCTGTATGGCTGGGTTTTTTCTAAAATGGGACATGTTTGAGTGTCAGAATTTAACATTTTTTTCAGAGCAAGCCTAGTTACTCTACCTCATTAAAAAAATAATGTCTTACATTTAATTTAATATTAATTTTTAATTTTAAGTTTAAATATCTGTGATAGTGAGACAATTTTCATTGCTTCTCATATATTCCCAAATTAGTTGGGAAATCAAAGTGGTCATTATTGAATGATTGCCAATGCCTTTGATCACCAGAAATCATTTAATGTTATTTACTGAGTGCCATTCTCATTTTATTTTCATTTTGGTTTATATACAAGATTAATTTGAAAGTTCAATTTCATCATGAACATGATTGATGTATGTAAAAAAGATATTGTTGTGCACATCACTGCACATATATTTCTTTGCACAATACTATTTATTGTCATTGTATCATAAAACCATAGCTTGATGTAGCTTGGAAGGGAACTCTGAAGGTCATGTGACTGAATACCTACTTATAATTTACTAATTTATCTTTGTACTCTACGTTTTTATCATCATTGACGCATTTCCAAGAGATATTGTAATCACTTAGCAAGTACCTTCTCCAAGCAGTTTCAGAAGCCAATGGGAAATTGCCTCGTTTTTTTCTGGCACTAAGTCCATCCACCTCATGCAGCAAGCGCATGGCTTGTCAGAAGGATCTGCATGATTTTCCCTCAACCCACCAGCTTTAAAATGTCAGTCTTTGTAACAGATTTTCTCAGCTCTGTTGGGAAATTTCAACTCCTACGAGGCTTCAAAATTTACATAAACAAATTCTCCTACTCTTACATTTCTTCTTAGCTCCTACTTTACAAACAAGACCAACAGGTATCTACTTAAATTTAGCAGCTGATGTTCCTTTATTCTTGACCCAGTCATTTCAAAAATTAAGACAGTCAACCATTTTAAAATTATATAGCATTAAGAGGAAACTAGAAATAGTAGCAATAAAGTAAGGTAATTACTCCTTATCCAGAAAAAGAGCATAGCAACAGAAACAGTGATCTGAAAACCATTTAGAAGGCTCTGTATTTCTAAGTTCTTATCTCATCCTCTTTGACACAATAATTGGGTATCAGATGATGAATTAATTCTTAGTGGTCAGGTTAGTAAATCAAAATTAACATTCAAATTGGACCATTCTTGGATGCTTAAGTAAAAGAATAAAGATGAAATGGTTGTGAAGACAGAATTATCTTTATATGTTCTGAGATCCCTAGAGGACAGGTTCATTGTCAGGCTGATGTGAAGAATTATATTCTTAAGCTTTGGTCGTTTTCCGGGACCAATAATTTTAGATTCCTAATCAGTATAAAATTCACTGGAACAAGTTACAAAGAAAAGCTTCACTCTCATTCATACAGAAACACACTTTAAAGAATTCGGTCTAAATAGGTTTCAGTGTAATTTATATAACTGCAAGGCCCTCCACAGTGCCAGAGTAGTGTGAGGAACGTTTTGTGAAAATGAAACATGAGCCCATGGTGCCTAAGAGGTACAAGATATATTCCTGTGGATACTTCTTTTAAATGTGTGCACCTGGTTGTGTTTATTACCTTGCATATTTTGAGTTTAGTTGATGTTTTTCCATATGATGAGATATTAAGGGCTAATTTTTAAGTTTGATAATGAAACCACACATACTTTAAAGGTGCTACATGCAGTCTTACTTTTTTTTTTTTCTTACTCGCAGTGAGATTTTACCAGGCTGCCTCTATAGGTTGCTAGGCAGCAAGGTCTTACCCCAAAACTGCAAGATCTACTCTTCATGCTGAGACTTTTTCCTCAGTGTTACTAACTATTCTCAGTGGCTTGAATCTTCTTGCTAAGGGATTTCCATGATTGAGAGCAATTGCTTCCAAAAGTCACTTGCTCTCTGTGGATTAGCCCTTTTCTCGGATGTGCACAAATCCTCTCATACTGTACTTCAAGAAACCCTGCAGCAACTGAGCCATGGTCCTGATTGCTACAAGCTCTGTGTGGTTGTGCCCTACTATGTGCTGCATGTGCCAATTGCAGAGTATAAGAGAGTTTATGTGAAAAGTTGTCTCAAAAAGGCATGAGGACACAAATATTTATATGTGCCAAGGCTAATGAAAAAGTCATTGAAAGTCCCCAGCATCCAGAGGAGGGCAACAAGGCTGGTGAAGGGCTTGGAACACAAGCCCTGTGAAGAATGGCTGAGGGGGCTGGAGAGGTTTAGCCTGGAAAGCAGGAGACACAGTAGTGACCTCATCACTCTCTACAGCTCCCTGAAAGGTGGTTTTAGTCAGGTGGGGATTGGTCTCTTTTTCCAGGCACAAGGTGACAGAACAAGAGGAGACAGTCTTAAGCAGCGCCAGGGCAAGTTTAGGTTAGACATCAGAAAAAAGTTTTTCACTGAAAGAATGATTGGGCACTGGAATATTCTGGCCAGGGAGATGGTGGAATCGTGGTGGAATCACCATCCTTGGACGTGTTTTAAAAACAGACTGGACATGGTACTCAGTGCCATGGTTTAGTTAATGAGGAAGTGTTAGGTTAGGTCATAGGTTGGACTTGATGATCTCAAAGGTCTTTTCCAACATAGTTTGTTCTGTGATTCTTAAAGCTGTCCTTTGTTTCTTCTTTTTTTTTTGTTTGTTTGTTTTTTCCACCAAGGGCAAGTTCTGGATGTGCTGGAGAAGCATAATCTGAATGGCAAAACTCTTGTATACTTTACATCTGACCAAGGGGCTCATGTTGAAGAAATCTCCAGTGCTGGAGAAGTCCATGGAGGATTTAATGGCATATATAAAGGTGAATATTCTCTGATCTTGAAAAATGCAAGGAAAAGCATCTCCTTGGGTTTGCACCAAAACTGTAATGTACTATGTGGCCAAGGTCAAAATCTTTGATCTATTCGAAATTAAATAAAGTAAGAATGTTTGTTTTTATTCTTTTTAATGAAATTCAATGAGTCTTCTTGTTTATCTATGAGAGATTAATTTCTTTTCATTCTTTCACTAGGTAGAGGCTGTGTAATTTGTTTTCTACTCATATTTCAGGGGTCAAGATCAAAGAAAGCCAGCAATCTCATAGTAGTTGAGCCTGAAAGGCATCTCCCAAGCTCTGCAGTGCCAGCCCCTGCAGAGGAGGGTCAGTTATAGCACATTGCTCAGGATTGTATCCAGTCTAGTTATGAAAATCTCCAATGGTGGAAACTTCACAGCCTCCTTGGGCAACTTTCTCTACTATTTGATCACACTCACCATAAAAAATCCTTTTTCTTTTGTTTAAATGGAGCTTTCTGTGGTTTAGTTTGTGCCTATTGCCTCTTGTTCTGTCAGTGGCCCCCCACTGAAAAGAGTCTATCTCTGTCCTCTTTACTCAGATAAATCCATGTAATCCCTACAGATGGACAAGATCCTGGTAAGCATTTTCTTCCCCAGGATGAACATTTCTCTCAGCCTCTCCTCATGTATTAAATGCTCCAATTGCTTAATCATTCATCACCTTCATTCAAATTCCTTCCAGTATGCCCAAGTACCTTGTACTGGGGAGTTCTGCACTCGGACCCAGTGCTCCAGGTACGTGTCACAACTGCTGAGCAGAGAGCAGGACTGGCCAGAAGCATTCTTCCTAATGCTGCACAGAGTGATGTTGTCCTTCATTGCCAGAAGGGCACCTTGCTGTCTCATGTTCAGCTGGTTGCTTGTTAGAACCCTCCAGTCCCTCTCTGCAGAGCTGCTTTCCAGACAGTTACTCCCCAGCCTTTGCTTTGCTAGAGGTTGCTGCTGTGAAGAGTCAGGACTTGACATTTCCTTTGCTGAACTTAATGGCGTTCCTTTTGGCCCGTTTCTCCAAGCCTATCAAAGTCCCTTTGAAAGGTAACACAATCTTCCACTCTTGCCAGATTTATATCAACGGCAAAACTTCAGAAAGGAAAAAACTCAGGCATACAGAGCAAGTAATAACCATGCAGAGAGGTTTTCAAGCAAGAGGACCCCACAGTTTTTAGTCAGTAGGTATCTGTCTGAGAAATGACCTTTACATTTTAAGAGCTTCAAAGAAAATGCTACACATGAAAAACAGGGAATGCCAAAGTGATGAGGTCTGTCTATCAGATGGGTCCCCTTGGGCTAACACCAGAGTGAAATGTATCTTGAACGCTAGCACATAGGCCTTGCATAGTGATTTAAGTAATTAAGGAACCATATGGTTACATATCTGTAGCCGTAGGCACAGCCTGAGGTGTTTTAGAAGCTCTAAAAAATATTTGCCTTCTAGAGTGCCAGACATAAGGTACAGGATAAATTATAAGGAAGGAAAAAAATACACTTGGGAATATGTCTTCTTGAGGAACTTTGATTAAATGGGGTCTTTCTCTCAAGTCTTGCAAAATTTTGTATTCCTACTTACAGTGCAGAAAAAAAACTTGAAATAGATCTTACCTGGATTAAGAAAAAAATCTGATTGGTAGGTTCGGTTGGGTAGTAATGGGGCTTCATTTTTTAAAAAAAGGAAAAATTGTGTAGTTTGCAGTTAACACCTCTGCTGTGCTGACAAATGGGTTAGAAAATAATCACAATGTAAGAAACAAAATTACTATTTGATGAGAAGCATTCTTAATAAAATAAAAAGAAATTAAAAGACCCATGCAATTAGTTGAATATACTTTCAACATTTAAAAATACAATACATTCCACTCTCTCCATCTCAAAATCAGTCCTTAATTTAACAGGTATATTATGCATCATTTTCAAAAGGACTGAGGTAAAAATTATCAATTAATTACGTAACTAGCAATTTTCATACATAGGAATTTATTCATATTAAAAGCCATGTGCGATGAAAAGCGTTTGTACATATTTGTCAGAGTTAATGAGAAACGGACCCAAGATTAGCAATGTGCCTAAAAAAGCAGGGCAATCTTGATGCTTCTTGTGCTTATGTGTCCACACACCAGGATATTGCTTCCTTTGGTGTGTAGTTTAAAAACCTGTGAGACACACACATCCTTTCTCCCTCCCTGTCTCAGCTAGTCAATCTCCACTGCTTGTCTTTTTGTCTCTGAGTGCTCTATGAATGCAAACATGAATCAAGGCACTTAACCCTCTTGTCAGAGCTGGAGCAGTGTGCTCAGCTAATTGGTTCTGCCCTAAAATCAAAAGCTCTTAACCGATCTCTGCAATTCTAACTCACTAATTTCTCTTGATACCTAGCCAAATAAGCACCAATAATAAAATTTTAGAGGGGTTTGGATAGTTAAGCTAGTGCTGCAAAATGCAATGAAAAAAGGGGAAATTGCTGTTTGAAGGTTTTATTACTCTGGATCCTAACTACAGAACAGTCCACCATAAATTTGGATAGCTAGAAACCAGAGCTAACCAATTGCTGTCATACAGAGTCTGTTCTTTTTTCTGCAGTATTCCTTTTCAGAAGGCATTCTATAGTAATACTGAAGTGATGGATCAAGATCTCTTTCCAGTGGCCTTTTTCTGATGGTTGGTTATCAGGATCTGTGTGGTAAATAAAATCCCTAAGGTCCTAATCCTAGACAGTATGACCTTGGTTTAAGATGTGAATACTGACAATTTAGATTCTATGAAGATTCTTAACCTTAATTATATAAGTTTTTGTCATATAAAGATATATTCCCACTTTGAGTTTTTCTAAAATCTGAGCATAGCCTCTATCACTTATCCATGAGAGCACAGTGCTTTCATTTACTATTATGAAATGGGACAGTTGCAAATTTCATGGAAGTTTAAGTTTTCATCTTGAAGTTTAATAACATGCTTTCACTAATATAGCATAAAAGAGGGAAAATTTTAAATTTTCCATAGCTTAGATTAGATTTGTATACTTTTACTGTAGCTCTTGGCAGTGGCAAAATTCAAAAGATAATTGTTTCTTCCATCTCTCTTACGGATTTTTATTGAAGAATTTTTACTCATCCTTAATTTCTTGTTATTTTCCTGTGTGAGTTTCTTCCCTTTCAAAACTGAAGTAAATATGCTAAAATAGTAAGGGGCTTAACACAGTGTAGCATCAAGGTACCTTACTATTGTTTTTTGGGTATTTTTGCAAAGGGTCACAAGCTGTTTGTTTTCTCTTTTTGTTTCCTCTTTTTGTTTTCTAGTCGTATTTTGATTCATGAAAATCCTTTGTCTCCTAAGCCATGATTAATGTTCCAGTAATGAAAGATCTTTGTCAAAGATCTTTCTAAGGCTTATATCTAGATACAGATTCTAAAACAAAAAATAGTGGCTATTTTAGTAAGAATTTCTTCACAACTGAAGGCCTTCTTACCTGAACTCATGAAGTACTCCTGGGATTTGTACAAGACACTATTAGTATTTTAATTAAATTTAAAATAATAACAATTTAATTAATACATTAATATCAACAATTTTATATTGAAATATGGAAAGTAATAGGTGTAACTGAAGTATCTTCTTAAAAATTTCTATGTAATTTTTCCAGCTTTATTTTTTTCCAGTTCTGTAGTATTTGTCTGTTGAAAGTCAAACATTAGAACATTAAGGTATTGCTTGTATATATGATTTCCAGGATACCTGCACTGACTTCTTCTTAGGTGTTTTTCACTAGCTGCCTCACTGAAGCATGTCCATTTGATGTAGTCACCATAGCTTTCCTTTAGGAGCAGAAATAAGGTTAGATTTTCCAAATACTTTGGATTTCTACTTTCAAATAGGAGTAGAATAAATAAATGAAGAAAACATTATGTTCTTCTTTGGTACCCTGAGATTTTGAATCAAAATATTTTGTGGTAATTTCTATTTAGTTTCTTAGTGAGTAATTTCTGAATTAGGCTCAGTGTACTACAATATATATATATATATATATGCACATAATTTATGTCAGTAAAAAATGAAGGTAATAAAAACTTTTCTCTACACTTTTTCTCACTATAGTATTTCACTGGTACATATGCAGACACTACAAGTCCTCCCTTGCTATCACTTGTTGACATCTGTCCCACTTTGTCACATACTGGATTTTCTGTTCAATCTCCTTACATCTTACTGTCTTTTGGTTATGTACATTTTGCCTGTACCTCAGACCTGCATTAGAAATGTTTTTTCTTTGTACTTATGAAGCACTTAGCACACTACAGACCCTTGGCTACTGTCATGCTGCCAGAATGGGTCATAAGTGGGTGCAGAGTGGGTCTGTTGATAATGGAAGTGGAGCCAAACACTGATAAACTCAAACTGTGTGAACTACATACATTTTAAGTGCTTTGTGCCTTAGAAATAGGTATTATCATAGTTACTTTTAATATCCATAAAAAAGAATAATTAATGTCCCATAAGGACTTAGACCTTCATTTTTTTCTAAAATCTACTACAGATCTGTGAGACCAAAACAAGAAATGAATAACTATTTTTTTTTTTTATATACTGCAGTGATAAGTTAGTTCAGCAGGGTTTCTTGAGACTGTTAGTAAATTTTTTCCTTCCTGTAAGCCACAGAGAAATCAGGCTGACCATTACTTTTACCCCAGGAATCATGCTGTGGTATATCTAGTGATATTTGTTGGAGTTTGCTTTTGACTTGAAAGAAAGCAGTACTTCACTTTTTTTCAAATCTACTGTATTTTTATAGTCTCTCTGAAGTGATACAGATTTTTAAATATCAACCCATCTTGTAATTTTGACTGAAATAAAAATTATCCTCAGAGATAATTTTTTATGATTGGAGGAAATGTTAGATGAAAAATGTCCAAAAGAGCCATGTCTATTCCATTCACCTGTAGAAGAATAGCTCAGATTAACAAAAAAAAAAAAAAAAAAAAACAAAACAAAACCAGCACATGAAACAAGTGAAAAATCAGTAAGAGTAAACTTGTCATTGAAAATAAATTTTTGTTCAACCTTTTATAAAGTAAGCAACAGTAACGAGTCTTGACTGCCACTATTTGTGGCATTAAGTCCAGTATAAATGGGTAGAATAATTAATGCTGTGTTTATCTATCATTCAAGAGAATAAATTGTGTTTGGAAGAATATATGAAAGAAAGTATGGTATGGTTAGAATCCAAGTGACTTAAGAAAGTTGTTTCAAATAGTTTTCATCATTCTTCATTCCTAATGTTAATAGTGATGTACTGCAGAGTTCCCCTCTATATATCATCCTTTGTAAAAGCTCTACTGCCACAGTTAGGTAATAGCAGTCAATTTAAACCAGAGGGGGGAAAAAAAGATATATTCTTTTAGCTAAGATTTGAAATGAGGTCAAAATGGAAATTTGACATCATGTTGTGGATGACTGCAGAGAGTTATGTCTGTATTTTGCCTTCTCCTGCAGATTTTTCAGGAAAGGTGAATGTAGGCTATTGTTCAATATAACACTGAAAAGTGCAACTACTCAGAAAGCGTAGATGGCTAAGCAGGAAAATACAGCCTTGTGTGTTTTGTGCTGTTTTAAAAACATTTTAAAAGACTTTAAGAGAACAAAACTGACAAAAAGGTAGGTTGCCTAGATTTTGAAAGACATACAGGCTACTGGTTTCAGTCTTTTCTCTGTTTCAATGTTGTTAAGTCTAAGCAAAACACAAAATTAATGAGCCAAGTCCTTAAATATCAAGAGATTTTGTTTCAAAATAATGATATTTTCTGGATTTTTAAAAATTTTATTTTATTAGCCATTTAGATGTTTCCTACATGTTTCAAGCATCAGTAGTAAAACCTTGATTTTTTTTTTAAGGGAAAAAGAATGCAGATATCTTGAACAAAGTTTAACAGCTAGAGTTTAAAAGATGATAAATGTCCAGGGATTTGTAATCGTGTAATGGCATTAAGCACCTGCAGTCACTAAGCACAATTCTAATAAAAATGAACACCATGTAAGCAGAGATAATAGAAGACAGTCTTCTGCAATGACCTGTAATTCCTGCCCTGATTCCCTGTTATTCCCAGTCTCCAGGGATGTAAAAAAAAATTATGCTCCAATTAGCCTTTTGAAAGGAAAACAGCTGTCACTTCTTCAGAGACGTAAGTAAGGAGAAAGCCCTGCTGTGGAATGCATTTTGCTTTTTCCACCTTACAGCAGGGCATCAGAGTTTGTGTAGTGTTCCTTTGTACTTGGGCAATGCACAATTTTTCTTTCTTTTTCTGCTAATTCAAGAAAATTGTACTGTGAACCTAAGAGCTGTGAAAGTTACCCAATATCTAGGTTTTAAGAATTGCAACGTGTGAGAATCAGATTTACCACTTTGAAATTTCTCTGCCTTTAGAGTATACAGGAGACAACAGTGTAACAGGACATTATTTAAACATCCATCTAATCTCTTACTTGGTTCAGGCAGCCATACAGAAATAAAAGGAATATCATACCTAAAGCTACCTAAGGTATAGACCAACTCTTAGTGTTGTCTGTCTTTTGGTATCCTTCAGCCATATAGCTGCTGTCCTGTAAACACAGAATTAGGATCTGGCTCATGAACTAAATCACTACTAAAAGTATGTTCATTTGAGGATATCTGTAATTGTGTGGCCTTATGCTTGTTTTATTTGGATTAACTAACTCCCAATCAGCAGGATTGTCTATGCACCATAGCTCAAGTTATTAATCTTTCCTGCTGTGTAACACCTAATTCCCCCCAAACTTTGAAAAACATAATGGCAGTTGTACAGGGGCAGAGTCATCTTTTCTACAGAAGATGGACACAGCCTATGACATCTACACTGATCTTGACCCAACAACACTAGCAACTGATCAGCATACTTTTGGGTGAACACTATCTTCTGGTGACAGGTGTTCTACATCTCACCAATTAGCCCTTTATGAACTTAAATCTACATTCTCTTTAGAGTTGTGTTTTGTAAATTATATTTTACGAGAATGTAAACAAAAACAGGACATGCATCTCATTCTTGAGTAGGTAGCCACACACTTCATCATGAGAATGAAATCACATATAACTCAGTGATGACAGTAAACTTTTGAGAGTGTTCTAGATGACAGACAATCCAGTAGAGATCTGATCTTGACACCATTTTAAAAAAACAAACTTAAGCAAATATTGTTGCTTGACATAAGGCTGAATGTTAAAAAGTCTAACTTTACTGATATCAGAATATGTCCCTGACCATTCAATATTATGAGTTCTGATAAAGACCATGAAAAAAAATTAAGCAAAAATCTGATATAACAAAGAATCATTAGCTAATTATCCTTCAGTTACAAGAAAAGAAAAAGGTAAATTTATACAAAAAAAGAATTGTCTATCTTGAAGTTACTACTTACCTTTATAAACAGAGAAAATCCTGTAGAAAACCAGGTGGATTCTGAACCCCCTTTGCTGAAATGGAAAAAATCATCGAGAAGTCAGTAAAATAGACAGCATGTATAACAAGGCTTGGGGTCAATACCAAAGGTATTGACATCTGTGAGGTGTTTTGGGTGTTTAAGATGCTGAGAAAACAGAACTTTTGAAATACTTTCTTGTAATAATTTTTTTTTTTGGTTTTGTTTTGTTTTTTAACTTGAAAAAAGGAGATTACAGGTAAAAAATAGTCTTGTAGTAGTTTTGCCTGAAGCATGAATTGATATTTGGTTTATTTAATGGCAGAAGTCCAACCAATACCTTTCTGTTTTTCCAGAAATTTTAATTGTATAAAATAATCTCAGTTTGTTTCGAAATAACCCTGACTGTGTTTAACCATATCCAAAACCCATCTGCTTAATAGAGGTTTCTTTTTCAAGTGATATATTAATTTCAAAGGTCACCCCGAAGTGTTCTGCATAGTCACAACTGTGCAGGACATTGGTAATAGCATTTGTGATGCCTCTTCCTACAGAGCCATGTCAATTATTTATTTGGTAATGGTGAACATGCTGTCAGAGAATAAACCCATTGCCCTTCTGCAAAAGGTGTTGAGAGGACTCAGCAGTGATGGATCTTGTAGAAACAGTAAATGACTGCCAGTCACTGTTGAATGCAATCAGTTGATAGTGCGTTTGATGCAACTGTGTTGGTTTAGGACACAAAAAGTTCTTCACAGCACCCTGAAAGTTACCGTCACCGAAGTGAATTTATTTCTAATGCATTGAATTGGAGAATTCAGTAACATACTTAAATTAGTACTTTCTTCTATATAAAGTCATTAAGCACTAGTTGTAATAAAACGTCATGTACCTTCTCTGGGTTCATACCTCAGACATCTAAGTATAACTCTTATTTTATTTTTGGATTCCTGTTTTTTGGTTATAGGTTCACATATCTATGGGCTACACTATCTAGACCAGTTCCTGTGTGAAGATGTCAGTGACGTGCTCTTTAATCTCCACAACTACTTTTTTTTGATGTAATTTAAATGCACTTTATAAGCTCTGTCTAATACATATTAGTAAATTTACAGAGAGAAAGTACTACTGAAGGTAGAAAATTGAGAAAATTAAGAATAGGACAAATTTGTCTAACAGAAAGATAGCTAGCTAGAATATTTAATATTTGGAAATTGAATCTAATGGGCATTATCAAAAAAGAAATTGATTTCTCAGCAAACAAAACTAAACTTTTCAGGTGGAAAATCAACGAACTGGGAAGGAGGTATTCGTGTGCCAGGTCTGCTCCGTTGGCCTGGCGTGGTGCAGTCTGGTGCCTATATTGATGAGCCAACGAGTAACATGGATGTATTTCCTACCATAGTTAAACTTGCAGATGCACAGGTACCCTCTGACAGGTATGCTCTGTAGTCATCTCTGTTTTAGAGAAAGTGTCATGAGTGTTCTGTATAGTCTGGTGATATCTATTAAGATAACGAAAAAATGAAAATAAGAAACTAGGTTTTCTACTTGCAATATTATGTTGTCTCTTTTCATATTGACAGACTGATAATATTTTATAGAAATGTTGCATGTAAATACAGCTTAACTCACAGAATAAGTACCAAGTACCAAAAAGATAACAGAATACCATCAGATCAATGTACTGTCAAATACAACTTGGAATTACTTACTTAAAGCAAAGATGAATGTATCAAAAAAGGTTCTATTCTGCATAAGTGAATTTGGTGGAAAAAGAAACTTTAAGTGTAAATGACTTCATAAGCTTAGCTGTGACCTGCTTAATATCACAAAACACATCAAAATGCCAGCTACACTTTTCTCACAGTTTTATTTGGGATTTTTTGTTTTGTTTGGTTGTTTTTTTCTCTGTAACTAGTTAGTCAAAATAATCCCATACGGGGTTTTGCAGTCTGATATGAAAAGCCACTGGACTTCCACAATTCATAAGATGTTTTACTGACACTGCTACATCCCCAGGCTTTATCTTGTTTGTGAGATACACAAGGTGCCTCTGCCTAAATGCTGTTGCTCTCTAAATCCAGTAAGTGGAGAAACCTGTTGATACATGTATGCTCTGAACATATTGAGGACTCACAAACATCTTTCAAGCACAACACATCAAGAATCCACAGGGGAAGCCCACTGTAAGCAGAGTCACTGTGCTAATGATTATTCATTGAGTGTTTGAAGGAAATGGCAGGGCAGGACAAGTCTAACATGAAAAATTAGTCAGGTTGGTCCTGAGAGATGCTCTACAAGTAGTAATTCTGTCGAACCTCAGAAGTTCTGATTGTTCTTTATGTGGCAGATCTATTGCATTTTGTTTTCATATTGCTTGAGTGAATACTAAGTACCGATGTTTTCTTTGATCCCCTTTATAGAAATTCAAATATGGCTGTGTAATTTCCACTTGTAGGTTGCTCCACTGTGATTCTTCTGTGCTAGACTGATGCCATAACTACTGTTTCATCTTAGGTCATAGAATAGCTTGAAGGATTTTTGTTCCAGCAGCTGGGTTCTTATAGCTCCACTGAATTCTTCCTGAGAAATAGGAGAAAGTAATATAATTAATGTTCTGTCACTGTGAGAAAGCAGAGTGAAAATGAATGGAAGAGATGCTCCTAGTTAAAGAAGAGAAATTAATAATTGGAAAGAAAACTCTCATATATTCCTCTGTATCTAGCAGCTGTAGCAATGCTAGAGTACTGGAGACATTTTCCTGAGATCCCCATCATCAGGCTCTAGAACAGAAAGTGTTCAATAGACATGCATCTCTTAATGAGCAAGTTTGCAGGACAAGAGCCTGTCACTCAGGCAAGAGAACATGAAAAACCGAAAGTGGGAAAGACTCTGTTTAACAGACCCCCAAAGACAGGGATTCACCCAGATGGCAGTTATCAGACAAGATAGCTTTCAAAATTCCAGGAAGTTTTCCTGTCCATCCTTTGAGAAAAGTGCTACTCTGAATGGCTTTGTTGCATACATTTGCTGGCAAGAATTTGATCATCACATGCAAGCTAAAAAAGTAAACTTGGTACCTGTCTTGGAGAAGTTCCACCAATGTGAAAAAGCATTTTATGTAATGGTAATGAAATAATCATGTATGTAAAGGCAATGAAAATCAACATAGACCTTTTAAAACTTTTTATAAGTTTCAAAAAAATTCTATGGGATGTTACTCAAAATGCTTGAGAAAGAATTACTTGCTGATCTTTATATCAGCAAAAAGCAAATTCCAATAAGACTTATTGAAAAATTTGTAATTCCTACGAGGTCAAAAATGCAGACTGTGATTTCCCCCCAGCTAATGTCAGCAATTCAAAGGTTTAATATAGAGAAACAGCTAAAGTCTTGCTTATTTCATAACTCAGTTTTATGTAAATTGATTGACTCCTTCAAAGCATGATCAAATTGTCCAACAGCATTTAGAGAATTCATATATATTTATGTGTATGTGTGTGTGTGTGTGTATAGCTGATAAATGCATATTTTAACAGTTAATTTTCAAATTTGGAATTACCACTTCTGTCTTAAATTCTAGCATACATGATATACTGAACAGAGATATTGCCACTACTTCTGTGGATGCTAGCACAGAACATATTTTATCTAGTTTTAGGGTTACTTCGGCCAGACTGCTCCCAAAAACTTGAATGTGAAGGACTGTGTTGTAGCAATTTATTCACTTAAGTCTGTTCACTTTCTCAGAAGTGAAAAAAAGAGTTGAGGGAACTATTCATAATGGCAAAATGTAAAATTGTTTCCTTAGGTAATGTAAAGATCAAAGGGAAGAGCCCCTAAAGGTTTTTCTCCAAATTGACCAATTGGAGATAGCCATTCAGATTTGGGTTTTTTTAAGCAGCAGATGACCAGAATTATCATATCTTCTAGGAAAGTGAGGTTTGAGCTATTTTTCTGATTTTGAAATGCTTTTTTTACTCAGGATTATTGATGGACATGATCTGCTACCTTTACTTCAAGGAAAAGTTACTCAATCTAAGCACGAATTTCTCTTCCATTACTGCAATGCATATTTAAATGCAGTGCGCTGGCATCCAGAAAACAGTAAGTAAACTTGTCTGTTCACATTTTAAATATTTAATATAATTTTTATTGCAGCTTGAAAAGAACCAGGAGGAAGCCTTAGGCTATAGTAACAAAAAAATTGTTTAAAATATCTGGCCTTTTTCCATCTCTTTCACTTTTGTCTTTGCTGTAACATTCCTATTCACCATTTCACTGTTTGACATTATTTTCTTGTTATGTATCAGTGTTGGATATGAATGCAATACTGAGATCTATGGTGTCTGAAAACATTCTTTTTGTAAACCTTTGTGAGAGAGAGTCTGTGCAACAGAATGTAGTCAAGGTTGACTCTTACGTTGTCCTAAAAATGCACAGGTAATAGAATGGTTTGCTGAAAACCAGCAAAAGTATGATGTCAGTCTGGCCATTTTTGTTAGTCAGGTAGCAAAACGTAGAAGAATCTCTGAAGAGAAGAATCAAGGTCATAATTATCCAATAAGTGAATATAGTATTATAGAGTCCCTGTTCATGCTTTTTATGAATGGCATAATTCTACTTTGTAGGCCAAGGAAAAAAGCATTTCTCACTGATTTGCTCTTTTTTAACTAACAGCTCACTGTTTCTAGTAGCACCTTCCACATTAACCAAGGCATATTTCCCTTTCTATAAAAATCTCTGTGCTGAATGAAGTTAAACACACATTTTGTCCCATCTCAGTTGACGTTGAAAGTGATGACTTGTGTTACAGCTTCAAAATAATGATCGGAAATAAGCTTTGGCTTACAATTTGTTTAGTTTTTTTTAAATTTTATTTAAGTGTTATGGGAAAGGACTTGTTTAATAGTCAATATGCAAAATTAAAGAATTTGGAAACTCTGTCTTCTTGGTCATCTGTAGGCTGATTCTCTGCCTGTCTTGGACTTTAAACTAGGAAAAAGGAAAATATTACATATAATATTTATTTACCATTACTGTGCCTTTATGTCTTGCATTATAAATTATCGTAATGAAGAACCAAGTAATCAGATCTAGAACCATTTTGTATCTGCTGTTGCATGAAGTTGTTCTGCATCATGAGAGAAGTGGGCAGAGAAGCTGTTTTTCTCAAACATACACCTTTGCAAGATGATATAACCCTTGTCTGAGGAAAAGGTTATCTTTATTATTCACTGAAGGGGAATGTGATGGAAAATGAATATAAGTAACAGTGGGGGACTAGTCTACTGTATTTACTTGATGAGCAACAGTAATGCAGAGTGTGATTCATCCTTTCTCCAAGGCATTCAAATGATAAAGCCCACTCAGAACCTGGTGATAACATTTTCGTAACCATGGGCTGGCTTTTGTACAGAAGGTTGTTGCAGTTTAATTCCAGAGAGCAACTAAGATTGACAGAGCTACTCTGTGTCTCTTTTTGTGATAGGGAAGAGAACTGGAAGGGTAGAAGTGAGAAGACTCATTAGCTGGGATAAAGACATTTTAATAGATAAAGCAAAAGCCACATATGTCAGCTAAACAAAACAAGGAATTCATTCATTATTTCCCATTACCAGGCAGGTGTTCAGCCATCTCCAGGAAAGCTGGGCTCCATCACACATAGTGGTGTGGGAAAACAAATGTCTTCCCTGAATATCCTCCTTTCCTTCTTAGTTCTGCAGCTTTCTACGCTGAACATGATGTCATTTGGTCTAGGATATGCCTTGGGTCAATTGGGATCAGCTGCCCCAGCAGTGCTCCCACCAATGCTCCTTGTGCAGCCCCAGCCTACTCAGTGGTAGGGTGGGGGGAGAGGCAGAAGAGCCTTATCTGCTCAGTGATAAATAAAACATCCCTGTTTTCAGCACAAATGTGAAACACAGTCCTGTATTAGCTACTGTGAAGAAAATTGGCTCCATTCCAGACAAAATAAGTGCAAAGGGCTTTTGATATTCTGACTTGTCAGCTTACATTGTACTGAGAGTAGACAATGGCCAGGTATTCCTCTCTCTTTTCTTATGTACCAGTCCTCTGCGAGGGCTTCACACCATGTTCAGCATCTTCTGCACTTCTCTGGTAGTGGGCTGTAACCCAAATGTCCAACTAGACTGCTCATTCCTTCATTAAACATGTAATTTCTATTAATTTCTAAGATGCATTTTTTGAAGAACAAAGTGACAACAGCTTAGAGGAGAAAGCTTACAACAGTTAGGGAAAATGTGATGTATGTATTTATTGATTAAGGTACAAGGTAATGGTACATATACTGTGTATATGCACTTATTAATGTATCTATCTTGAGATTTCTTACTATATTTATTTCCTGGGAAGTCTCAATTTGCATATCAGTGACAGCTTGCCTATTCCACTATTTTTTCTAGATGCTCAAAGCATAGTATTAGCTTTGATCCTCAGGAAATCCTCAGCTAAATTCTGCTTAACTATTCGGTCCCTTTTTAATTCAATCACTCCACAGTTCCCTTAGTAACTCCATCTTTGTCACTATTAGATTTTCACTGTGCTTCACTCCAGACTCCCTTCTTATTGGTTTTATTTTTGACTCTTACATGTGAAACTGGCAAATGTAGTGTACATTAAATTTTTGGTAGTTGCACATCTTTCCCTTGCTTGCAAGATTCTAGTCTGACTTTAGCAGGCATGTTTCTCACATCATTCAGGGAAGGTCAGAAACTTCAGAGTGAACAATTACCATTTTGCATTTATGCATTTAGAGGCTAAGAGTTCCTCATAACCAAATCAATACACATCTTCATTAAGTTATATTAGTTAGGTCAGTTATTGCATTCATAATGTACTTTCCCCTTGATCAGTCCTTTGAAGGAGCTTTTAGAGGATGTGTGCTATGCAATGATCTTCTCAAAAAAGTCTGCAGAATTTAAACCTTGTGCTTTCTAGCAAGTTGTGAGGAAAAAAATCTCTTGGGGTTTTTTCTCTTTGTTTTTCTCAGCCACAGAAATAAGCTACCACCATTTTTTCTTCATGTCTCGCATTTTACCTCATGCTAGAAAATAATGCACATAATTCTTCACATTCTGAGTTTTTAAAAAATGAATGAAGTATCAGGCAATTTTCTTTTGCTCTCACAGACTTGTGCATGCTGATACTTCACAGAATCACAGAGTTACAAAATAAACTGAGTTGGAAGGGACCCGCATCCTTCCACTCAATGGAAGGATCATTGAGTCCAACTTGCTGTAATTGCCTTGGAAGCAGCCAAGATATAAGACATATAGTCCTAGTCCTTGAAGGGTGATTTACTGTTATTTTGAAAGCTTATAAATATTTGTAATTTATTATATATGTCAAAAATACAGAGAGAAAGACATGTAAAAAAGTAAAGTGATTTCCCATCATCAATATTTTTTCTGCACAGCTTCCTGGTATACCACAGAAGTACCAATATATGAAAACAACACCTTTAGAAAAAAGCACTACATTTTCTTTCTTCCTAGTAGGGTGTAATCACCGTGTTTTTTTAAGGATTGAGTATTTTTTTTTAACCATTAAGCATTTATATTGAAAATAAAACAGATGTAGGATCTGCCTTTGCTTTCTTGAGCTGAGCTGCCCAAAATTTTGTGTTGCTTTCTGTGATGTATGCCACATGATGCTTTGGCCTGTTTTAAGTCAGATCACATGTTCTTCTGCTTGAGCAAGTTGACCAGTACTTTTTTATTTGCTAACTTTATAATGTAGCATAACTGAGAACTAAAAAACTACCAAGAGCACTGTCTCCAGAATATTACTAGTATATGAATCAGTACTACTAAAAATGCATTGCTATGACAACTTAATTATAAGGGGGAGATTAATCAGATACACAGCAAATCTATAGTTGAATGAAACTTCATCTTTCAGGTTACACTGTTTGTGTGCAAAATTTTGATTTGATAAGGAGAAAATATATTGTAATGCTGTGTAATAAATATTGAGAAATATAATGCAATGCAGTCTGCATTATAAAGAAATAATGATCTTCACAGTATTTTCATACTACTGATAAAAATATACTAATGTTTCTGATAAATGCTAGAGTGACTTTACTAGCAGCACTTCACTGTTTCTATTTCAAAATGGATTTAGCTATTCAGTGGAATATGTCATTCAGTAAACAAAAGACAAGGAGATTTTCTATGGGAAGTTCACTTGAAGCAGACTACACTGCAATGCCAAACTAGCTTATTGTGCAAATATAATGAGTTTTAAAGACAGAAGAAATTCACTGAAAAGCTTTATATAGAAATTTCCCACTTTGCTTCAATTAACAAACAAGATATATTTCAATTAGGGTTTATATTGACTTCCTTGAATGTTGTGAAACCTCAATTACTGAAATTATTTCAGTGAAATTCACCAATGAGGGATTCTGTCTGTAGTATCACAGAATTCAAAACTATTCTGATTCCTGGCTGTTGCAATATTCTCCAGCATCCAACAGTATTTCATGAGACATATTTTGTTCTATGGCTAGGGGTATAGGCCATTTCTAGTCATGAATTTTGCCTTTTTATCCATTTTCAGCCGTAAAAATTGAAGGTGAAAAACAAATAAAAAGTAAATGAGAGAGAACTATTTTAGTTTGCAGTTTTCAGAATGAATATATAGAATAAATTTACCAGAATAGTGGTTTGGGTTTTTTAAGAGGTTCCTCCAGATTTAGTTTGACTAAAGACATTGGAGGCATAGTAAAGGGAGGATAAAGCATAACAAATCTGCTCAGAAGGGTGATTTTGTAACAACTTCTGGTCTGGATAAGCACAACCTTTCTTGTGAACTTGAGTTAAAATGGACCTGGTTTTGAAGAAATTAGACATGAGGAATACCATCTACTTTTCCTTACCTCCCCAAAGCTCAATATTATTCATGCCTTAAAGGGTAGTAAGGGTTACCTTATAAATTAAGGGGGCTTGCATTATTTATGGTGCCATTCTTAGCTCAATTTTTTTGTCGTATCACATTCAGTGTTAATAGTTAAAACCTGTAAAATGAATTCATATGCTTAAAACGCTGGCTTGTGAGCACATTATACTCAGAGGAAAAACAAAGGAGTTGGAGTTTAGACAAGTAACAGAAACTGGAAAAGTTCTACAAAGCTCTGGAACCATCTCGAAATGTTTTCTTTGCAGTCAAGTTCTCAGTGTGTGGGTAGGTGAATCTAGTGGTTGTCTCTAGCAAACAGAAATGCCTTAATGTGTATATAAGGAAAATTTTGGAGTGTTATGTGGTGCCAAAACACTTGTTTGAAAATGCCTGTCCTTCCTTGTTTGTTTCTCTTAGTGCAGAAATATAATTATGCAGACATCCACAAAGTAAATGAACACTTCTCTTCGCTCTGAACAAGAAAGTATTAGGTTTTTTCCTAAGTACTTGATATTTTAAAGATATGTCTTAATATTGCTTCCACTTTCTGAATATAAACAAGAAATTTCAAATTATGCATTCTCTAAAGCCTCATAAGCTTCTTCTTTATTGCTTTCTTAGTAATAACAGAGGAAATTTTTCAGTGAGTTCTTTACTATAGGGTGAACAAATGCTACAGCAGCTTCATTTGTAAGATGTGGGATGTGCTTGTCATACACAGAAGATCCATTGGCAGAACCCATACCATGGCCTAAATTCTTCCTCTTCTTTTTGCTTGCTTCTCTGAGGAGCTTTTTCCATTTATGGTTTATTTGCCTTCTCTGTGAGGAACGAAGGACCTAAAAGATGTTGCTACAGATTTGTAAAGACTCACATTGACCCTGAGAATCCCAACAGTTACTCTCATTGCTTAAAAGTACAAAGGAAGGTAAATTCAATAGAAACTTGATCCAGAAATTTCTTCTTTTGCACAACATCTTCAAAGGAAAGATACTACCATGTGACTTCCACTGCTGTCAAGGAAACATTTTGTTTCCTTACAAAAAAACATCTTTTTTTATCAAATCCTTTATCACACCAACCTTGTATCTTTTCTCAGAAAATAACAGATGAGAAAGGATAAAACAGAAAGAATAAATATTTAAAGGAGTAAAACTTTCCTATTGTCACAAAAATTCTAGATTTCTAGCTAGAAAGAATAGACTTTTTCTTTAGTTGTAGTAAAATTGTTGCAGGAACATTTTTGTCTTAGAGGGCTGTTCCCTCAGTGAAGGACCATGGTAAATGTCCTTTGACAGTGGCATTATGCACATAGATTTTCAGTGATCATATCAGAATGCTTTTTCATCATATAAAAATAGAAACTGTAACATACTGGTCTATTGAATTCAAAATATCTTGACCTAAATTAGTAATGTTTTTAGTGAACACTAAAAGAAGTTGACAGGTTTCTGTGATCATATAATGGCAAAGGCATTTAAAGCAGATAATTCAGTGCTATTTAGACTTCAGCTTTAATGGTTTGCTGTCAAATATTTTGTCATGCACTTGTGACACGTACAAAAGATAAATTTTAACGGATTTTTTCTGTATACTCCACAGCTAACACTTAAATAGAAAAAGGTATCTTGAGTTAGAGCAACTGATATATTTTTATTTATTTATAAATTTAGCAGTAGTCAAAACAACAACCACATAAAAGACTAGGTAAAAATGCTCTCCAACTTTCAAAAATTAATTTCAGCATTCCAAGTAATGTTAGAAGTGAGTCTTTAACAATATCTGGAGCATTACACTTCCAAAAATATCTTTAGCTCAGTGTTGGATTTGAGCCTGCAGCATTTTGCATGTTACACTCAGAACATAGCGCTGATTCATCCTAATTTTAAAGTCGGATTCAAATGGCATATGTTGTCTTAGGCAATGCTCTTCAAGGGAAGTAGTTAATGCATGCACAACCCACGTGGAGTATTCTGTGTGCCACAGCCTCTAACCTCGTATTGTTACTCTTAGAAAATAAAGCAAACCATATGTTTATTAGAGAAATTCCCTGGAAACTTGACTGTCAATAGAGAGGTGACTTCTCAGTACGGCATAAAAAGACCCTGCCATGAAAGGCAGAAGAAATAAACGTAGAAGAAAACAGTAAATGTTTGCAGGCTAGGTGCACTTGGGCACTATGGTGGAGGCCAGTGTGCAATCTGTGGATGATGTGCACTCTGTACCACGTAATTGCTTCTAAATTTAAGTTCTGATCAGTACTTTGGACAGAAAACACAAGCAGAATTACTCAGTAATCAGTGAAACTGTTCTCAGCCTGAGAAAAGCTCACATCTCAGTACAAAGAGTGGTCTTTTTGTTGCTTTCAGACCATTTTATGTGGTCTCAAAGTATTAGAGGGTATGTCACACATTGAATTTTTCAAGTATCTTTTCTTAAGGCATTTAGTTTCCTAAAACTAAAAGTAAGGAGGGAAAAAACCCACAGCAAAACACCAAACAGATTTCTATAGCTTGTTACTTGTTGTGTCATCCTTACTACAGACATTTTGCAGTGGATTTCTATGAAAGCTTTTTGAAACTGAAAGAGACTACATTTTATTTGTAGTTTTTTATCATAGTTCTTTCAATGACCTCCTAGTAGAAAAGCAAATTAGGTGAAATAGTATAGAATAGGTTCCTGCAAATTGTGACATTTTTCACATTTATTCAAAATTTTAACCCCAAATTTCTTGAAAATAATTCTTCAAATGCAGTTCACTTGTATTCAGGAGAATTTTATGGTCTCGTGATTGTAGGACTCTAAGGTGAACATTTCTGAGACTCTACTCAGTCCTCTTCAAGATTGACATTTTAAAGCAAAATAGGTTTCTAGCATTCACAGTACAAGGAGGAAGTTAGAAATCATGTCTCACTCACAACATTAAAAGTCAACAAGACTATAAAACCTCAATAAAGATAATGAAAATTTAGTACTTAGAATTAGCACTAATGCAATAAAGAAAGGGTGACCCTTTTAGTATTAAGAAATATTAGTCATCCTTAAGATAATTTTGTCCTTACCAAGTGTGTGCTAATTTTTCATGTACAGCCTGTTACCTGTCTGTTGAACATTAATTTTTAAATGGTATTATATCACAGAAGCAAGATTCTCAATCATCTCGCTTGCTGAGTGAGTAGAATCTTCAAGACTCCATGGAGTCTTAAAGAATAACTTAATTATATTATAATATAATATATAAATATATTATATTACAAAAATATTGAAGAATATTATTATATTCTTCAATGCCATAGACTATTTACTGTCTTTTATTTAGTCTGAAAGTCTTTTCTTTCTGTATGATCCTATTTGGTGACAAATAGAGACTGAATCTCAGTCCTAAAATCTTATAGTTACCTTCATTAATTCATATCCTTGACAGCAAAACTACTTAGCCACAAAGCTTTACAGTGTGGACTCAAAACCAATGTCTTGATTGCTGTGTTGTTGGTAATTCCACTTTGAATTCTCTAACTCTTTACAGAATTGAAATTTTGGAAGGTTTTAGTTGATTCACATGGGTTTGGTTTTTTGTTTTTTGTTTTTACTTGGTGGTGGTGGTTTTTGGTTGGTTTTTTGATTGGTTGGTTGGTTGGTTGGTTGGTAGGTTTTTTAAGAAAGTTCCCCTCCCATTCCTATCCAATGCCAAGCTCCAAACACTTTATTATCTTCCAAAAGCCAACATTGTTAATTAATCACTTGGTGAAGTTGCTATAACAGTACCATGATACATAAACATAAAGCTAATTAGAGAGAAGTAATAACAAAGTATAAATGGTTTAATGAAGATTTTGACTTTAGCAGTATGAAAGTATAAGACTGAAATATTAGACAAGAAAGTGTGAGTAAATAAATCTATATGAGTGAAAAGAATTATTTCTCTGAAAATGTTGTCTCAAAACTCTGGAATTTCTTTTGGATGTTCTTTTAGAGCATTCTAGGATGCTCTGGGAAACATTAAAATTAGGATTCATTAGTTCTTCATGACCATAGTGTCTTAGAACTGCAAATCCTCTAGTTCCATCAGGGTCTGAACTTTATCCCGCAGCTGCTCATGGAGGCACTTTCATGCACTTTCTCTGCTTCTTCAGCTCCCAAATTATCCCAGTCTAGCAAATGGGATTTTGTTGCAACTACATTGCTGTTTGCCATTGATCAGCTGTTACCTTTCTGTCTCAGACATTGTTGTTTAATGGAAAAATTCAATTCCTGCCTACTGTAAGTAGACTGTGAGTTTTAAGGCATTGATATAAAAATTGATATAAAAATGGATACAGCTGTGCTGTAGGATATCCCTCTCTGTTTTATGCAGCATATCTAAATTAGAAGCTAAAACAATTCTTTTATCTATATATATATCTACATCAGGCGCTCTATATGAGATCATAGTTTTAGTATCTGATATCTCAAAGCCTAATACTCAAACATAATTATGATTAATAAATATTCTATAAAAGTTTAAGATTTTGACTTACACCCATAGAGGATGACCCTGATAGCTCTATAATACTGAATGGTGGATTGCTTGTAGTATTTTTAGTTGACAGTGGTTTTTTGACTCTGAAAAACAATGTAATTGTTACTAAAACCAATTTTCAGCTGTAGCCAGAGGCTCTAAGACCACATACCTTTATGATTAAGAAACAACTGGAGCTTTTGAACATTCAGGTCACTTTTCAAAAAGGAACTTACAAGAAATCCAGAGATTAAATAAAATGTATCATTTTTTCCAGACAAAATCAGTTTCATCAGTGAGGACTATTTGTATGTATGCTGTGAAGGTAGGAAGGACAAATACGTTTCACAAGTGCAGATGATTTGAATTATGCTGTGAGAGGGAAGTTTTGACTTAAATTTGGAAATTTCCTAAACATATGGAAGCTTTTATGCTAACAGAGCTGATCAGAATAAGAAGACCAAAGGTAGAATCAAGAAAATAAGGGAGAGAGAAAAATGTAGCTATTACGTCATGCTGAAACTGAGGTTTTTTCAAAACAAATACAGAGACATGTAAAATTTTTTTTTGAGTTCTGTTTGCAATGGTCAGTATTAAACTTTGAAGGAAAACTTTAGAACTTCATACAATATTTTATTTTTCATTCTCTAATTTTATGTTTTGAGAAAGGAAAATATTAGTAATCTGATGCATTCTTTAGTGGCAGAAAATACATTATGTGACTTTAAATAGGGATTATAGTAAAATTAAATTCATTTAAAAAATTAATTATGATGCTTGAAATATTTGAATTTTTCAAAATTAGCAAAAAATTCCAGCTTTTTTACAACTATATTCTGTTGCATATTATACTTTGACAGTTTTCAGGTTTTTCCTGAAAATCTTGCAAAGTTCATTAGTGAGCTCATCTTAGTACAAGAGTAAGTACTGAACACAAATGTCTCAGTTCAGTTTCACGGTCAATGGAAACATAATCAGTCTGTGGGTAGAAGAGCAACTGGGAATTGCAGAATATTGTACAAGAATACAGGTTGTTTCCTCATATGCTTCAGTTCATTCAGCTCTGCTCTAGTGGAGCTGTTGGGTCATTTAAAGGTTCTGGTGATTTCAAGAATGCTGAGCAGCACCAAACACCAGGATACCAGGACTGTGTTGTGGCAACAGAAGGCTGGCTTAGAAAATGCTGCTGTATTTAGAGAGAGGCTGTAATAATCACGAAAAAGGTGCAGAGAAATGCTTTAACTGGGTTTGGGAACATGGTACTAAATAGATAATACAAAGCCTGCTGATAATTATCAAATGCTTCATTTTCCCCCCCTTTTATATTGCCAAAATATTTGAGGTCTCCAGATTGAAAGTGTTTAATATCTACCAGTGGTTTTAAATGGTGATGACATACTGATTTTTGAAAAAAATTAGCCAAGCCAAGCCAAACCAAAGCAATAACCCTGAACTAAGATCTGAGAAGTATATTTGAATGTTTAGCAACCAGCAGGTGGAACTAAAAAAAGTAAATGTGCCACTTGTACTTCAGAAAATATTTTTTGAGTACATATCTTTCAAAGCATTTAATCCATGAGAAGTGTTTGCATTTGGAAGACAGAAAATATGGAAAAATCAACCTTACTTTCTTTAACACAGCTTAAATGTGAAAAAGTTACAGATTTTTATCTCTTAATCAAGAAAATGAAGTATAAATTATTAGAATGTTTTAAAGTATTACTCCATTAGTGGGTATTTTTCAAACTAAGATGTTGGCAAGTGATTACAAGGACAATATCTACATGTCAAGATTGATAAATCTGTGTTATTGCTGTGGCATGGAGAAGTCAGAAACAGGTTTCTACCCCATTAACATGTGAACCTTAAGAGCTTGGCTGAGCCTGCCAATGCAATCTCTGCCTGGACATACAAGAACAGTTCCTATGACAATTATATTTGGTC
This sequence comes from Fringilla coelebs, assembly GCF_963513975.1. NCBI lineage: Eukaryota > Metazoa > Chordata > Aves > Passeriformes > Fringillidae > Fringilla > Fringilla coelebs. The sequence goes on along the minus strand of NC_140029.1, from coordinate 22,025,455 downwards.
TTTTATAACTAATTTCGGGCAATTTGTTCTCTTTGCAGACCAAATTGACCTCAGATATGGTTTTTTTTGCCATGCTGCATTGTTAGAGTTTGCATTTCAGTTGCTACATAATTGAAAAAGCTGTGTGAGGACACATTGTGTCTCAGGGATGTAGAGAAGCTTTAGGAAGGCTAAAACTGTCTGCATTCTTGGACATCTGTACAGCTGTATAATATTTCCAAATATGGGTATCTTACTCCTCCTGTAAATTTTGATCTGCTCTTGCAGAGCTAGTTGTGGAAGCAGATGACCTTTTTTATCCTTAACATTTTGGTCTTTTTACAGGTTTGATAGGTTAGTAGTGATCCAAAGTTCAGAAGTTAAAACTAGACAGATCTATGAGATTCAGCAGGACAGGCAAAGCTTTCAAAGTGAGGGTGAAGATCTGGATGACAGGTAAATTGTTTAGCAGGTCCATCTGCCTGGCCTGACTATCACTTGAGTGCATTTTGGTTGGTAGATTTCCTATTCTCTAATCCTAACTGAATTTCAGGTTCCTTTTTTTGTCTTCAGTCTAAGTGCCAAGACCTCAGTTAGGAATTCCCTCTGGGTATCAGTAAAAAATTTAAGAGAGACTTTAATCTTGGACATGTTCAAGGTAAATGACAGCTAGTTAGAAACTTCTTTGGAAATGTTATAGAAAGTGTATTTTAATTAATCTCAAGATGAAATAGAGGTAAATATCTCTCAGCATGCAGTGCACTATGGTATGAAGGAAGGATTACTGCAAACCACTGCTGAATGCTAAACTAAACCTGGTTTACAGCTGAAAATAATTAATGTAATCCATTTTCTTTTCCCTCACAATGGATGAGGAATATGTGTAAGGTTATTTGCTTTGTGAAGAGCAACACAAAAATGCTTAGAAGGGGCCATGGTAGTGAATAAAATAGAAAAACATTTCCTAGTCTTTCCTGTTGCCATTAATATTGTCACAGATTTTATAAGGAGTATTTTTACAAAGAAACCCGCTAAAATTGAGAGATAGAGGCTGAGTTTGCAGAACTATGAATTAAAAATTTAAAGTAAGATTTAACAGTCCAGAAACAACTACCAGTATGCAGATATTTCTATTTCACAATATCATGTCACCACTCTTAACTGCAGTGAGGAGAGAGGGCATATATAAAATTTATATCTGTCATGTAGTGCCTAAAGCACTTTCAGTTGTTCTGAGAAGGTACAATGTGTAACTGAATGACTTCAGACTGCAAACAGTTTTACATTCTATTTATTTATATCGCTTCTTAAAATAAGAAGTGCCATAATGTATGGCAACATACTCTTAGACCAGTAAAAAGGTGTATTTTATGCTCAAGGATAAAGCTTTCTTTGTTTAACTTGTCTTTGTAATTGTCTTGCTTAACATATCTTGAACCTCATTGTGCTGCAAGAAGTAATAATAGGTGTTGGATTGAGTTTATGAGGTAAGTGCCCTCTTCAAAGATACTTTGAGGCTTGTTAGAATTATTAAATTGAATTGTATAGTTAGTTAAAAATAAAATATCAAGCCAAAGGCAACAAACATGTTTTTTACCTCCTCATTCACTGCAGTGGTCTACCTACTGTGCTACAGAAACAGGAGGGGAAAAAACTCCACCAGTATTCTTTTTGCCACTCATATATCATCAAAACCTCTGGCCCTTTGTGATGCTGCCTGAAGTTCTAGCACTTTTATTTCTTACACAAAAATCTGTAAGAAAATATAGCACAGAGAATGAAGAACAATGGCTGGAGTTCCCAAGGTCCATTGCTGCATTCTTCTAGTTAGAGATGAACTCACTCCATAGCTGATTACATCTCAGCTCAGCACTGTGGGCATTGTGTAGGGTTATCCTATGCTGATGAATCTCTCCAGAAGACCCAAGAGCTGGGAAGGGCTTTGTTCAAGTGCTGCACCCAGGTCCACCCATCACACGGGTCAAAAGCACCTGGATTTACCTGGGTATATTACCAAGTAGTATGCCACATATACATGTATGTGCCATAAGAAGAAAAGGCAACAAGATGTTACCACTGAGATGCTGAGTAACTGAGGAATGTATGTTTAGAGGGAGAGGATGTTGCTCTGCAGACTTGGGTTTAATCTTCAGGGAGGTAAGCTGAACACTGATTTTTCTACAAGACAGAGTTGTCCAGTGAACAGGACAGTTAAAGCTGGTAAAACTTGATTCAGATAGCTTCTTCCTATAGGCCTTGAGACAACATTAAATTAATTCCTCACAGTATATCCATTAATATATATCAGTGTTGCAAAGAAATAAAACAGTTTTTATTAACTGTTTTATAAGGCAGTAGCACAGGTGGTGAAAAAATAATTTAATCATTATTTTTCATAAATTGTTTGAAGTAAGAGATTTGATGGAAGTTGAGCAGCATAAGCAGATCCTTGCTTAAACAATTAGTTAAACACACAGGAGCTTCAGTCATAGAATACATTGTACTTTGCTAAATTTAAGCATGGAGTTATTATTTTAAGCTAATGTAGGAATACTTTGTAGAACTGAAGGCAAACAGGATTAAATCATCAGTAAATTCACAGGGATTTTGACATTTACTTCAATGCACCACAACTCTACAAAAGGTATGGTAATGGAATTTAGGATTGACAATGCAACAGGTAATTGAGGGATGGGGCAGACCAAATGAACTGTGAGACAGTCATCTGTAACAAAATCCTTATTTAAACTCCAGAAAAAGTTTGTGAAGGATTTGTATGTGAAAAAGTTAGTAGATAAAACACCAAGTGAAAGGAGCATGCCAATAAAATGTCTTTGTCTTCTGTGATAAAGGAAATGAATGATAGTAGCACAAAAGTTACAATAGAAGCCACCATACATCAAGAGAGCTCTTAGAAAATACACTGTGGAGAACAATTGTGCAGTGGCAGGGGATGAATTAGATGATAAAAAGAAAAGTCACTTGAAATACCTGAAATGAGATTTTGTTCTTATTTTCTACTACTGGAACAGAAGAAACTGTACATTTATATGAGCAAGATTCATCCCCTCGTAAGCAGTGTTGATGCAGATGTACTGTAGTTAGTGACTGCATTTCAAAGGTCATTGAATGATCATTAAGGATAAGTAAGGCTCATTTTAAAAAAGTATGCAGAAGTAACATATATGAGCAAGGAAGGCAAATCTCTCTATGTTCTGGCCATGTGAGTGATATATGTGGGTTTTACATGCACTTGAGAGGAGGAAATTTTTAACATCCTATGGATGAAGACTGTGGGATTTTCATAAGCAACACCACCTTGTAGATAGATATTTGATCTTAAAACCAAAATTGAGGGTAGATGAGAGAACAGTGGAGAGACAAGTTCAGCTTTCTAAACAGGGTGGCACTTCATCCTGCAGGTGGGTCCAACAGAACTGTGAGTGACCCCTGCACTGACAATGACTTTACTGACAGAGCAATGTCTTTCAGCACCTGAGCAGAATGAGCAGAGCTGGGTGCCGGTGACAGACTCCACAGGAGCCCCAGTCCTGGCAAGGTGGTGATTCAGGTTCAAGGTCTACCCAGGGAGTGCAGTAAGGAGCAGGAGGAGATGAGAGCACAGACAGAGCTGGAAGGAAGGCTGTAGCCTTGAGACATCCAGAGACAGGGCTGGGAACTGGCCACTGCTGCCCCACTCAGGCAGGCACTGATGGCCTTGGGCTGAGCTGAGATGGGAATCTTGCTCCATGGCCAGGGTGCACTGATGAGGGTCCACCTGAGGGCTGGGCAGGGCCAGTGAGGCTTTTTGGTGCCTTCAAGACTCATAACACCTTGGTTTTTTAGCAAACTCTGAAGTTGGTGATGACAACATGTATATGTATACGGTGTAGATGCCTACAGCTGAGCTAACCTGAGTGAGTCACTCTCATCAAATAAGAAACAAGCATAACTCTTTTCATCTTAAACACCTCTAACAAAGTTAAAAAGCAGATAACTATAGGCTGGTAACTAGCTTACATAAAGACCTGCACGTTGGTTGCAGGGATCCAAAATTAGGTGAGGTGACCAGATTGTCACATTGAATGCTAAGTAGCAGTAAAGTGATGAGTAATAAATCCTATTTTAGTAGCATGAATTTAAAAGTGGAGATGCCTAGTTATCTTTTTCACAGTCTGAAAAATAGCATTATTGTGCTAAGTGACAGCAAGAATACTATTGGAGTCTTTTGAAGTTGACTAGGAATTTTAGATTCAGGGAATTTATTTAGTGTATTTTTTTTCTTTTAAATCACCAGAGATTCAAAAGAGGGCCTGTGTACATATATAGATAAATAAGATAGCCATTAAAATGTGCAATAAAGTGCAAAGAGTTAACTGGTTTTGGAACACAAAGCAGCATTTTATTTATTCATTAGTGTCATGAAAGAACTGACAAGAATGGTCAGAAAGATATTAAAATGCAAATCCTCACTTGAGTGGCACTGTCATAAATATCTTTAAAATCTAATTAAGAAAGCGCCACTCACTCACTTTGCTTGTTCAATTTTCCTTTAAACACAAGGCTAAAATTGTCATTTACTTTGCCTGTTAGCTATCAGCTCTCTAGGAATCTTTTTACTTTTTCTTGCAGGTGGTACTGGTGATGGGGAGGCCCTTGTTGTGGAAGCATAGGTGTCCCTCCACAAAATCACTTTAAAAAAACTTCATTAATCTCATTTAAACCTCATTCCTTGTCACCAGACTTCGTCTTAATAGCAACACACAGTGGCAAAGCAGTCTATCAAAGAAATTGCACAAAAACTTGTAGCAAAAAGGAACAAGCTTCCATATATACATAGAAATATCTTTCACTGATATTAGACATTTGCATGTTATAGTTTAAAGCAAAGTTGTTTCTTGAGGTTTCCTCAAGAATAGAAGACAAATACTGCAGGCCACTTTTCTGGATTTGAGTGCTGCCATTCATGAAAAACATTGAAGTGTCAGTGTGATATGGATTAGTGTTTGTTCTCCACTGAAGGACTTAAATAGCATCAAGTATCTGATTCATAATATGTCAGTCATGGGAGAAAATTCACTTTTCCTTCAGTAATAACTCAGGAGTCTTCACATTACTTACAGCACATTTTTGTTGGACAGAGAGCAGCCCCTTTCTCCCCTCTGAACTGTGTCCTTTTACAGTGTTTTTCATCCTTTTCCTACCTGTTTATTCCTTTCTCTCTTTATTTCTAGTCTCACTGATAGTGAATCCTCTTTTGATCCTCTTCATTGATCAAACCCTTGTGTGACCCCTTTCTGCAACTGCAGAAGCTATATGAACTCTGACCCTTATGAGGGTTTTTCTGTCATTTGCCTTTTGTTTTTCAGTCTCACAAATTCCTTGACTTCCTGTGTTCTCTCTAGAGAAGCCTCTTATTTTAGAAGTGGGTTTGAAGCTGGGTTTTTTGTTGTTGTTGATGATGATTTTTTAAAGATCTTTATGGTTTCTTTCTTTAATAATTTTATTTTTGATTATGTCAAAAATTTATTTTTATCAATTTTATCAATTTATTTTTGATTATATAAAAAAAAATCTTTTTGCTCTGCATGAAACATCTAATCACATACTACTGTTTCTTGCTGTAGTTCATTGCAACTTTTTAATATACTTGATTATTGAAGATATTTTGTTTGCCTGCTTCCTAACTTGCTTTATGAGCATCATCTTCACTCCATGTTTGCCCCCTTTGTTTTTTTTCCCCTCTGTCTACCTGATCTTCCCCATGTCATGGAGGCACCACAATCAAGGAAAGCTTCCAAAAATCTCCAATCGTCTCCCAAATCCCTTCTTTGTGTTCTGTGTTTCAACCACAGCACTGGAGAAAGCAAAACAAGCATCAAGTGTCATTTACCTAAACTATGTCATTAAGAATTTTAATATGCTATCTTGAGCCTCATATCAGAGCAGCTGCAGTTGAATTTGGGTGACACAGTTATGGACATATTATTTGATAAGTGTGAAATAACATGACTGTCAAAAGAGAGAATAGCATTTCTAGCATGAAGAGACACCAGGAAGCAGTTTGTATCAAGCTCTAGAAAATTGACCTAATCATCTGATACACATTTCTGCTCACAATTTTTTAGGTAGGAAAGTGTTCCCCCTGACAAGCATGACAAATACTGTTAAAGTATTTTCTTGCCTTTGCTCTGCTCTGTGTCGGTGGCAGCAGAGTTATTGTTAGGCTTAGGCAGAGCTATTTATACCCTGGGATTTGCAGTGCTCCATTCCCTACCAGCATTCCCCTACTTATTCTGGGAGAAAAAGAGAGAGAGAGAAAGAGAGAGGAATAAAGGGAATGAAAAGAAATTAAATACCATCGTTTAAAAAATACTAACTCTACTCCTAATCATAGCAAGAGCATAAAAAAACTTATTATCATGGTTATTTAAGCTGAAATGGAGACCTTTTTTTTTCCCCTGCTTCTTCTTTTCTTTCTGCTTCTTGTCTTATTTTCACATCCATTTATCCTGGTTTAGATTGCAAGCTAAGGGGCAGGAATATGACTGCAGTATGGAAGGCACAAGCCAGACTTCCTGTACGCCAATTCAACGAATGAACTAAATGAACTTTTCTTTTAAATGAAGGAATTTTGTTTTTTACTAAAATAACCCCCAAAAAACCAACAACAACACAAACAAAAACACAAACAAAAAAAAAATAACCCCCCCAAGAAAAAACAAACACAAACACCAAAAAGCCCCAGTAAAACCCCAAAAAGCCCCAACAAACAAACCCTGAAAATTCCAAAATTATTTTGTATTAATTGAATGAGAGACCTAAGTAACTTTTTATGAAAATGATGATGGTATTTCCATCTAAGTCCTCTATAAGGGACAGTTAAAACATTTTTCTCATCTGCATCCACAGGACATCTTTCTCAGTTCTTGATTCTCAGAGGAAGGAGATTTTAGATTTTAGCAGGTTATTGCACTTCTGAAGGGTAAAGCCTGTTTTTCACTGCACAATGTACATGAATTTTTAAGCTGAAAATTAAAAGAGAGAGTCAGGATTCTTTCCTTTTTCCATTACTTGCTGTCATCTGAGGAATAGCTGGAGATTTCTAAATCCATTTTGTATTCAACCAAAACAAGAAAATATTCCCATTACTCTACTAAAACTCTCCAAATTCAGATATTTTTGCTGCCTGGAGAACTGTGAAATCAAGTTTGGCTTTTGCATAAAGGTCCAAAATGGAGAACTATTGGACTTCTCTGAAATACCATTACCTCAAACAAGTCAATGTGAAAGAGAAAATACACTTCTAGAAATGCTCTTAGGGACAAATTTGTAATTTCTACCAGAGTCCCCACTGATCATCTGTAAGAACCTCCTGTGCTCTGTCCTTTTCATGCAAAGGTTTTTAATTCGGGATTTTGAAGGATTTTTGCATTGTTTCCTCAGTATCAGGAAAATTGCAAATTTATGGTTTAACGTTGTTTGTAATCTTTTACTAGTTTCATATTCTGGAAAATATATGCATTTTCTAACACTGGGATAAAAACTACTTTCTCATATTTCAGATGCTAAACTGCTCATGAATCTTTGCAATAAAACCAAATTATGGTTATTATGGGTTTTCCTTTTTTTTCATATTTAGGACTGCCTGATACTGATATTTTTTGCACCAAATTACTTGCAAATATTCGTTTTCTTTTACTCTTTTTTTTAGTCTCATAAAAGAAACTCCTTTGCTCTGTTGTCATTTATGCTTAACTGAATAAATTTTCAAATTCTTTTTTTTTCAAAAGGTTGCCTAAGCAACCTAGTAACTTTATAAAAATAAAAGAAAAATAAAATAATTCAACTAGCTGAGACACTTGTAAGGAAGAGTAATTCACCTTTTTCTTTCACTTTTTAAAGTAAAGAAAATTATTATTCAGTGTTCTTTGGCACAGCACAAAATTTCAGACAACTGCAGTTGCAAAATTTCTATTTTTCATTTTTAAAGTAACTTTGAACAATTATTTCTTTGGTTTTAGATGTACATTTCATAATTTAAATGTTAGGCATGGTAGCAATTAATTATTTTGAATACTTCACTTGCATTCCATGTGTCAACAGCTTATTTTTTGACATCCAAATTTTGAAAACTTTCTGTAGAAAATAATTTATAAAAAACACTCCTGGGGATGGGTTGGTTTTAGCTGACACCAATATGTCTAAAAATATTTGCAGAAATTGATTAGGACTTCAATGGCATCTTTCTCCCATATATTTGATTAGTATCAGAAAAATTGCTGTCTGAATCTTACAGATCTGTTCTTTTCACTCAGAAAAATTGCATCCACTTTATGAAAGCAGAAAATTATTTTCCCAAATTTATTTTCTGTTAGTAAAATGCGTTCCTGAAAGACAGGAAAAGTAATCCAAATACAAAACTCAGTTCTGAATCGTTTTCTCTTTGGGTTTTGCCATCTTTGGCAAAGTGCTTCTGCTTTGTTCCTAAGGTGTTCTTACCTGATTAAATGATTACTGAAAGGGTGTTCTTAATCTCTTACTGACTCCCATGGAAAACCACTACATGAAAATCAAGACCTTTTTTTTTTCTGTTTTCAAGGACTTTTAATATAGATTGAAAATTAGCAGGATTTTTTGGGTGGGTTTTTTTTTTTCTGCTTTGGTTTGGTTTAGGTTTCTTTTTTTTGTGTGTGTGTGTGTGTGTGTGTGTGAACATTATCTTCCATCTTCAGCATGCCATCTTCAGCTGCTGCTCTGATGAGCTGAAAATTACATGGACCATTCAGCAAGTAAATATTCTTCAAACAAATCTTTAGCAGGTGTCTGGATTATTTCCATGAAATTACTACAGATGGAATTTTTCTTCCAGAGCAATATGTATTCTTCCATGTTGCTATCACCTAAGACATCTCAATGTGAGGCATAACATTGCATTATAGCACTTCCTACTTTAGCAGCATAATTTATATAACCACAGATTCTTCCCTTTTCGGGCTTTCTTCAGCAAGAAAACACTGCAAATGATCAATCAATTCTTTTTGAAGGTGATGATGAAGAATTCAGGAAAATAATTCTTTTTCATCTACTACAACTCAACAGATAATCTTGACTTTTGAACAGAATTCAGTGGAAGTTTCTCATACCACAGCACTTACTCTAGATAATGAGCTCAGTCATGAGATTTCTGTCTTCAGCAATCTGGGCATGGTTTCAGTGTGTCTTGTATTTTTCCTGCAGCAATTGTTCAGTAAGATTATTAGATATTCAAGAATGTGCAATCCTTTCTGGTTTAGTGGATACTTAATACTGTAGGATTTATTCTAAATATTTTAAAATCACTGCTACTGCTGTTTTTTTCATGGGGTTCACTCAAATACTCTAAGTTCTGCACAGCTCTTTATGCAAGTCTCTTCTAGCAACAACTGATGCTTGTTAACCAACACTGTATCTTTGAAAATCACTCAATTATTCTCCACCTGCGCTGGGATATGATGTGCTGTCTTTTGACTGGTGCAACAATACACCCAGACACTTAAAACAGATATCTAAAAAAAAAAGTCATTTTCATTGTAAGAACAATAAAGTTACAAATTTTTAAATTCAAATGGTGTATTTTTATTAGCTGTTTGAGGAATGCACATAGTCATAAAAATAATGTGTGCCATTTCATTATAGTAATCAAATAGTATTGTCTTTGCTATATAGAGCTATATATAGTTCTACAAAAATTTCACAACTGAAGCCTTTTCTACATTGTTAAATGATCAAAGAGCTGAATATATGTGATATTTGCTATGAATAAGATTAGCAGAGAACCTAAAAATTCTGAATGAACCTAGAGGAAGAAGAAAGAAAGGATTCAATCTAATAGCAAGAGTTATCTAAAGGAAGTAATTTTCGAGTTGCAGTTTTCATCTGCTACTGTCTAGAATCGTTGAAAAGCCTGAGTTAGGGTGTGGGAGTTGACAATGGCTACAGAGCACCCCTGAGACACAGACAAGTCTGTCTCAGTTCATGTTGGTCTGCTACACCCAAATGGCTCCCCTCAGAGGCATCTGAGTTCAAGCAGGGACCAGCTCCCCAATGTACACTGGAGAACAGCTCTGTTTAACTTGTTCTTCTACAGAAAGAAGCAACACAATAATATAAGCAAAGGAAATGACAGTAGCTGCAAAGCTATAAAGCTACTGTCATAGATTAAATTCAGTGACAATGAAGTCCAGGCAATAACACAACAATAGCTTCTATGCAAGTCAAGGACTTCTTATCAGAAAACCCCCATTTGCCATCAATGATGAAGAAGGGTGTTTTTATAACAGAAATGGCATCCCTGTCCAATGTGTCACTTCCTCTTGAATATATTAATTTATCTTACTGAGAGACTTTTATTTAATCGCAAGGCCTCCACCAGTCCGTTGGAGCAGCTATTGTCCGTATGAGAGGATAAATAGCTGGGTAAAGGATAATAAAAGGAGTCTTCTAGGGAGATTGGACACTGAACAACTATGTTCGTAGCAGATTTGCTTGGAATAATGACCACCTATCTTAATTTAAAGTTATTTAGAAGTACAGCTTCTTTAATTTTTGTTTTTCTTAACACGTAAAGGAAAGAGGTATTCTGAGAGCAAACTTACTGGACAACTCATAGAACTGGAGAATTGCAGGAAAATAGGACTGAAATTATTTGTGGAGCACTGGAACAGGACCTTTAAGGGTGCTGCAGGCTTAGAGCCTGCCTGCTGTTTCAGAAGGGGCTTGAAATACTTGGCTGACAATTTTACTACTAACTTCACTGTGGAAGAGACATACAGTTATCTTTATATAACAAGGGTTTACTATCCAGATGCTTTGGAGAACACAGGTACCGTTAATTACTGGGAGATTAATTTGATCCTTGTAGTTAACCTTCTGACAAAATGAGATTTTATGTCAGCTGAGAGGCTGGGGGAGAGCTCTCTCTTTTTAATATCATGTCTTATACAGTTCATCAGCTTTACTGATTAGCAGTCTGACAGTTCTTAATGTCTCCTGGTATACTGCCCTGGCTGCTCCTCAGCCACAGCCACTGACAGATAGGCTTTAGTTTTTATTATGCTTAGAAAAGAGGTGTTTAAAGTCTGCTGCTGCTGCTTCTCCAGCACAACATGCCGTTCCAGAAACACTGCTGCAGAGCAACAGTTAACATTGCCCAGGAACAGGCTTTGCACTCCCAGAGCTCAGTGTTTTGTGACATTCTGTAGCTGCTTATCTTATAAAGTACCATCAGCTCTTCAGGACACTAGCAGTGTCATTCAGACACGTATGCCTTGTCCCCAAACCCACACATGATTTTGGAACATGCTTTATGCTCTGCATATGAAAAAACCTAAACAAGTCTTTATTTTGTGCAGGAAAAAAAAAATCATGGTGCAGCCTCCTTATTTCTTTCCTTCCCCATTTCTTACTTATATGGCCTGCTTGTACTGACTTCCACTAATTTGGAATTCCCAGTTTTGTATTGCTGTCTGTAAGTCCTTCAGCAGACCTGGTGCTACAATGCCCAACACCAAAAAAAGCGGCCGAAAATGTTCTTTTCAATGTCATTCAGCACAAATGCACCATGAAATACTGATGTGCCGTAAGACAGCTTGACCACAAAGTTCTCATGTGCATGGCCTTATTGGAATTTCTTTTAGCTGACATTTTAGTAGCCATGTAATTTTTTTCTGCTGATCTTCTGTCAAGCGTTCTGATCAAATTCTCAGGTGTGGCAAGTGTTGCATGGTCTACGATGGCGCACAGTGCACTGAATAATCAAGCCTTTGGCTTTTTTATATTTTTGATCATCCATCTTGCCAATTAAACGTGTCTGAGAAGCCTGAACCAATTCTTAGTACAGAATTACATGACTTTTTAGAACAAAAATTCTAAATCTCAGCAAACAAGAGGTATATTTCTTTGAAATGTTTTGTGCATAAGCTCAAAGAAATTAAGTGGCAGTATTTGATTTTGTCTATTTTAATTCTAAAAAAACAAGAGACTCAAGTGCTAGACCAACCTTTCAAAATGTTACTGGAGGTAGATGAAGGAATGCCGTCTTATGCTACCCGGCCTTATCTTGCTTTGCCTTCCTTGAAATTTCCTTTCAATTTTTCCCAGTAAGACTGTGCCATTGCGGCTGTCACAGCCAGAGCCTTTTAAAACCTGCTGCATACCATTGTCTGTGCCAGCGAGTCACTCAGCCTTTAAAAGTCCTTCCCCTTTGCTGACTTCTAAGAAGCATTTAGAGGCTTCTCCCAGTGTAATGTGTATAATAGCCATCACCTATCTGACTCCGATTTAAGTGCAGACCAAGTGAACTGGTAGACCCCAGGCTCTGTCATTGAATTGGTTCCTAAAGGAAAAATCACTTCTAATGTGAAAAATGCTGTGGAATAGAAGAAGCTGTAAAGAATCTTAAGGTCACCTACTGTCCTTTAAATCCATGTTATAGTCTAGAACTGCAGCCTGTGACCCTTAAGTCTGCTGAAACATTTCTCTTTAAACCTGTTTTGATTCTTTAAAAGCTGCATGTGATATAGTTACGGCATGGCATATACCAGTTTATCTCTGCTCTATCCATCCCACATTTTCTAGTGCCTTCTACTCTGTTGTACCAATGAATTGATTAATAAATATTAACTACGGTAGCACACATAAATCTTTGAAAGTCTGCTACTAGGTTAACAAGCTTTCTGTGACCTTAACAAAATTCAACAAGATACCAAAAAGATATTTTTCACTCAGTATTTAAAAACTTGAGGTGATTAAAAAAAATCACAATAGGGTGCTAAGAAATGTAAATTACTGATGACTACAGTTTTCCAATGTTTTTATAGTCTCAAGTGGGCAGTTAATCTGACATTATAGATCTCAGTTGTTTAGTAACCTGCTTTTATTAAGAATAAAATACAGATTTTTCTTACTCTAATTATTCTTTGTTCCATTTCTGAAGACCTGTATACTTCATTGGCTGTAAGAGGATGGTGTGCTTCCCTGGAAGTTCTGTTCTGTCTGTTTCTGCCTTTCCCATTTGTTCTGTGATACTTGAGGAAAATAGTAACAACTTTTTTGTTCACAGCTTTCTTGTTAAGTGTTTTCTGATCCTCCGCTGACCTGTTTGAGGGTGCTTCTTGAAAGAACCAACTGATATTTGCCTACTCTTATTCCAAGAAATAACTAGGATTTTTAAGCAGTTAAACTACCAAGTGAAGTTACATGAGGATGGGCAGTTCTGTTTTCTGTACCCAGAAAATTAAACTAAGAATGACCTAAAAGTCCATAAATGAAGAACTTTGGTCCTCATTTTGCAAAGCAGAACGTCACCTAAGAGTTGTGCTACTGTTACTATTATTTATAATTTATATTTGGAAAAATCATATAGAAGCATTAGATAGGAATTTAGCATCCCTTATGCATTTTCATGTCATCCCATATTTTTTAATAAAATGAGTATCCAGGTGTTAGCAATGAAAGCATGGGGCAAAGACAATGGGTTAATACAACAAAGAGAGGAAGAGAGGAAAAAGGTAACAATGAAATTATTTAGATAAGCAAAATGAGTAGCAGACAGGGGCCAGCAGTGGCTAAATATAGTCAAGGGGTGAAAATACATTTTAATAAGCCTTGAAGAAGACTTAGTATACATTTCTGCAAATCTTCTTAGCACTGTTTATATAAAACACAATGTTATTCAAAGTATTCTATATTTTGGTTAATCAGAATTCTTCCAAGGGAATGAAATTATCATAGTTGCTTCATAAATATATGTAGCATGAAAATCATGATGTTTTGCTTATTTTTGCTTTGCTCAGTCTTGTTTTAGTCTTTCAGTATGCTGCAGTTTCTGTTACAGAGTGTCTGTACTGTCTTTTTACCAAAAGACTGACTTCCCATGGTGGAATTTCCTAAGACCACGGAATTTCCATTTTGTTATTTCAACACTTTATCACCCGCTGTTTTTGTGGCTGTGAATTGCAGGTGAATCTGTCTGGAAGGTTTTCTTCTTCACTCCAAACTTCAGTCCTGAGGGCTCCAATGGTTGCTATGATTCTCACGTTTGCTTCTGCCACGGAGGATTCGTCACACGACATGATCCTCCACTGCTCTTCGATCTGTCCAGAGACCCTGAAGAGAAAGTCCCACTGACTCCAGAAACTGAGAGCCGTTTCTACGAAATCATCAGGGTCATACACCAAGCAGTAGACAACCACACCAGATCCCTGCAGGCTGTTCCTAACCAGCTGTCATGGAACAACCTTCTCTGGAAGCCGTGGCTCCAGCTCTGCTGCTCATCTCTCTTCCAGTGTTGTCACTGTGACTATGAGTCAGGAGGGAGACCACTGCAGGTGCATTTGGGATAAATAAGCTGCAATTCCCTTTCATAAACTGGACCAGCTGAGTGTGAGTGTCTGACTTGAACTTGTGGTACAAGCCTTCAGAAGGTTTTGTTGTGTTGGTGGAGGACCAGTCTCCAAATACATATTGCACTAGAAGAGAATTTCAGTCAAGAAAACGTGCCAGGAGAGGGAAGGCAAGACACACCTTCTCTGTCCTTACCACTCAGCATGAAGGACACGTTGCCATCCTCATCTACACATGGCTAGAATTATAGGCATTTTCTATGGGAGATAATTTTCTAGACCTTCAGCTTGAGCTTTTGTCTTACACATCAAAGAATTTACCTATCAGTTCTGTCAATCACAACCACTAAGTGCACACTTTCCTGTCCTTTTTATTAAGTGATATCCATTAGTAGGACATAGCACAGAGTAATTGAAAACAAGAGATAATAGTGGAGAGGTCCTCCTGTGACAGTCATTTGGTAACTGATAGGTTAAGAGCAGACTTGCAACAGATCTCTTTCAACAGTCATGACAAATATGAAAAAACTGACAGCTTGCCAACAGTCTAACTTTGAATGTGTCATAAAAATGCACAGAGCTATGGTAGTAGAAGACCTTGTGTCCATATAAAAATGATGCTCCCCAGCTGTCCTATTGCACAGCAACAACCTTTGTTTCAAAAGGACAACACTTCAAGTGCACCAGCTGTGGGCTTGAGTGTGTACCATAAGTCCCCATATACATACATATGCATAAATCCTTCAATCCCTGATAGAGGTACACCCTCATGATCATAATTCCAATTGATAAAAGAAAAGATTTGGTCCATACTTGGTATATGAGTCCCAAATTTATATGATACTAAAAATTTGTCTTTCACTTATTTGTCATATCTATTCTTCCATTGATTAAAGTAATCACAAATAAATAAAATTTGGTCTTTCTTTAAATATCTTTGCCATCTTTTAAGCTCTCTGAATAGTATCTATCATTCTCTGAAAATAAGCTTGGGCTTGAGTACTTAAAGCCAAATATAACTGTCTCTGAGTTCTCAGCAAGGTCTTGGGAAATCTACTGTCCTCAAGGGCTAATTTTTGTATCCATTTTTATCTCTGTCTTATTCAGGCACATTTTCTTTCCACTCTACAGGCAGACAAACTATTTTCTTTGGCATATTGCAGATGAAAAGAAGATATCAGCAAAATACTAAAATGATTTGATGCCTGATAATAGAAGGTGACTTGCTCCTTATCAGAAGGCAGCAGTTAATTCCCACATTACAATGTATTAAAACCTGTTTGGGGCAAAAGTGATCTGTGATGATAGTAATGCAGTAGCTTCAGTCAGCCAGCATTAAGGTTGTGACCCAGTTCTTGTGAGCAATTGAAGCCTTTCCTTTAAAAATATATTGTGATAAATGGTATATTTCTCTGTCTGTAAAACCTAGGCTTTATTTGATTTTTCCATTGCAGTTTCATTCAAAATTTCATTCTCCACAATACCCAGAAGCCTCTCCTGGGAAATGTACTTTTTCCTTGAAGTCCTATTTTTGATGTTTCACCTTGTGTTCATGATCTTAATTATGCCCTCAGCAAACTCTCTGTAGGAGGCAAAGCCCTGTGACCAATATTTTTCACTGAATGTACTACATAACCTTAGGAAGAAAAATGCCTGTCTCTCATTTGAATACAAATATTCTTCCATGAGAGCGGCTGCCTTTCAATGTCATGGCAGGATCGGTACATCCCAAATTTTTGGTCCTAGGAGCCCTTGAGGCATGGCACTGGTGCCAGCATGTCCCTCCTTGCAGCCAAAGGGCAGCACTCAGGCCCAGCTGTGGCCAGACTGCAGAAAAACCACGGTGTGCAGGGATGCTCTTTCCAACTCCCACAGCTCTGCCACAGCTTACACAAAAGCTTTTCAAACAAGTACTCCTGGAAATGAAAAAAAAAAATAGTGGTGTGTTCACTATACAGTGCTAATTCAGACAAGGGCTTTGGTGTCATTAGTTCTACTTTGTTTCCACAGTTTCTGGTCCGTGACCTTTACAGGCTACTAAATTTATATTCTCAAGGACACCCACATTGACTTTTTTTTTAAATCAGGAAGACGCTGTGTTGCTATTATTTCTTTTTCTTTCTTTTCGCAGGTGCAAGAATTCTTTGTTCTGCTAGGCACAACAGCTGTTCAGTGCTGCTTGCTCAAATATCAAAAAGGATGACTTTTCTACTGCTCTGATTTCTTCTTGCCTGAATAAGATGTTTCTTTCATACCCCCCTTGGCTTTTGATACCATCTTTCTAATCTCCTTTCTTAAAATATCCACACCCCTGAAATATTTTTCCATCTATTTCTTTGCCACTCAGTCCTTCTGTTTGCTTGTCATATTGATTGTAATGGCTGTTTTGCCTTAATCAATCAGAAAATTAAAAGTAGTCTTTGTCATAAAATTTGACTTGTAGGGCTCCTTGACTCTGCTAGCCTCCTGCTTATTTAAGGTCCAATAAGAATTATCTTTGCATTATGAAATATAAGTGATTAAAACATACCTGAGATGTTATTTAATATAAATAATATAAAATATTTCTTGTTTGTGGCGCAAACTTCAAATTTTACAAAATATAATTTAGTACAACATTTAATACTTTGACTTAAGCAGTAAAATCTGCAATCCATTCTTAAAATTGTTCCTTCAAGAAAGGTTCTGTGAAGAACAGGGCAGTGTTTTTCGAATTCTTTGTTAATACCATTTCATTTAATACCTATAATAAACCTTCTTTGTATTGCAAATGTGTTATACCTTTCAGTACTATACTAAACCTTCTGTTCTGGAGACAGCGTGTCAGATCAGGGTAATTAAAGTGGTCTTGTTTATCTGCAGAATAAAATGTGAAGGACAATATAACATTTCTGTAATGGCACTGCCTGATCTAACAAGGAAAACTTTTGTTTTTAACAGCAGGTTATTGATGGGATATACGTGATTCACAATTTACTAACAAGGAAGGCTCAAGGAGAGTGTGCTGCTCTGATACTTGGAAACTGACTTTCAATCTGTCATTTAATGAGCACTGCTCTTGTAACATGGTGCCTGTTTATAGGATATGTCATTTTAAACCAGGAGTTCAGCTTCAGAGGGTAGTGTATTCCTCTACAGCATTGTTTAACAGCATCATATCCTAATTTGTGACAGAGTCCCTGTACAGCCCAGAGCAAGTAATTTAACTCATTTCTCAGTTCTTCTGCTACACTCAGAAAAGGAAAACAGTACTTCTCTAACTGCTGGGAATACTGAAAGAACAGAAAATGCTGAAAGTGGTAAGCTGGTAAAGGTGAACTTTCTAGTACCTTCTCTACAGAAGGCACAATTTAAAAGCTGGAAAAATAGGATGTAGAAGATCTCCCTATATGAGATCCCCCATATCCCCCTATGGTAGGTGATACCATTAACTTGAGGTTTGCAGGTGGGTTCTGTGTGTAATTTAGTGATTTAGTGATCTGGAGGAGAAAGAATAGATGGCTAAAAAAAGATACACGCTTGGGATTCAGAGAAAGTTGTGAGTCTCATTTTTATAATTATATTTATTCTCTTTTTTAGCAGTCAGGAGACTATATGGAATAGTAGATAATGTTTTTCCCTCAGGGACTGGGTGTCACAGGTTCTCAGCTCTTAAAAATAGAGATGTCCTGACTTGCCTCCAATTATGGTCAGAAAAATCAAAAGTAAAAAAAAAAAAAAGGAAATAGGAGCTTTGGAGAGAGGTGTCAGCTCGCTTAAATCCAACTGAAAGTTTGCAGAGAACTAAGAGAATCTGTTCCATATACTTCACAGGTCAGTGAGAATCATCACTTGCCAGCAATCGTTTATTTCACACTGTAGTAATGGGAAATCTGGGTATTCAGATATGTGGACAATGTAAAAAAATTCACTTAAGATATCATTTGATATAGGAAAAAATGGAAAAAGAAAGAAGAAGAGTGCAAGCATAGCTACAAAAATTTTATGTTCTATTAAAGTGTGTTTATTAAAAATTGTTTTAATTTATGTTTTTGACATAGATTACTACAGTAGTTTTTACTTACAATAGAACATAATAGTTCTGTGCTTAATACATCTCTTTTAATCTTCTCTATCATTTCCCTTTCCTCTGGCATTGCCTGTGCAGCATCCAAAATATGCAGTAAGGAGCAAGAGGCAGCCACCCTGCCCATATACACTGCAAGCTGTGCGGCCAGATATGGGCAGGAGGAAAGGCGTAGGCAAAACTGCACTGGGAACCACCAGGAAGCAAGCAGTGTCTGGGGCTTGTCTCCAATCTGAAGATAGAGATCTGGAAATTGCCCCTGAGATTAGGTCAGCTGGTTAAGCTGGTTAGAGAGCAGTACTAATAGCACCAGAGTTCAGGGTTGGATCCCCATGGGGGCCATTCACTGAAGAGTTGGACTCGATATACCTTCTGGGTCCCTTCCAACTAAGAATATTCTGTGATTCTGTGGAATTACTCGTTCCTCTGGGTCTGTCAGAGACTGCAGGTGACCAGGAGGAATGAAGTCCCCTCTGTGGCCAGCTGGACTGTCATGTGTTCTGCAACAGGGTCCTTCTGTGTCAGGATGTCAGGTGGAAATTAATTTGGAACCCACAGGATGCAGGACCTCTTGCTCTGAATAATTATACCAAGCAGACTGCTCCTGAATCATCATACATGAGGTGACAGATCTTAGTCTGACACTCTAAGGCAGCAACAGTCTCACACTTTTTTTGCTGGAGGACCAGAAGACCTGAGCCAGGCTCTAGGGACTCCCAGTTTACAGGCTGCTAAAACTGCAAATAATTCAGAGTCCTGGAAACACCCTGGCAGATAAGGCTGGCAGATATGGCTTTTCCATTCTCTTCTTCATTGCTTTTATTTACATCAAAACTAATAAGAATCAGCTTAGAACTTCACATGTGCAGAAATAAAAGGATAGTGCAAATTTTTCTTAGGACCCACCCCCCCACACTAATTTTATCCTGTGACTTTGGTACTGAGAACAATGAGATTGTGCCAGTGAAAGGCACAGCAACTGAAGGTTTCTTATATATATGGAAGATGCTGAATTTCAGACTCCCACTGGAGTTTGTGCTGTACTGGTGAGTGAGATAAAGACTGGCTTGATTATCTGTGCATCTCTAATTGCACTGTTAAGGTTATGAAACATTTCTGAACCTGGGAGATGTGAATTACAGGTTTTGCGATGTTTATGCAGCATCTCCTGAATGCCTAAAAAACATTCCTTTAATATAAATCATGGCAGGTTCCCTATGTAGAGTAATGCTGGTCTTATCTATTAGAAAATGGCATTTCATGTACTTTCCTTGGAAAAGAAAGCTATATTAGAAGACAACAAATTCAGCATGTGGGGGTCAGCTCAGTTATAAAAACCCTCCAACGCTTTTTATTCTACCTTTATCCAATAATAAAGCCTTTTTATGCAGATAATATTTCATTGTACCTGATTTATGTGAAAAATACTGTGAAATAGTTTAAATTATAAGGCAGAGCTCTTCATTGTGACACTTATTTTAAGAGAATTTGATATGAAGTTGCTTTGGGTAGCAATATTTATTACAAAGGATTAGATACAAAGCATCTCAAAAGCCTTATGGACTCAAGCTGGGCTGCAAGAGAATAACTTTGGTTTAATATGGTCTTTCTTGCTCACAAATGAAAAACAAAGTATTGAAGAAAAATTATCAAACTTTAAGAATAGTTTGCCTGTGCTTTTAGTGATAAAAAGAATGCTTGAATTTGGTGCTATGTGCAAGAATTTTTTCATTTTTTCCTTATTGTTATGTTCTATGTTATAGCTCCTCCTGCCAAGCAGACAGTATTTATACTCAGATGTAGGAAAATGTGCTGATTGCGTTGTAAGTGTCAGCCCTGCATTGTCATATGCAATGCATTGGGAAGTAACTAATTAATGCCACTCTTCTGGAGACTATTGGAACTTCAGGGAGATTGTAAGAATTGGAGTTTTAGATCCTAACCCTTCCCTTTCTGATACCCATCAGAAACAGAGTCATTCAGTGATGTGTCATCACAGACCAAGCTCTCAAAAAGCATATTATTCTGCAAAATGAGCTGCCTCATACCTCATCCTTTTCCTCTATGATATTTACCAAAAATAAATGGAAATCCTCTCTGATACTAAGCTTTATCTACCAAATCACAACCCTGTTTGATCATCTTTCGAGAAAATTCAGCCACAAAAGACCAACCCCAGCAGCTAAAGACTCTGCCCTTTCTGGAATAATGACAATAATGAATGCTAGAGCTCCAGCAGCTGCAGCAATGTGTTCTAAAGGAATGCTGCCGACTCTCGGCTTTTATGCACTCCAGACCTGGCTATGTAGAGAGACTCCATCTTCACTTATTAAACCCATGGTTGGTTCAGCTAGCTCCTGGTTTTTTCCTTTTGCTCTCCAGATCCATTTTGGGGAATGTAGAAACCATGATGTAGGAAAGTGTACAGGCTGTCAATGAAAAAAATAGCTCTTCATCATCTGACTGTGCCACTGCATGGTCAAAAATTTTAAATCCAGCTAACTAAGAAGAGGGTAAAATTCCCTAGCGGTACGGACACTCACCTGGGCTGTGATGACAGCTTTACTATGAAATTTCAAAACTGATTAAGTGTTTGTAGTCACATGAGGTACACATATTGCCTCTGGAGCAGAGAGGGATATACCTTATGGCTGTGAAGTCACTTTCTGTCTCCATTACTCACTACCTGACCTGGTGAGGGTAGCAGCCTTTGCTTCAGAGCAGCAAAGCTCTTACAAAAAAGGCAGAAAGTACAGTGTACTTCTCCTTGCTCACCCTCTTCTGACACCCAGCCAGATGCTTAGGAATGCTTTGTTTTAGCTGCATGTCCCATCTAGAAAAATGTCAAGGAGGGAAGGCTTGAAAGTATTATCTGTCTTCTTTGATCCCAGGCTTAGAAATACTGTGCTTGTGCAGAGAGGACCTCATTCTCACACTGCCAGTAGTGCTCTGAAAGTAGGATCAAAGTACTTAGATGACATAGGGAGGATGCATTCCCTGCCTGCAGAAGAATTTAGAAACCACTGTAGGTAGAAATATAGTTCTAGGTCTAAGATTTATTTAAGTTAGATGATGAAGATATCTATACCTGAGTTTGTCTCCATTTCTACCCAGGACAGACAAAACCAAGATGGGTCAATCGTAGCTTGTGTGGCTGTGTGAAGATTTTATTAGTCATGTCTAATAATGCTCTTTTTTTTTTTTTTCTTTTTGTTTCTTAGACCAAAGAAAACAAATTACATGGGATATAGTTTAATCAGCTTAAACACTTAAACATTAAACAGTTTAAACATTGAAAAAAATCCTACAACACCTGTTTTTAAGGACTAGAATCCTACTTCTTTCTCCTGCAATCTTTGAAATATTTTTTACATAGGAAAGTAGGTATGAAATTTAAAATGGATCATCATAGTCAGAATTTTGCAACCAAACACCTATTTTTCACTGAAAGCACTTTTTTAAAAGGATAAATGTCCTTGTTTACTTGTTTGTTTCCTTGGGGTTTATTTGCATGGATCTTCCATTCTTTTTGTCTCTACTATGATCTGCAAGTAAGAGAAGAATTATCTTTATGGAAGTACTTAAAAGAAATGTCGTTCTTACAGAGGTCAGACAATTTGTTTTAAGATCATATTAGTCATTTTTGTGCTGCTTTAATTATTTTACTGTGGTGAGATATTTCAATTATAATAGAGTTTTGCTAACAGTAACTTAAGATATTTTCCAATTTGCATTTTTTTAACATCAGTTATGATTGTTTTGAAAGGACTCGAATTGAAAAATACTGCTGAACTCCTAGAAAAAATGTCATGAAATTTAAAATACAGCTTTCAACCTCTACTATGGTGGATGTTTAAGTGTTAAAAAGTTTACATTGTTATATGCATATGACACATTTTCTATCTTCTTGTATCTTCAGAAATACTTTGCAGCCAAGCAAACATATAAACTGCACTGAATTATGCATGAAAAAAATATTTTAGGGCTCCATCTGCTAGGCATTTTTTTCAGTGTGTTTCTTAAGTTAAAAATGTTTACACTGCTTTATATTAGGTATAAAACTAATTGCAGCACCTTAATGGATTTTATTTCCAAGTATTCTATATTATCACATGACTTGAAAGAACACAAGGAGAAAGATCCTAGTTCAGCAGGACATTTAAACAAGGTTTGCAATTTCAACTGCATCCAGGAATTTTACTGATTGAGACCACTGAAGAGAAGATTAAGTAATGTATAACGTTTTGCTTATACTATCAATGTCTTTAATTTACTCTAAACCAAAAACATTTTGCATGTTTTAATTGCCAGGTGTTTCCAACCTTTCCAATTCCATAATATTAGGCTATGTCCATCAGATATTTGTAAGCTTGCCTCCAGCCTTGACTTTTTTTTGAAAACACAATGCGAGTTAATATTTTTTTTCTGAGCTCTACAGCCAATTATTTCTGTTACTAGGATACTGTTTACCATAAAGATCATGATGTAGAATGTACTGGATAAAAAGGAATAAAAAACTAGCAGAACAATGAAAAGCTTTCTGAGAGAATAAATCCAAAGGAATTGATGATCAGCTACTACCCAGGTATAATATGTAACTTTTTACATGGGTCACAAGAAGCAACACTAAATCTTAGTGTTGATGTTAGTGTTAGATTCCATTGTTAAAACAGAGGACAAAAATATTTAAATGGGAGGTGAAAGAAACATTTTACAAATGGAGATAGAAATGAGCTAAGCCAAGCATTAGCAACTGTTACATTGGCTTATGACTCCACAGATAAAATGCTGTTGAAAGGATATCAAATAAACTAACATCCAGGAAAAATGGATTCAAATATAAAATATATTAATTTTTCAAGTAACCATAGAAAGTTATTTAAAAAAAAAAAAAGCACACCAGCTCTGCCGATATTTGGATGCATATTGTATATTGATGTATACTTGGAAGTGTGTCTGAGAAGTTGTGGCAGTCTTGTGAAGTTTCCACTGACTGGAAAAAGGGGAACATAACCCCCGTTTTTAAATAGGGTAAGAAGGAAGACACAGCGAGCTATAGGTCACCCAGCCTCACCTTTGTGCCCAGCAAGTTCGTGGAGCAGATCCTCCTGGAAGCTCTGCCAAGGCACATGGAAAACAAGGCGGTGATTGGTGGCAGCTGATATCTTCACTACGGGCAAATCCTGCCTGACAAGTCTGGTGGCTGTCTGGGACAGGGTTACACCATTGGTGGTGGAGGGAGAAGTGACTGATCTCGTCTGCCTGGACTTGTGCAAGACATTTGACACTGTCCCCCACAGCATCCTGGTCTCTGTACTGGAGGGATGTGGGTTTGATACACGGATCACTTGGCAGACATGGGATTGGCTGGGTGGTTCCACTGAAATGATTGTGGTCAATGGCTCAATGTCCAGGGGCAGACCAGTGAGGAGTGGTGTTCCTCAGCGCCTGGTGTTCAGACCAGCTCTGTTCAACACCTCTGTTGGCCTCGTGGGCTGGAGTCCAGGCCTGGGACTGAGTGCACTCTCAGCAGGTCTGCCAAAAAAGAGCAAGCTGTCAGGTGGGGTCAGCATGCTGGAGGGAAGAGGTGCCATCCAAAGGGACCTGGATAGGCTCGAGAGGAGAAAACCTTATGAAGTTCAACAAAGCCAAGTGCAAGGTCCTGCCTGTGGGTTGGGTCACTCTCAAGCACAAATACAGGTGGAAAATGGATTGGAAGCAGTTTTGAGGAGAGAGACTTGGTGGTGTTGGTTGACAGGGAGCTCAACACGACTGATCAATGTGTGCTTGCAACCCAGAGAGCCAAGTGTGTCCTGGGCTATATCCCAGTGTGGGCAGCAGGGCAAGGTGCTGGAATCTTCCCCACTGCTCTTCTCTGGTGGCGCCCCACCTGTAGTACTGAGTCCATCCTGGGGCCCCCAGCATAAGTAGGATATGGACATGTTGGGGGGGTCCAGAGAAGGGTCATGAAGATGATAATTGGGCTGGAGCAGCTCTCCTGTGAAGACAGAGAGGGAGATTTGATGCTGTTGATCCTGGAGAATGCTCTGTGCACACCTTGGAGCAGCCTTCCGGTCCCTAGAGGGGGTTAAAAGACAGCTGGAGAGGGACCTTTTAGCAGGGCATGTAGTGATGGGAAAAGGGCTAATGGCTTTAAACAAAAAGAGAGCAGGTTTAGATGAGATATTAAAATTCTTTACTGGGGAGATGCTGAGGCACTGGAACAGGTTGCTCCGAGAAGTGGTTGATGCCTCAGCCCTGAAAGTGTTCAAGGCCAGGTTGGATGGGGCTTTGAACAACCTGGTCAAGTGGAAGGTGTCTCTGCCTAGGGCAGGAGGCTTGCAACTAGATGTCTGTAAGGTCCCCTCCAAGCCAAAACCTTCTGTGATCCTATAAAACGATCTGTTTGACTTGGACAGCTATGAAGCCCTGTAATTGGTGGAGGAATTACCTCTAAATGCCTACTTTTTTTTTTAATGCAAAAATTACTTCGAAGTTTGTTAGAGGTATATCATATTTATGTTGATTGTAAACAATAAAATTAAGCACATAGGTTTTCCCCTGCAATTGTGCTGAAAGAGAAATTCTCAAAGCTAACTGCAGAGGAAGAAGTGACCCAGAAGCAGTGGTTTTGAAGTTGTTGTTGATCTGGGACAGCATTGCCAGCAGCTTTTATGGTTAGTCTATTCTTATTCCCTGAATAAAATGAAATAAATACTTAAGTGTGATTTCACCAGACTATTTTGGTCAATGTTACAATAATGTAATGTTACCAAATACTTAGACAAAGTAAATGTTGGGGCAGATAAGACATATTAATTTAAGTAACATGATGAGTGCCTCTAGCGATGAAGAAATTATTCTTTGCTTAACCTACTTTTAAACATGTTATGTTTGGACAAGCGTCCAAGTTCTATTTTTGGTTGTTTGGTTTCTTTTGTTGTTTTTTTTTGGTAGGGGGGGGTTGTTGGTTTGTTTGAGTTTTTTTGGTTTTGTTTTTTTTTAATGAAAGACATTACTAGAAACTAATTCAGGTTTGTTGGAATAGATGCTATGATCCCAGACTGAAAATATAATCTATGTTATACATGTTTCTAATTCTTTTTAAACCACAATTTTGCTTAGGGAAATGTATGTTTGTTTTTGGTATGAATCACTAAGACAATAATTGTGCATTCTCATTTCTCTTCCTCACTGTAACTCTGCTCTTTACCTACTTCCATTACAAGGTAACATCATGATCCTAAGTACTGTCAAATAACATGTCAAATATAATGCCAAATTGCTACTATTACTAAATAAAACTCTAAAGCCTATTAAAACATTGCTTCCAAAGGAATAACATTACTCAGAATCATAAATTAATCCTTGTTCAGTTTTGTGCTTACAAGGTTAAACTGCAAAGCAGCAGCTGGGTAAGCTCATTAAAAAGGTCTCATTCTATCTACATTAGCTGCACCAAAATATTAAGTACAGCCATATTTAAAACTGAAGCAATTTCACATTAGCAAAATATCAGACTCAGACTCAGACACTTCTCTTACCTTTCTGCATGAATACTATAAGCATACATTTCCTTGCACTTTTTAATGAACTATTGACCCTGACTTCTTCAGACAATGCAACAACATACAATATATCCAA
Organism: Fringilla coelebs; assembly: GCF_963513975.1. Taxonomy (NCBI): domain Eukaryota; kingdom Metazoa; phylum Chordata; class Aves; order Passeriformes; family Fringillidae; genus Fringilla; species Fringilla coelebs. Next base: position 21,999,382 of record NC_140029.1, on the reverse strand, counting down.
GAAAAAATATAACCAAAGGGTGAGGATTTCCTCTGGACAGATAAATGGGCTGTGGTCCTGCTTGCTTGTTTCTGTTTCTAGCAATTAATAATTCATAGGAGAGTACAATAGAGAAGTTAGCAATGAACCCAAAAAAAAACAAGGAAAGAAAGAGATATTTCTAAAGATTTTAGTGTGTCAATCTTTCTGGAACAAAAAACGGTGAAAAGAAGAAAAGTTCAGAGTTGAAGCAGAAGACTCTCCAATCTTATGCATTATTAATTGCCTTAACAAAAGTGGCATGTACTTGTCAACATTAATTAGAAAATTCAAAGCATATTAATCTATTTAAGGAGTATCATATTAGGAAGCCTACCCAATGTAACTGATTATTTAGAAGAGATAATATGCAATTTTTAGTGGATTGTCTACAACTTTTACTAATCACCTTAGATGAAAATCAAGCCTAGTGATGTCAGAAGAGCATGATTTCTTTATCCATGTTTCAATATTAATTTGCATTTTGTTTTCCATAATTGAAATGGATTAGAATAAATGTGCATCAAATACTTAAGAAGTTGGTAACCTGATTTCAGCAGAAAGTTAAATTTCAGTTTCACAGAAATGTTTTCTGTATTTTTGTTCTATTTCTGTCTATCAAATTTATGTACTCTTTATTCCATTGCAATTTTTCCTCATTTTCATAATCAAAGAGAAGCAGCATTTTCTAAATGAGGGATGAACACTGTTGCTAACTTTAAGTGATTAACACAAGATATTCAGGGTGAAAATTCAATTAAATGGAGGAATGAGGTTTAGGAAAAAGGTTTAATCACTGCTTCAGAAGATATACCAGTGAAAATAAGTGAATCTGCAGCTAAGTTTCCTTAACTGGTGGATGCCTCTAATAAACACCCTTAAATAATTTAATTTCTTGTAACTCTCCTCTACTCGCCTCACCTTGCCCTTTTATTCAACAATTCTTTAATCAGGGGAAGTCCTGCTAAACTTTCAACTGTGTAGTGAAACTGATGATTTTTAAGTCTTTCACTACCCTGGCATTGTCAGCAGGGAAAGCTGAGGTGGAGGCAGCAAAGCACACGTGCAGAGGAAGGGATGGTAAAGGCATGGCTGGAGAGATAGCCCACAAGCTGCATGAGGAGAGACCTACCAGCTGAAATGTTTATGGTGAGGCAAAGAAAAAGAGTTGGAGGTGTGATCAAAACAACAGAAAAAAAATAACAAATGCACCAGAGAAACAAAGCAGTAGTATCAACAAAGCTACTCCTTTCATCAAAGTAGAGAAAGAGTAATATCTGACCCCTAAAATAAACTGAAAATTTTGATTGGTCCTCTGAAGGTCAGTTTTTGTAAATAGACTTGGACTACATGGTTTCCCTGCCTACCTAGGCTTCTTCTCCTCAAGGGTAAATGATGAAAATAGAAATGGCTCATGATTAAGGCCTTCAATGGTAGTCATTAAACACTAAACATTTTATAGGAAAGATTCTAGACCTTTCCATGCAAAAAGAATGATCTAATTTATTTCAACTAATTTATTGTTAGGAGGCCTTTGAAAGCAGGTACTGAAGCCACTACGTGTTGCTACACGTTTAACTACATTGTCTGTCCTCAGCTTTTTCTCAGTGTCCTTGTATGAATAAGATTAAGTAACATTGACAGTTAAAAAGCCTTGATTTAACTTGCATAGATATATCTGGAGATCCATGCCAGACCTGAGTTCATTTAAGATGTTGCTTGACAACCTGATCCTTTGAACTCAATCTGTACTTGATCTTGCACCTCTATGTTGCCATGGCTCCCAGATTAAATAACTAACTGTTTTGCCCTAAAGGCACACCAACAGCTTACATATTTGCAAAGAGGTCTTCTTGGTTGTGCTTTCAGGTCTGGAATACTGATCCACAAAATCTTTTCATGCACAAGCATGCACATCATTAAGTCTCCTTTATAAACCTTCAGAATACCCTTTGGAAAAAAAAAATAGAAAAAGATGTAACTGGAATTTCTAAAAGTCCATTAAAATAATTGTTATGGTCTCCAAACTGTTAACCTTTATGATAATATTTTCCACAGTAGCTGTTAAAATGCTTCCTGAAGTATGCCAGAACAGGTGACATTGGCACTATTTTGCCACATCTTCAATGGGTAAAACTGATTTTAATAAGTCTTCACCAATAATTATGATCCCCCATCTTTCTGTAAGATATAAGAATTGGTTAAGGGCATGCCATTTTCACAGCACGTGAAGTGCACTTTGGAATATCATAAACAAAATACAACATCAAATAACAATACATGTCATGTGTTAGAAATCTAGGGGCATAAATGTATACCCAGTGTAAGCAGCTTTTCTTCACTGAAAAGCATGGTAATTTAAAGAGTAGCAGCAAAGCATTTTACTAGGAAAGGGTGGAGCTGCAGGAGGTGATGGAAAGCTTTGTCATGTAGTACTTGAAAAGTCATGATTGTTAGCTACAGAATATACATTTTAAATTAATTTTCAAATGTTTGGCACATTAGTTTAGATTCAAACTGTGCAGTCATGGCGGCAAACAGTTCCCAGCAATCACAATATTTTCAAAGAACTATCTGTAATGAAGCAGAATATTCATCTGAAATGGGACATTTTGGTTTTTTTATTATGAAATTTTCACTTGCATAATTAGACAGGAAAACCAGATGATGTAAATTTAATTGGATTTTATTTAAAATATTAATGATTTTGAAAAAATTATTTTTCTTGATCGATTCCTTTTTCTTTCTTTCTTTTCTGTTCTTCCTTTTTTATTTAGTTTTTTTTTTTTTTTTTTGAGATTATGAAAATTTGGACCATTTATCCTTTTTTTTTTTTTTTGAAAAAAACATGAATGTGTTTTAAGGAAAACCTTGAATTTTGACAAAAAAAGCCTCACTATCTTTCATTAGTGGAAAATATAGGAACAATTTTACTGCTAAGTCAGCATTGTCATTCATCTGTTTTCTGTGGGTTAATGGTCTTTTGTATGCCCTGAAAGCATTATTGCAAGGTAAAAGGAAGAATGTGTGTCTGATGCCTACAATCAGGGATATGAATCCATATATCAACTCATAACTAGAAGGGGACCATTTTTCAATTGCTAAGTACTCCCAGCTATCTGTGACTTAACTCTGAGAGTTAGGTACCTTATGTTTTGCCATAAAATATAGCATTCTCCTGTAGTTCAACATTGCTTAAGACATTTTTCAGCCAGCTTAGATTTTTCTTTTCTGAGGAACTCAAAGTTTTGTCTAAACTAAAGGGTGACCTTCTTTTGTGATATTTATTAATGCTCTGTGAGTATTCCCTGCCCTCTGCTGCTGTGAAGTCTGTTTTTTTTAAAAGGTTTTGGAGCATGCATTATTTCAGTGTTCAAGACACATTATTGTTCCAGGCAGTGTTTCAGTAGGGTGCTCTGTTACTGCCAGGGCACAGATAGCTCCCATTCAGCTCAGTGTTAGATAACACAGATTCTTGAACCAGATTACAGAAAGAGAGAAAAACCATATGGCTGAGAAATTAGTCTCTATCATATGTAGTACTTTTACCACATTCATATCTTTGAATTTATAGGGTGTGCAAAGGCCTCTCACATAAAAGGTCCAAGATAGGGAGCAACCATATTCTTCATGCTGGAGGAGTCCATCAGATGTAGGACTGATTCCTAATGATGAGAAAAAAGGGACTGGTAGAAGTGTTTCCCTGTGTTTCTGGTGGTTTTACCCTTGCCTTGAAAAGCAAGATAGTACTGAAATAATACTGAAATAATACTGGAATAACACTGAAATAATACTGAATAACACTGAAACAATGAAGATGGATTTCCAAATTAAACTCCAACTATTCTTTGTTACTATGATACATGTGATCTTTTAAAGAACATCTGAAATTCCATTGTTGATCAGTCTGTGTCAGTTCCTTGCGTCCACATTTTTTTGGCTGTTGATACTGTTTAAAACAGTTTATTAAGTGTAATCTACTGCCCACATCAATACTAATATACTTAGCATTAATCTTCTGTGTTGTGTTGCAAAAGCTTTCTCCTGCCTCCTCACTAGAAGCTTGTTTGCCATCAATCAAGTCATCATGACATGCCACTTTTTTTTTTTCCCCCTTTAATTCAAACATGATGCACAAGATCCCCTTATAAATGCAGCAGGAGGAACTCTGGAACTGTCAACCCCAGTGCCAGGGTTTCCCCAAAAGGAGAGATCCTTTTTCAACACAGCCATAAAGCCTTAACAAAACACATAAATAAGATAAAGCTGTAGGTTAGGGCTTGGGTTTTTTTGTTGGCTTTTTTTAGGTTGGTTTGTTTGTCTTGGTTTGTTTTTCTAAATAGAATAACCTGCCAGCCCTGTTCCACCTGGGACAACCGGAATTGCCAGCTCTGTCACTTTGATAATCAGTAACTGGAGGCAAGGCTGCTTTTTCAGCCCAAAAGTCAATCTTCAGTCTTGTGATTTCTAGTCCTTCAAACCATCACCCCCTTCCCCTGTGCTGCTTCTTTTCTTTACTGCCCTGGAGGAGGCCCCTTTTGGACACATTCCCCAGCAGAGCATTATTTAGGGACAAGGGCTGGGGGCTTTGCTCTCCCTCTGCCCCCATTATACTGAAGCAGGCAGCTGCAGGAATCTCTTGGCTTTTCCCCTTCCCAAAGTTTCAGTGTTCACTGTTTCACCCATTCCTCCTATGATTTGAGGGAGACACCATGTGACTGAGCAGAGGGATGGGAGGGAGGAAGGGGAAGGAGAAGATAGCTTTAGGGTGATGGGATTTTTCTGGTTTGCCCTACCAACTGTTTGTAGAAGGTTCAGCTGATACCTCTGACCCTCTCCCATGTCCATGCCTGTCTGCCACCTCCTCAGTGGAGGAGGAATACTTTGCAAGAGGCCTTTCATTGACTATGTATCGCCTACAGACTGGAGAGAAACCAAAATATTTCTCACTGGCAGAGTTTTACAGTGGAGGAGGTTGGCGTTTTCCCATCACAAGGAGCAAGCAGGTCAGCAGAAGATAGCCAAATGGTGTTATTTCTTTCAGTCACACCCCGAGAGCTGGGAACTTTTGAGTGCCATGTTATACTAAACTGACCTGGCATATATTCCAGGGGATGTTTGCGTTGCTTTATTAAACTTTGATAGTACGTTTGAAGGGATATCAATCAAGTTAATCAAAGTATGAAAGAAACCTGAAAATGAGGACATGAGGAATAGGAATTAACTTATATATAAGCAGGAGGGAATAAAGAAAAACTTCTTGCTAAGGAAGACATCCCAAAATGCTTTCTGAAAGGTGAGAGTTTAAAATGCCAGCTTTAGTTTCATCCCGAAAGAAGAAAATTAATTCAGACAGTAAGGGAGGCAACCCAGCACTGGTGGGTCATGACCCTATACAGCAGTTCAGGCTTGTGTTTAACTCCCCTTTCCTCAAAAAGACAGGATGGAATGGAATTTGTGTGAATGGGAACTTTAATTACTTCATGTTTCTTATTTCAGTGGGGTGCACTCAGCCTACTACACTGGGATGACTGTGTTGTGACAGTCATAATTGCACTGGTTCTAACCTTAACATAGAGGGAAACTGGATTTTCTGATAAAAGATGCCAGACGGAGAAGATAATTTCCCAGGTGTCTGAGAGAAGGCCATTACCCATGGAATGCAAATTTTATTTTAAGTTTGATCTCAGTAGGAAGGATGCATTTGTATGACAAATTGTGGAAGCAGCAAGTAAAGAGGATTAAACATATACAGAATATTAAGAAACTTTCAAATAGATGGAGGCATGGAGCTTTAAGTTTCAGTTGCATGGTTTGTCATTGGAAGTGCCCTGACTAGACAACTGAGTGTACAACAGCTACTGGGATGTGTGTATGCACAAGGAGGTAGTTTTCATACAAAATCAGGGCAAAATTAGAAGAGCTTATAAACCCAGATTGAATGTTAGCCTAGAAATGGATGGCAGAATGCAGATGGGAGAGTGTGCTGAAACAGATTGCTTGGATATTGGTCGTGCTTCCAGTACTTTTGTCCAATTTGAACACCTGTGTCACCTGTTTGCTGAACAGTAGGAGTTGCCTGTGATGTTACAGCTCAGGTTTCCAATGGATCCTCTGGCCTCTGGAGCTGACCAGAAAGTTCACTGCAGAGACATGATTTTCCTGCATTGCCATGTTTCCTTCTCACTACAAAATCAGCTTTTTTTTTTTTTACAAGAGACCCTCCTAAGGATCTCCAAATAGGAAAATGGATTTTTCTAATAGTAAAGATTTGTTGGAATGAGTAAAAAAGAAAACTGGTGTCCTGTGATGTTGGTTGACATAGTTTTAGCTGAGAAGGAAGTGGGCCAACATCACAAGTTAGTGACAGCTATAATGAATGGTTGTATTCCTACTGTGGTGGCTTTATGTCTGCCAATCACCATGTTACTATAAAAGGGACAAAAATCTGGGGTTAGTGTTGCTGAATATAGAACTTAACATGTTTCAGTTTCCCTCTTGAAGGCATTCTATCCTGTGTGCAAAATATGTGTTTTCTTGGGGGTATGTGTATGGAGGGGGGGGATTGTTCATTTTCATTGCTGCTGGAGTTTTTTTCAGTCAAGGGAGCACTCACCTGCAATGAATATGATTTTTGACTTGTGCTTGAATTGCAAATTACAAGACTCAGATTATGAGATGTCTGATAGTTTTTCCATGCCATCCAAACCTCTGTCTTCTTGCTTACTTCACAAGGCAAATTAATACTGAATCCTATAATAGATGCACTTAACTCAAATAACCTTGATGTGAGAAAATTCCTCTAGTGATGTCAGATATATCCAGTATTCCCAAACTAAGTGATAAGATGCAGTATGCTAACTTGCAATAAAAACTCAAGGGAAGTTTCTGGTGAATGGATATCAACGGCAAATGCATGGAGATGACTCTAAAAGCACCAATTAAATATTTTTTATTAATTTTTCAATAGGTAATAATATTGCTCTTGATGAAATGGCTCATCTAATCATGGTAACACAATACCCCATACTATATAATCTTTACAAGACACCAAAGAGTCCCAGAATCTTGTGGCCTTTTGGTGACAGATGCAGTAAGAAATCAATAGTTTGTTGTTTTGCATTTTTAGCTCTCACCTCTCAATAATCTTCCTTGGTTTTTGTGCTAATATAATACATTTTCTGGTATAGCAGCTCTGGCTTTTTGTTTACAGCACTCATAGAAAGTTATAATGGAGTTACCTTATTTGAAGGAAAATATGAATGTAAAACTGTATATACATTGACTGCAGCACTTCCATTTTGAGTTATTCTTTTGGTAATATTTGGATACATTTTGGAGAGGTAGTAAGAACAGAAAACTCTATTAAAAAATCAATTTTCATTCTGGTAATTTTACAGAGCACAATGTCAGTCATACAGCTCGAGAAGAGCTGTACCAAGGAAACTATGTAGTGGTAGAAGTCTCTGACTTTTTCTGTTGAAGAGAGAGGACAAAATACCTTGGAGAGTTTTGGGCACTTAGAAGTCAGTTAATTTATATTTAATCATAATTTCATAAATTTCAATCTGTGGAACTTTAGCATCTAAATGGCTTTGGGGATGTGAGTGAAAGAGACTCAACATATTTAATAGCTATGTTCAGCCACACAGATTAACACCTATAAAATGTCTCTGGGCTAAACTTACTCAGTTGCAAAGGAGTCATAATTTTGCTTTATGGCATTACTTTAGAAGTTACTTTTCTTAATTAAACAGACAACTTCATTAGGTCATAGATTTTTTTTTTTTTATCATATATGATTTAATGATGCTATCACAGAACAGCTGAGGTGGGAAGAGACCTCCAGAGTTCATCTGGTCCAACCCCCTGATCAAGCTAAGCCACACAGAGCCAGTTGCTAAGAACTAGGCACTGTGGTATTTGAATATCCCCAAGGATGGAGAGTCCACAATCTCCCTGGGCAATCTGTGCCAAGGCTTAGTCACACTCACAGGAAATAAAAGTGTTTCCTGATGCTCAGAGGGAACCTCCTGTGTTTCACTTTGTGCCTGCTGACATGATTTCTGTCACTGGGTATCACTGAAGGAAGCCTGTATGCCTTACACATATATTCTTATACCCAGAAATGTACATTTAAAAGACAAATATATATACCCATAGTTATTAATCCCAGATTTATGCTGCCTATCTTTTTTGGTGTATCATGTAATTGATACAATTGTCATAAATGGATATTTTGAAGTTTTTGTTATGGGAAGTATAAATAAAAAATAGTTCTGATTTTTATCCTTTTATGTTTCATATTTCCTGTTTTCTCTAAGTAATTACTGCAGTAAAAAAATAATTCTGGTTCTGCAGATGTTTCCTCAAGTTTGAGCTGTTTTCCCACAAATGAAAAATATATATACTTCTATTCCAGAGCTGAGAGTGCCAGAATTGGTTCCAGCTGAAGTAGAGTATCACCTGTACTCTAGGACTTCTCTTTGGTTCCTGGATAAGAAAGTGTAATTAAAGCTATATGTTTAATGCAGCTTTTTAATTCCTGCAGACAGTGGAATGAGAGAGAGTCTGATGCTTCGAAAGGACTGCACATAAAGTTTCCCTTCCTTGAATACCAAAACTGTTAAACTTTTGGTACAACTAGATACAATCTCTTGATAGTTTTTGCTTATTCATGTAACTATACCAGTTTGAATCTTGCTAGGAAATAACTATAGGTGGTTTTTCTTCTTTTAACCATGTCCTAACCTCTATAGGTATTTATACCTCTTTTTATGATGATGGTTCCTGCATGCACTTTTGTCCATGCTGGATTTGATGGAACAAATTGTTGGTTGAAACACACACAGCAGAATTTCCATATAGTGTCAATTTGTATGTAGCATGTTTTTCATAAGCATCATTCATCCTCTGGATCAATTTGTGCATTGCACCTTAAAACTTTAGGATGTTAGATTTAAAATTGCCCTTCAGATTTCTCTTCTGCTTTTCATCGGTCACGTAGTTGGAAGAAAGGACTGCAGCACATGGTAAACAGCAGCAGCTGCAATAGCAACAGCAGCAGCAACAATGCAATTTTCCTGTCCATGCCCATGATGATATATAAGATTACTACTTGTGAAATGCCAGCTGCTGGCACTTCTTTCCTTTTTGACTAAAAGTGAAAGAAAAAGGGATTGAACAGATTGTTTCTGTGACACACCACTTACTTCATGGATATTTCGGCAAACGTAAGGGCACATTCCATAGCTGAGTGTATTTTACCCTTGGATACATTCAATTTGTATTCATTTTAGAATTTACTCTGTTAATTAGAAAAGGTTATAAGATTAATAAGTAGTCATTGCTAATATATGCAATGGAATATAAGTTTCAGTTGATTTTTTTCCTAAAGAGTCATTAGAGATTAGTTCATAAAAATCATAGTGAGCAGTATATCCTATCTTTCAAAGCTGGTCTTTATGTTGATTTGTAATCTCTGAATCATTTCTAAAATCTCTGCTAGAAAAGCCAACACAAATCCAGCAAACCATACCCTACCAAAAAAAAAAAAAGATACATTGAAGTTTCATACACTCTTCTTGTAGAGTTAATTTTCAAGGAATTGTTTGTAGATAGCTTAGAAACACACAGAGAATACTATAGCCTGTGAAATTACTATTATTTCTTAAGAAAATGCAATATTAACTACAGTCTGGGTTTTTTTTGGTTTCAGTGTATTAGACTGACCCTTGGCATGTTTGAGATTCATGATGATGACAGTGACCCAGAAGGGCAAGGTGCTCCCTGTAGTTCTGCAAGATCAACGTGCCCAAATTTCAGCTGACAAAACAGTTGGTCAGCCGGTGTCCTCTCCTTTGTGGCCACCCAGATGGGGGTTCACTACAGAATGGTGTCAGGATGGCCTCTAGATAAGGTGATTTCCTGATTGGATCACTCAGATATAAAAAAAGGCTCTTAAGATTCAGAGTTTTTTGAAGCTGGGAGGTGAATCATCCACTACAGATGATCTCATCTCCCCTGCAGGTGAAGAAGAGAGAATAAAATTTAATCCTCCAACCTCTTACTTTTGCTATGGATGGAAGAGACAGGTCAGATTTTAGCTAGACCTGGAATCTTCTCACACGTCAGTCATAGATCAGTCACTTTCATTTATCATGACATTTTCTTTGGCTGATACTGTGGGGAAAAAATTGCAGCTTTTCTAGATGTTTATGAACACAGACCCTGAAAAGAGCTCAGAAGCTCTTCAGCTCTCTCTGCTACCTGTAAGTTATCTAGAGATTTCCTTTGACAAATTTTTAAAGAGAAAAAAATTATCGAAACCTTTCCCACCAAACATGTTTATTTCAATATGTAGCCATCTTTTAGATTAATTAAAACCCAAAAACCAAACAAAAAGCAAACAAAAAAAAATACCCAGACAGACACCTAATTGTAGGTGTCAGTAATCTGAATGCCTATAAACAGGTCAGCTCTTTCAGAAAATAAAATATTGATATGTCCTTTTGTACTCTCCCAGACAGTTTTGGAAAATTTGTTGCTATTGAGAGGGAGTCTAAAGGGCATGTCAAAACTGTGAGTTTTGCAAAATTGAAAAGGAAATTTTAGATGAATTTTAAAATGTTTATAATTTTTATAATTTTTAAAGGTTGCAATACATAACTTGCAAAAATTATGCAAACTATTTTAGCTGCAAAAAATGTATTATGTTATTTGAAAAGAAAGTCTGTGGAACTCTTAAGAAATTATATTCAAACAAAAAATTTACTCCTGATCCTTTAGAAGCTTTGATATCATAGAGTTAACTTGGTTAAGGAAGTTAACATTAAAAACAACAAAGACAAACAAATATTTATGTAATAAATGGAATTTGATAAATAATTTAGCTCCTGTAATTGGTATACCCCATATTTCATTAGTAAATATAAGGAATATTGAAGGCAAGGGAAAAATTCTGCCCAAGGCAATTGAAACATTCAGTGGCATGATAATTAAATTAATATTAGAAAACAATTTTAGTTGCCCATTGAGTTACCCTTTATTCTGTTTATTGACTTTTTCTTTCCTGATAATAAAACGTGTATTTTTTTCTCTTTACTTTCGGTGCAAATTATTGTGGTGAAATATAAGCTCAGAAACATATGAACACATTTTCAGGAATTCAGTCAATGATCCACATATACATCCTTTAAAAAAAAACCACTGTCATTCTTTTGAAGGCATAAAAATCTATGTGCATTGTGATCCCTTAAGTGTGCCCACAACTTCCTGTGTAAAAATAGTCTTTATTAAAAACATATCATAGCTCTTTATAATACTGTAACCTCTTACTGCTTTTTATGAATACAGACTGTAGAAATGTTATACTAGAAATTAAATATTAATACACAATGGGCTTTCAAAATACAAGCTTCAAAATGCAGTTCATATTTTACTTTTAGTGCTCAGCTGAAAATCCTTGTGACTTTTCAAAATAAATCTGAACAACCACTGGACATTTTCATTTATGAGTAGAGGCTCTCCACATTATTCTGTGATGACATAACAATTAATAGACAGATTTTGCAATATAGTTTAAAAGCATCCAAACATACTGGGACCTGGTTTATCCCTCTGCAGTGCTGTGTCACTGGGTATATTAAATGATCAAGGACATGGGGTTTTTTAACTGGGGACTAAACTTCCAAAGACTTCAGAGAACACTTACAAAAATAATCAGTTAAAAGAGTTTGTGTGCAATGTTTAAAGGTTTATATGTGCATTTGATTGCAATGTGGTTCGATGGTCATTTAAATAAAAACTTTCCATTTTGTACTGAGCCCCTATTAAATGAGATAACTAAAGCATCAGCTTGTTTGTAGAGGGTACAAGATAAATTAAGACTATGAATCATTTCTTCTGTTTCTAAATGATATTGGTTTTACTTTAAAATTCTCTTTGAAAAGACATTGAGTTCTCATGCAGGTTTTTAGAGGACAGTAGAGAATATAAATCTGCTTAATCATCAGGTTTAATCAGAGTGTCTGGTCAGGTAAGCACTGTTTTCACTGCAGTGATTGACCCACTTTGTCTTTCACAAATAGCTATGCAGAACAGCATTATCAGGTGTCCATTTCTCCAGATGTTAAAGGTAAGTATCACCACAACATGCAGTTAAAGGGATAAAATTATCTTCCCATATTATTTAAAAAAAAAACAACAGTAGCTTCCTAAATGGCCATACTTGAAAAATTAGCATGTTTAACAAAAGCTCTGATATTAGAGTTCTGAAAACAGAGGTTTAAGTTAGTGGAGACCTGCCTGTACCTACACAGGAATGTGCTGATCCTTTTCAGTGCTTAAGAAGCACAGACAAAGGAATTCAATCCTCACTTTATAATCCTCCTTTTTGGAGATTATGCATACAAATTGTCATCTGAAGAAGCCGCTTTCTCTCTGGTTTGAAAAATATTATTTTTTAAATACATCTCTGGGGAAGAACAACCAAACTGAGATATTACAAAGAGAACATGATCACACTTCCCTTCTTCCATTGACAGGAGAAAAGGAACAATACAGCAGAAACTAGGATTATGACACTTGTTCCTCTATTATCTGTCTGTCTGACAGCAATAGGAGAGACCATTAACAACCCAGACCCCTAATAACTGCTCAAATGGATAGACTCTAAAAAGGAGTGAGAACTGAGACACAGAGCAGCATTCCAGCTTTAGGAAGGATGTTAAGGAATCCCAGATGCTACATGAGAAACTGTTAAGGGAGGAACAGAGTTACTGGGTTCACTAGGAAATAGCAATATTGATTGAGAGACTTAGGGGCAGAATTAACTGCTGGGCTCAGAGTGAACAGCTGTGTGTTCATTAAAGGTTTCTGTCTCTCTTGGTCACATGCACATACACAATTTTTCAATTTAGAGAAAAATTATTTCTATTTCATCATGCTGTTTGTTTTGCTGTTTTCCCGGCAGATGTTTAGGATTATGAAACGTGGGAATTTGATCTTTTTTGATTTTTATTTTTCATAGTCTCATTTTTTACTCTCATATTTTCATGTGATTACAGAAAAGTCCGGACCAAGGAGAATTCATCTCTGGCAAAGATATAGAAACAAAAAAAAACAAAGGCTTGCCTCTCCTTTTATAACAGAAAACCACTGCATATGCATTACATGTATATAATGTTTCTGCTGGAGGCACTTTAAATTATATTAATTCTTCTCTTTAATTTTGTAAAATCTTCCCTTGCTAACGCTTTACAGGCTCGTAAGTAGAAGCTGACAGCGAAGCTGCGACCTGGTCCACCACGAAGCAGTATAGTCTGGCAAGTGTACTTCTTCTAGAGATTCTATAAATGTCAAGACTGTTGACTATTTCACTGTTCATCAAAGCGTGTCAGGAAAGTGAGAGAGTTTGTTCTCTGAAGAGGTGCTCAATCAGCTGTGACTGACAGCTCCTTTTTATACCATGAATTTATAGCTTTGGGGAGTGTATTTATTTACCTTTTTTTCTTTCCCCACCATTCCAGAGCCCAGCAGGACTCTGCAAGGCATCTGGCAGGACATGCCTCTGTGTTATGAGACCAGGTTTCAGACACCCTCAGCCAAGTTGTTTCCCACTTGAGTTTGGCCACAGACATGTGGTGGCCCTGGGAGGACACAGATCTGGAGCTGTTTGCTGTTCAGCTGGGGCAGCCCTCAGATGGCTGGGGAGCTCGAGCCCACCCTTGCAGTTTTTGACATAGCTACACTTCTTTTGGGGAAAGCCCTGCCAGGTAGGAAGCTTCATGAGACACAGCTTTCTGGTATCAGTGCCAGGTATTTCAACTTAGGACAAGTCAAGTCTGAAAAGCCAAAATAGGGCTTATGAGCATGTTTCAGATACTGCTGCTGTCCTCATCCAAAAATTTCTGATAAGGGTAGTCTTTGAAGAACAATAATGTCTTGTTGCCCTCATTTAATGATTGTGCTAAATCAAAGTGCTAATATTTGAAAAACACTTTAAAAATGTGACTCTCAAATAGTTGGAGAACAGTCTAATGAACAAGTGGTTGTAGATCATCTAAGGACTAGGAAAGCTCTACACAAGACTCCTATGATGCTTTATGGAGGAAAAAGTTCAAATATGCCATCAAAAGACACATGATGTGTTCTGAATAGGGTGCTACAAATGACTGTTGTGGATGCACATTCCCACCATACAAAAAGCTTTGTTCTTTAGTTAGAAAATGCATGTTAAAAGATGGCAATCTTTTGTAAAGAAGGAATTGTTTGATTCTTATAGTGGACTGCTGACCAAGGAGGTCCAGTTTTGTGCTGTTTGATCACAGTGCTAATGTATAGGTTTGTTTTTCACAGTAAGCATCCTCATACTAAGAAATCTGATTGACAAAAGAAATATCAAGCTGGTCAAGCATTAAATTAATGTATTTCCATAAGAAGAAAGAGTTAGATGTAAGCTCTGGACCAGACAGCTGTGGCCAGTGCAAAACATCTGTACCTGGCATGACATAAATAGGGCAGAGCTGCTGAAATGTCTTGGAGATGAGATAGTGACCAGTGGGGCAAGGCAAACATCACATGGTAGAAGAAGGGAGACTGTAAGGACTGATCAATGATAATAGCAATTTACATATGTTCTCTTTTTTCTGTTAAATGTTTTGATACTCCCTCAGCCATTCCTTTGCTAATGAGCAAACAGCCCATCCTTATACCAAGAGGTCAGAGCTGTACCCACAGATGAAGGAGCAAAGTCATTCTGTCTCCATCCACACTGCTGCAAGTGCCCTGTTTTTCCTTCCAGCCCTGGATCAGGAAACTGCACCATTCCATTTTAAATGGAGCAAATGCTTGCACTTTTTTTGGAGAGTTCTTCACAGCCCTCTTTGAATTTTATCAAGGAGATTTCACAGTGACCAGAATTCCCATGATGTCTTCTCTCCACCCACCCCCACAATGATTCCTGTGACACACCTTTTGCATAGTACCACCCAGGAAAAACAACTCCCTTATGCAATTGAAAGTATTGTTTCATCTTCAGTTTCTTGCTTTGCCAGAGGCCATGAGAGCTTATTATGAGCAGGTGGTGGTAGCCAAAGTCCTAGACTTTGCTTTATTATTTGTGTGCATTTACAACCTTCCTATGTGACAGTCTCATTTAGTCAGTGCTACAGGCAATCTCTGTCTTTACTTAAAATATCTTTAACAGCTACATGTAGGGAACAATCACAGGGGAAGGAAAAAAAAGCATACAAAAGCAAAAGGCAACTTAGAAAGGAATTGGAGCCAGAGGAATTCATGGCTGGGGTTCTTTTATTACCTAAAAGGACACATATTTTGCAGAGCATGCAGAGTCTGCTTTCACTGATTCTATTTTTGTTGATATTTTGTCTGTTGCCATTGTTTGCTTAAAATAATTTCTCAGGAGATACCTGGTTTCAACTGGCAGCAAATTTTAGCAAAGTAGCTCTGAAACTGAAAAACTGGATTATTCTCTACAGAAGACAACTACTTTATAAAGCACATGAAATATCTGTGAATCATGGCATAATATATTGAGGAGTGTGACAAGTTCCTATAAACTCACAGACACAACCAAGAAATAGTGCTAAGAAAATATTTTGCTCTCTTTTCCAACCTTCAGCAGGAAAGACTGGGGGGTAGTATCTTTTATGTCTTTTTCTGGTACTCACTAGAATGTTCACATTTAAAAGTTCTTTTATGTCCTTTCTTCCCAAAGTCCTTGTTGCACTTATTATCTCACAAAGTTTGCCTTATCCCCTTCCTGCCACCCTGTCACCACTTCAAAAATTGCTAAGCTAGGGCTGAGAAAAATCATTTGCTCTATGTAATCCCAAAGTGAAGACCTTAAACTGGCAAACAGAAACCAATTTATAACCTCTTTACAAACTATCCCTCCCTCTGTTTCCATTATTTTCTGTAGATTTTCTGTGCTAAAGGTGCTTATAAGTATTTTGACTGAGTGATTAGGCAGAAAGCACAGTATAGTCCAGTTTGTCATTGGGCACCCACTGGACTGTCTAACAGCCTGCCTGTTTCTGATACTGATCTAAATCCCAATTAATTTCCTCCTTTCACCACATCCATGCTGCAGCTTTGAGGTCATAATAGAAACAGGTTTCAGGATGTCCTAGTTTCTTGAGGGGATAAAATTTACTATTTTCTTCATCCCAGAAGTGTAGGATGGTGAGTAGATTGTAAGATTTGTGTTGTCGCCATTTTCAAGGTGTTTTTATTTGTTCAACATATTGGCTCCCTGAGGAACTTTAAGTGTAGTAGAAAGGAAGACCCAGTCAGGAATGCAGAAAATAATGTGGTGTTCCTCATACCCAGAATAAGAAAGTATCTCATTGTATCCAATGTACAAAGAGATGGTCATCATTTTCCCAGTCTTTTTACTTTCAAGGCAAGAATACAAGAAACATGTGCATCTTGCCCCTTATATCAGTGCAAGAGTGCCCACACATGCCCACATTTTTTTTCTCATATTTCCCTTATATATCTTATCTGAATTATAAGAGGCTTTTTCTTTCTCTGTCCCTCAATTTATTCTGAGCAAATATTTTTCTACCTTATCATGGAATCCACCAGTAACTGGGATGTTATAACCTGCCTAAGTACTCTTTTCTGGTGCTTCACTAAATAGTCTTAACTCAAATAATTTCCCTCTAATTCCAGAGAGAATTTTAAAATGAAACAAAGCACCCACACAGACTTCATTGCTTCCAAGTAATTTTTACCTTACTCATCTCTGGCAAGATTCTTCTAACCTACATTTAGATGTCCATAAAAAAAACAACTAAAGTTGTGCTGACTCTCATTGGCTCCTTCTACACTCAGTGGAGAAATTGAGACATTTCTAGACTTATATTCATCTGTCCTATTTTAGCTCATCAGTAAGATTAATCATGACCTGGAATTTCCTACTTCACTTGCTTAGCTAGAGAGGGACCTCAAGTAAATTAAGATATAGAGCTACAGCTTTACATTTACTCTGGCAAGTCCTACCTAGAAGAGAACACAAAGAACAATGTTATTACTTAAGATTTACTAATTTCTGAATTAAAACCAATCTTACTTATGGTATCAGAATCAGCCAATAGCATCACAATAGCTGCTCAAACATACAAGATTATTCTGGTATCTCACAGTCAGTTCAAGTATGAAAAAAAAAACAAAAATTAAGAGAGGTAAAAAATAAATGGACAGAAATTAAAGATGCCCAAGGTTTTTTGTAAAAAAAATAGTTCAGGAGATTAACTCTGATGAGGATGGAGAGTAGATGCATGAAAATGGGAAAAATAAATGAAAATTCTCCTGATTAATATAATAAATGAAATAATGATCTGCTTTTGAAGAACCTAGAATTTAATTAAAAACTGAACTGAACGAAATAAATGGACTTCTAGCTGTTAAAATAAATGTGGAGAAAACTTTCCAAACATAAATATTTTTAGAGACACAGTAGTGATGTGAGTGTCTCTAAAGTGAATGTCTGCACCCTTGGATTTGCCCTTTGTCTCTACTCATCTTACTGTGCAGCAGTAGCACAAGCAGTTCAAGCCATCAGAAAGTAATGTGAAGACTTCAATCAAAAAACCCCTTGGGGGACATTCAAGCCAATGACTGAAAAAAAGAAGGAAAAAGAAAATACTTGCTTGTAAGTTTTCCTTTCATGCTAAGATAAATTTGCTTACATTTTTGTGAAAACACAAAATAAATTTAAAAAGTCATAGTTGTCAGTCATGAAGTTAAGCATCCAGAGCTTTTCTTTTTTTGTTTTTAATGCAAAAATTCACACAGTTTATACCTATTTTTTTCAAATTTCTCTTTTTCTCAGAAGCCTACCTTATTCAATAGAAAAGAGACAAATTATGCAAAGAATTAGCAAATTTTCAATGTTTTACTTTTATGCTTTGAACAAAAGGTTCCACTATTTGAGAAGAGACTAGAGGCTGCTTCCAGCCAACATTTCCATAACCATTTTCAATACACACCTTGTAACAATGCTTGAGAATAAGTGGAAAGCCTATTCAAGCATCTTCAGAAAATCTTAGAAGAACACATTTTTTCCCCAGAATAAAATTTAAAATGAAAAACACTAATTAAAATAAATAGTCAAATTCTTGCAAAACATTACACACATACATCTGACCCAGGGCAACTCTACAACTACTTTTTCCTTTTTGTGGTTACAAGGTTGAGTGAAAGCCATCTGAGGATGGCTAGATTAATTTTTATCTAAATTAAAAGTATGTAAACACAAACAGGACAGAAGGTAAATACTAGATACACTTTAGCAGAACTTGCTGCTTATTATTTCCTGTAGAGTTACTGAAAGTAGGGACTTTTTAAAGTAAAAGCCTGGCTTGCATATTTTTGCAGCTCACTTTGCTGAGAGGCACTGAGGCATCCTTGAGGCTGACTACTGGGAGTTCTGGAATATAAAAATAACTAGAGAAGTGTGCATTTGATTAACAAAAATAAACACCTCAGTAACTTCTGAACTGTGAATCAACAAATGAACACTACTTAGCTGTAAAAGATTGAGTTCTAAATGAAAAAAAATGTTTGCCGAATTTGTGATCACCCAGAAGAAATTTGCATTGCAGATAAGTGACACTTTGAAAGGGTCATATCAATTCTTGTGTGTGTTTCAACACTACTGAAGCTTAATTTATGTACTGTCATTGGAGAGAGGGAATTATAATGGATTTTCAATTATTCCAAGTTTCAAAGAGCAAATGGGAGGTAGTCCAGTTTCCAGACAAAGCAGGAAGAGAATTAAGAGTTATAAAGAGCAAATTACATAGTCATGTCCTATTAAAATTTTCTTGGGAATGTATCATTTCTATTTTTTAAAATTTTTACATTAATTTCTTGATTCACTCCCATGGTACAAAGATTTATCACATTTTTTTAAATGGTTAACAAGGTTGCATGCACCAAATTAACTCAGTTTCTTTTATATTCCCACATACCTCCTCACTTTTGGGTAAGTGGGTTGATGTACCCTACAAAGGCAACAAAGTTTTTGCTATTACATTTAATATTTTGGGGTTTTTTTCCAGTTCCTTGACTAAAGAAAATAGAAAGTTATTCACATGCTTTGAAAAAGTTCTTCATTCTCAGGTCATGAAATAAAGTACATCATTAATGGGATTTTCAAGCTTAAATTCTTTCAGCAACTGCTAGCACTTAGGATGAGAATTTAAAGAGCCAGATTGATAGTCTGGTTCTGGAAAATGATTGCATTGGTGTGGTTTTGAATCTTAAACATTTTTGTTCAGTAATAGCTAGTTGATTACAAGGTAGATAGCTCTTCTATACCTCTTTTGATTTCCTTCTGTTCCCTAATAACACAATCCAGCACCTAAAAAATGTCACAAAAAAATCTTAATATTTTTGATTTGCACTTAAACCATCACAACTCACAGAAAATTTTTCCTTCCTAAATCTACTAGAGCTTTATCACTAAAACTAATATTTAGTATATTCACTGCTCCCCCAATGCACATCTTTCCAAGGCTTCTATGCCTCATTTTTTCTCTTTTCATCCTGGTTGCCACTGAAAGCACATTTGACATGGCCTTTCATTAAAATAGGTTAACTTCTATATGTTCCTTTTTTAGTCCCATTCAGCTAAATATAGAAAATTTTGATGATTAGACAGAGTCGGGTTGAAGTCTTTGAATAGTTTGAGCTTTAGAAGATATCTATTTGGAGATCTTACAAGAAAATATTTTCTTGGGAAATTTAGAGCTGTTCTGCTTTTGGTTCTGAAATGCTGCTACAAACCCTGTTGGTCTTTCATCATCTCCAGTTCCATCTGGAACCCATAAGGCAAATTTGCATACATAAAAATAAAATGTTATTTGAATATTTCAGACCTTCATTAAAGGCTTGGTCTAATTTCAGGTCTAATCACAGATGAAACTCTAGTGGTGTTGGGGGACACTTAGATTTGGACTAGTTCATATCTAATTTTCATCATCAAGAAGACTGTGTTCTCTTGGGAAAAGACAATCATTAAAACTCCGGTACTTTTTCTCAAGATTATTGGAAAGTGAAACTAGAAGTAAATTGATTGGATTCAAACACTTGTTAAGCCTTTTAATAGGCTTTGAAGGACTACAAGTAAGGGAAGGTAAGAATTCAAAGTGAAAAAGTTTGCATGCACCTACTGCTGATAATTCATATGGTTTAGTGCAGAAACTTCTCCAGTAGGGCATAAGACTGGTTATAGATTCTCCAAATGAGTCTCTATATGGCAGTGACAGCTATGCTTCAACCATAAAGGAAATAAAATATGTTTTTATTACTGTGTTAAAATTTTTGAAACAGATTGGTTTCATTGTTTTTTAGAACATTACTTCATTGTGTTTCACAGCAGAAAAATTCACACTGGGACCTTTTGAACACCCCTGATGTCTGGAGAGCTTGGGCACAATTTAGAGGGCTTGCAATTGAGCTGTCTGGGAATCCACAGAAGGAAATCCACTACTTCAATTATTTTGAGTTATTAGTGTTTGGTTTCTTTATTTTTCTAATACATACATAGTGTGTAACAGCTGATTTCTTTTCTCAAATTAGATTTAACAGTAAATGATAGCAGTTTCACCAGAAATGTTCATATACCACAGAGACCATGGCCACATCTGCTATCAATAACAGAAAGTAATATCTGGGACACTCCAGAGGCTACTAAAAGTGGAAACAACATCTACAGTATCGAATTCTCAAACCAGAAAATTATGAAATGGCAACATCATAAAATCCACCTCTGTGAGTAATGGCAGACATGGATACAAGTCTCAGGCTCAGCCTTAAATATAATCTATTACTTCTGCTCCTGCCGTTCCCTGGTGACTGCTGCTGCACTCTGCAGGATGGAGAATGCAAGCTGCCAAAAATGTTTGTTTGCTACTGTTGGTAGACTGTCTGTGAGAACAACATATAAAAAGGGAAATCAGACATGTGCCATCCTTCCCGGGGAAGATTTCCAGGAGGTATCTCAACCTGCCTTGAGGGAAAAGTGTGAGATGACATCTCTCCATTTAGGAAATAGTGCTGGAGGTTGGGCCTGGTGAAGTTCTTTGGGAATAGAAAAAAGGAAAATAGTTAGCTTCCTCTAGGGTTCAAGATTATAACAGATAAGTGTGGTGAAGAGTAACTAAAAATAACACATTTCAAAAATTGACTTTCAATCAAAATAAATATTTTTTATCAAGCAAAACCACAGAATCTGAAGGTGAATATTTTTATCCTGCCTTCAGAATAATTCTGTAGTTTTCTGCAACATCGTAGGTAAAAAAGGTATTTCATGTGGTTGGTGATTGCCCAGCCCTGTCAGCTGAAGTCCTACTGTTGCCAAAAGCATCAAGAATTTACCTTGCAGGTGCATAGAGACGAGAAAAATTAAGGCCAGAATAATGCAGTCAGTATGGACTATTAAAAACAGTAGCACCTCCCACCACGTTGCAGCTAACCCAGCCACAGAGAGGTGAAAATTGTTTCCTTATACAAATACTTGTTGCTACAGAAATAAAGCTGTGAGAGATCTGTGAATTACATTACCATCGTGCACAACTTTTAAAATAAAAGCACTTATGAATAACGAGCAAACTCTCTCAAGTCCTGACTTGAAAATCCTGAACTTCTGTGATGCAAAAAATAAAAAGGACAGGCATTTAAAATTGATGCTACAAAAGTGTACAGAGAAATACCATAGGTGATGAATACTGTTCCCAGTGCAGTGACTTGACTGGCCTGCAAACATGCAGTGATCCTGTAAGGAGCTGCCAGTGAGACTCAGTGATGAGAGCATAATGAAAATGAGCAATGAAGAATTTAATGAAGATTAAGCTGCTTTTTTTGAGATACATAAGAATGGTAGACATACATTTTCACCTGATTCCAGTTCGCTTTTCTAATCTGGTGTTTTTCAGGCGATATGTGACCACTTGGGTACTGTTCTATCAGGAGTAAGGTTCTCTTTCTTGTAAATTTTGATGGGGAAAAGGCCTTTGGCATGGGTCTTCCACACCCTTTATATATGTATGGTTTACTGGATGATGTGTACTGAATACTTGTGCCAGTTATCTTCAGAAATCATCCAGTCTGATCCCGATAATCTCTCCTTTGGCAGCCAGTGCAGTTCCACTAACAGGCAGAGTTGTGGCAAATCACTGCATCTCCTCTGGTTGTATCCCTGCCATGACAAGTGAAATTCTTCTTTTTTCATCAGATTGACAAGGTTCATTCTCCTTTAACTAGTCTCAACCTAGTTATGGTACTTCAACTAATAACTGAGGGCTTTCTTACTGACATCAAGAAAATTGATGAGAGTTAAAGATAAATTGCAGAGGAAATCCTAGTGCCTGTTAGATCCACAGACTTGCTATCAATCATAGCAGGGTTGAGACTTCCTAAATAAAAGGGAAAAAAAAAAGCTTTTGGAAATGTGTCAAGTAAAAAATATGTTTTAATTTTCTTTTTGTCATCACTGGGATATTGTCATCACCAAAGATCCTTATGACATATGATTGACAAAGTTTTTGTCTTTCTGCTTGCATTCAGAAAAAAACCCCCAAACACCACAACTGAATTTGTTAAATCTGCTTTTTGGCAAAATTTACAACATGATCTGAAAGAGCGTTTATGAAAAAAATAAGATGATTTTCTTACCAGGGTCCATATCCCTGCCTGGGTTTCTTTGTTTTTCTCAGCAGGACATAGGAACAGTCATGAGGACCAAGAAGCTATTGCATTTAAGCTGTTTTCAGTGTGTTGCAATAAGAAATTCAAAGAGTAATGGTATTACAGCAGAATACATTTAATCATTTCTATATTGTGGCATGAACAGAGAACCCACTTTGAAAATCACTTAATTGAAAGCCTAAAAGTTCTGACAATCTACAGAAATATTTACAAACAAAAATACAACTTGTAATCAAAATCTCATGAACAGAAATTTGCAGGAAACTGCTTAACACCAGAAACATTGTAAAGCATGCTGAAAGGTGAGATTAAATTAATTAAAGCATATTAGAGACCATTTTGTTTTTTTCTCTACGCCACTGGGGTGAACTTACTTTGTACCACATCTGTAAGATGTTCAGCTCTTTAATTTTACATCACTGTATGTGTGAAACTGCTGGAGGGAGGGAGAGAGTGCAAGAAGATGACCTTCCTTGCAGCTCAGAAGGCAGAGAGGGTCCCACTCTCTGGGGGTGGTGGTGTAGAAGCTCCAAGACCTGTAATCTCTGCTGCTGTCCACACAGAAGGCTGACGACCCTTCTTTTAGTAAGATGTTTCTGTTTCCCCAAAGAAAATTTATAAACTGGGGAAAACAAAAAGAGCCATAGAGTAAATTTCCACTGACTTTCTGTCTGTGGAGTGGTGCTCTCAGTGGATTGGAAGTGATGCAGATCCTGGTTTATTGAGATTACAGTGTAGTACTAACTGAAGGATCAAATAGAGGTGGCAGCAGCATTCTTTCACCAAAGGAACTCCATGAAAAACACATGGCTCTGTAAAATAAAATTTTAAGTTATATGTCAGTGAAATAGATTTAATGCAGAAAGTCTCTAAAAACTTTCTTAAAATTAGGAAGTAACACGTTTCCATTGCTTTAGCATAATCTGACAATAAAATCTTGTATTAAACTGATAATTAGAAATATTTAATCAGAAGATATTAATGGAAATCTGGTTCTTGAAAGTCAGCTGTGATTAAATAGATGTTAGGGAGCAAAGTCTTTGACAAATACCTCTGACAGCTAATTATTATTTTGCTTAAAAGTTTCTTCTTTCAAAGCAAGGTCAATGCAGGAGGATATGTGAAAATGAATAAAAAGAATGAGTTGTCATTTGACATTCTTTGCTATAAAATTAACAATACGCATTTATGTCAAGGTTATAACAGCGCAAATCTAGTACATTACATAAGCATCTTGGTTCATTTAATGATAAACTTTGCAGCAAAAGTGTCCACCCCTAGACCATAAACAGCAATCATGAGTAGCATTTATGTTTTTAGATTGTGGAATGGATAGGGGTATAGGGTAATGCGTAGCCTAATAGACATACTAAAGTAGCGAGAAGGTGCTTATTTATGTTGTTGACATTGTAGAAGTTAAAAACAATTAGAATTTGTCACCACCCTAATGTGTACTCATATTTAAGTGCTACAAAGAAAAAGAGTAAACATTTTACTTTACCATAGGTTCTCTTGAGAATTACATAGGCACATATTCATGTACATGCGTAATTCCTTCTAAATGCATGGACTGAATTCTTTGCTCTGTGAAATCATTGAATCATAGAATTATTAGGGCTGGAAGGGACCTTAAAGATCTTTTCGTTTCAATTCAGCTGCTGTGGACAGGGAACCACTAAGATCTGGTTGCTCAGAGCTACGACTTGCCTGGCCTTGAGGACCTCCAGGGATGGGGTTGTGGGGAACCATAACCTCTCTGAGCCATTTACTCCAGTGCCTCACTCCCTAAGAATTTCTTCCCTACATCTGATCTAAGCCTGCTCTCCTTCAGCTTAAGACCATTCTCTCTTGCTCTCTGCATGCCCTTGTGAAAAGCCCCTCTCCTAAAATCATTAACTATTTTTCAATTTTAACTGTGTGTGTATGAATTAATAAATCAGGTCGCCTTTTACTCATAGACTTCATCAGCACCTTGAAGAAAAAAAAAAAAGGTTTTAATATGCAGAATTGGAATTATGCATTTTGGGGAATTTTTGTACTACTGTGAACTCTGTAAAGGGTAATGTAATTATTAGTCCTATTAACATAAAAATTAAACGAATGCCAGCAAACAAGAATTGGCAAGAAATCTCCTTCTCATGGATTGAAGCACTTTGTCTCATTAACTCTGTTGATTGAACAAGTGAAGATGTGATATGTTTTCTGACAGTATCATGCAAAAGGATTAATTTCATTCCATCCCTGGTAAGTAGGTTGTTACCTTTTTTTTTTTAATCATGAAAAAATAGCAAATAAGTAATTTGAATCCTTTGCATGCCTGACAAATACATCTTTATCTGGTGCAAAACAAAACTATAAATAATTTATTTCACTAAATATTATGGCATCATATTATACAGAAAATGTCAGAATGAATAGTTAAATACATGCTACTAATGAATAAAGATGCAAGCTGCTGACCCACTGAAGCAGCACATCTACAAAGTTGTGAAATCTTTTGGCATTGAAATTTTGTCACATTCAGAGTAGCATCACCTCACCTTAAGGTGTCTCAAGTATAGGTTTATTCAAGGATATCTAGACCTTAAATTTATTCAGTTGAGACTTACTCAATGGCATCTGTGGCCTCCAGAGATTTATTCATTCCACAGTAAAGCTGATGGTATATTTGATCAGATAAGTGCATCCTAATCTCACATGCCTGGTTAGTCTGCTGTGAAGGAGACCCACACATGTGACTGACATGTAAAGGTCTGTTTTCTAAATGGACCTCCCACTCCTATTGTAGGAATCACAAGATCTTCTAAGAAAGTAAAAGTGGAATGCAGAGGCCACCAGATTTCTTTTTGTTTGCTTTTTGGCAGTAGCCAAGCATCATTTCCTACTATTAGTCATCTTGGGAGTGACAGTTGAAAATAAAAAAAAAAAATAGATGTCTCTTTGCTATAGCACTAGTATACATTGATGTATTAAAGTAGGTCAACACCAGAACTCACACTCCAGACTGATTAATATAAGGAAGAGAATAAAATGAACTCTGGAACTTGAATAACTGACAAAAAAATGTTTCAAGAGAGAATAAGGAGAAGTTTCAGTGTAAGGGCGTATAAAATAAAAATTATGTAAAACTCTTTTGAAGTACTTTTTCTTGGACAGCTTTAATGGTGAACTTTCTTTTGTCTTAGGTAGTGACAATACAAAATTTAGGAGAATGCTTCACATCTCACACCAGACATAACAGATCTTGTCAACCAAAGCCATGTGAGGCCAGGAGAATAAGGGTCTGTCTCATAAATAACAAGCAATTAGCTTTTATTGCTTTGTGCTTAAAATAAAGGATAATGCTAGATTAGAACATTACATTTTTAAATTAATACAAAAAATAACCACCTTAAAAGGAAGGCAAATATAATGGATTTATCAAATGAATGGGTATCCTGCAGGAAACATTTTACTGAAATTTGTGTAGCATTTCCCTCTTTAAATGTCTATTTTGTGAGAATGTAAAGACATTTAGGAATGTAAATGTAAAGAGATCAGTAACAAAGTAAAAATAATATGAAAAACAAAATTTCAAAAATAATTACTAACATATCTAGGACACAAGGTATTTAGTAATGAAACACAATCACATATTGTACATATTTTATGTGGAATGAAATAGAAGTATGTGTGTTTCTGTGCATACATACTTATTCTTCCTTGGATGAACCACACAAATTTCATCCTTTTAAACTGTATGAAAGACAGATAATGGAAACAAGAAAGGAAATATCTACATTCATGGAAGTAAATGAAGCAATGACTAGAACATAACGAGGCACTAAGTCATAATTCTTTTTGCTGAAATGAAAGTTTTCCCAAAGGAGAGAAAACATCTGGTACTTAAGAGGCAGGGTTCTTGATTTTAGCATCTCTTCAGATGCTCAGAGATGTTTTGGCATCTCTAAATGACAGAAAATGATCACGAGTGACAGACTGACTATCCAGAATCAATATATACTGTGAGCAGTGAAAACTACCACAAATGAAAAAGAAGCATCCCTGCTTACAGAGAAACCAAAGAAAATTAGATTGAAGAAATAATATTTGCATTTACTTTATGATCACATCTGCGTTTTGTCCACTCATGCAAAATATCCTCCTGGCATCCTGTTCAGACTCTAAAAAAGAGAGAAAAGCATGGATTATTTTGGGTTAGGAGCTAGGTTTCATAGTCTGGAAGAAAAATTTGCATTCTGAGAAAGGAGGACTCATTGTAAGTGTAACTACACAGGACAGGTCTACAGTTTGGTTCTCATCTCTGGTATGAACAGAGCATCAAAGAGGAAGAAGGAAAAGATTTATTAGTCCAGAAAGTTGTCTCCAGTTATGATTATTAAAGATTAATTATGAAGAATCATTTGTGAACTGTACGGTTATGTCTACATCATTTAATTACAAAATAAGATTGCTGTGCTAATTTTCTGTTTGGTTCTCTCCTATTATAGGAACAGTATCTAAATAGGGAGAGCTTTTTCTTTACTGAGATGGTTATGGAAGGGAAAAAATCCCAGTATAGTGAAATGATGGAAGTCCTTCACAGCTGTGGGCTAGAGATCATCTAGGAAATTGCAAGTCATTCAGACTGTTGACAGCTTATCCAATGATCCATGAAATAGTCCAAATCTATGCTAGTAAGATCCTGTTTTTTCCAAAAATGGGTAGACATTACCAAGCTATGAGTGGGCTGTGGTCTATTCCCACTATGAACCATGACTGGAAATTGTTTAGGAGACCATTAGTGGGCAGTGTCTTCCAGAAACTAGAATGGACCCAGATTCCTGGGCTAGGGGAGGAAACTGTTCCAGGGACTTTCACACAGTCTTACACGGGGGCAGCTGTCAAGACTTATGAGTCCGCTCTGTTTGCTTTGTCAAAGGCCCCCAACATGCTGCTGATGTCCTTTTTTTACCTTCCTCCCATCATCTGGCTTGCACAAAATCTTTGTGGGTTCCTTCTCCATTTCTTCAGCTCTTCTGCAAGTTTTTGCACTATTCCTGTTGCCTTCCCAGCCTCTCTATGTGACTGTAACATTGCCTCTTCTGCTACTGCTTATCATCATTTGCCACTGATTTTTGGGCTCCATTCTTAGCAGAACTGCACCACCACACTGGGACCCTGGATGATACTGAGGCACTCCAGTCTCTACAAAAGCAGGCAGTAGTCCAAAGCTGCTTCTGGACTTGTATGAAACAATTTACTTTTAACCTATCAGCTGAAACTATTTGGTAAAGTTTTATGAAGCATCACACTTCATGTCAAGACCAGCAAGGAAGGACCTGACTGAAAACCTCTACCCTAAGAGAGTATTAAAAACTTAATATTGTGATTTGAGGCAGTCTAAATAATCTGGATATCTGAGCAAGTTTAACAAGCTGAGTGCCTTTACAGTCCTAGGAAAACAAAAAAAAAAAAGAAAAAAGGCATAAGCCCCTCCTGTGTCACATGGTTTTTGGCAGAAGATATGCCCCTAAGTCAGCTCAGCAATAAACACTGGGTTGATGAGCCTTAGAGCTTATTTATAGGCTTTCCCAGCAGTGTGACTCATCAGGATCTAAGTTGTTCTTTTTGATCTCAATAGATTTGCTCTGTCTTTAAACTGTTAGATTGCCATTTTATGGTATGTACTTATGTGAGTTAGAAACAGTAGTAGGGAAAAACAACCAAATCTTATAAGAAAGCCTATCAGATTGTACCAGTGAACCTAAACTATCCTGGGGATGCTGTTGAAATAAACTGGCATCTTTGCTCTGCTTTCTGCAAAATTGAAGGCTTAAAATGAAAGTGTCTTCTGCAAATAACACACAAAATAATTTACATGAAATGACATGGTTTTTCTTATCCACATAAGCCCATCTGTGCAATACAGAATATGACAGAAATAGAAATTGTAAGGCAAGAGGGTAAAGCTATCTATCCACCACCTCACTGTTCATGTAGTAGGCCAACTGGAGCAGCACATGAGCAATATAAAGCTTTGCTTATTAGCTTGGTGAGTGTGGGGGAACATATTCTGTGCCTTGGCTGGTCCATTTCTGTGTTGATTTTGAAATAGTCCATAACAACCGGGTTATGGACTTGGTTAACCGGTACTGTAGACTGTGCCTCTGGTTTCTTTAACATAGTTTATCCCTCAGCATGCCAATATGGACATAAACAAATAAAGGTAAAGAGGACCCTTCAAAGCAGCTTTCTTCAACTAATTGCAATTCATTCCTACACAGCCATCAGAAATCTGTCCACTGAGCTTTTTGTAGCATAGAGTGGCAGCAGGCTGTCATGTTTGCGGTTATCCAGGCTCATATCCAGCTTGAGGAACTCTTTTGTTAAATCATGGTTTGCTGAATCATTTTGTACATGGCAAACTCCATAAATCCAATATTTCCCTTTCCTTTGATATTTAGCTTTTGAGCCTGTTATGGAACTAGTCTCTGGCTTTCACTCATTTCAGGACTAGCACAAGAATCCCTTCATATATGTTCTATGTGTGGCTGAGATTGGCAGAAGGGCAGACCAAATAGCAAATTTGCATTAAAGCTTTTGGCTCCAATTGTCCATTTGGTTTGGCAGTTCAAAATAAAATATTTTTTCCCCCTCTGTGTTACAAAATGTTCTTTGACCTGTAGGGGACACAGAATTGCAGTCCCAGAAGTCCCATACTGTATGGCAGCAGCCATTTACCAATTCATAGCACAGACCACAGAGTTGTTAGGACTGGCTGTTCTGATCAAACTGATAATCTGTTTGTTGAGGTCTCTGCCTCACACTCAGAGTATGTATGATAACTGTTTAGACACACAGACAAAGGATTGCTAAAATCTGTTCCTACTGTAGTAAAGGCATATACTTTGAATTTTACTTGAAATAAGCACTTCCTTTTGAGTTTGAAAACTGAATGAAATGCTGTACCTTTTTTTTATTTTTGTCCTGCTGTGCCAAACATCTAGTCACAATCCCCTGTACTTTTCTATAACAACAGAGGGAGGCCTTCCATTTAAATGACATGATTTCCTAGGAAACTTGTTTTGTCTCATAATTTGAGTGCCTTCAAACCCCATGAAAGATCTACAGTTTGTACAATTTAGCTTTTTGAAGAGTCTTGTGACCTTGAGGAAGATCTTCAATGCTGTGTGTTGTTGTGCTGGAACCACAATCAATTTTAAATACCTTAAATTCTAAGGATAAAAGGAAGTATTATATTTTAGTAGCCCTGTAATGGTTTAGATATTTATAGTTAAGTATAATGAGCAGAGATTGGGGGTTTTTTAACCAGGTAAATGAATATTTGTTTGTTTAGCTTGGTGTTCCCATCAACTCTTGTTTTAGCAAAACAAACTTAACATGATAAATGAACAAAACAATGGTGAGATGATAATGTGGAATTTGTTGCCATTTTCTGAGTAACGAATTACATTCCTCAATGCCAGAACAATATGCAGTCTAAAAACCAAGAGTGCATTTTTCTTTTAAAAACCTCACAGAATCCAGAGACCTAAGGGGAAATATCAAAGAGCAAGCTATATGTTTTGCTTATATCTATGTGTTTCATTTATATCTTTTTAAATAGCAGATGTGATCACATTGAATAATACCTTGTTCCTGAGAAACCCATCTCTGAATTTATTTATGGATGAATATGCTTACCTACCTACCACTCAGTTCTTTTCTTATTAACCATTACATGAAAACACTTTCCATTTATTTCACTTCTAATTAAAATACACATAAGTTTATAACCTCATTCTGAAAAAAAATCAGAAATGCATTTCTGAATCACAGTATAAGCTGAATTGGAAGAAACCCTCAAGGCTCCTGGAGTCCAACTCCTGGCCCTGCACAAGACCATCCCCAAGAATTTCTACATGTGCCCCAGACCATTGTTCAAATGCTCCTTGAACTCTGTCAGTTCTGGTGCTGTTACTGCTTCCCTGGGGAGCCCTTTCCAGTGCTCAGCCACCCTCTGGGTGAAAAACCTTTTCTCTAATCTCCATCCTAAACCCCCTGCCACAACATCAGGCCATTCCCTCAGGCCCTGTCACTGATCACCAGAGGGATGAGTGTCTGCCCCTTCTCTCCATCCTCACCAGGAAGCTGGGACAGCAGTGAGGTCTCCCCTCACTCTCCTCCAGGCTGAACAGACCAACCAACCTCAGCTGCTCCTCCTATAAGCTTCCTCAAGGCACATGGAGAACTGGGATGTGATTTGAGACAGCCACTCCTGTGTCACCATGGACAAGTCCTGTCTGACCATCTAGTGGCCTTCTGTGATGAGGTGACTGCATCAGTGGTCTAGGGAAGGGCTGCAGTTATCATTTATCTGGACTTCTGAAAAGCCTTTGACACAGCCCCCCAGAACATCTTGCTCTCTAAATTGCTTGCTTTCTGTGTAAATCTGTTCTGAACTTAGTTGATTTTAAATGTCTGTGTGGAAGACATTTATTTTCTAGAATTTCAGATCCTGCTGGAGAATTAGAACTCCACTTTCAAGATATATTTTTTTTCATAGTGTTCTCTTGCATTTCAAGCTAAACTTGCCTTGGCCAGAGACTTATTTGTCTCTCCTAAAGTGAGCTTCACATTGTATCCTGGATAGCATTTTACATCAACCTTTTACACATATAGACAAAAATAAAAACATGAACTTAGTGACCTCAAGGCTTCCCAAAATTCCTTCACCAACACATTTGCTCACTGCACAAAGGCACCTTAAGCATTTCCTATTCTTGTCTCAATGGACTCAGGAGGAGAGTAGCTACTCTTTTTCACAACAAAAATATTTCTTTTTGTCATTTAGGCCTCCTTTTGTAATTAGTGGTGAGTAGTTTTGGAAGATGTGTCACTTCTGAGCCTCACTGCTGTTAATATAAATGTTTCTGCCCCTTGGCTGCCACTGGAAGCAGATGGTAGGCTGACAAGATCTATTTAAGTTCTGAGTGCCTTGAAGGAAGTAAAAGCAGTAAAGGAAGGTAATTTGAAGCATGGGGAGTATAAATCATACCTTCATCAGCATAATTGTAAAACTAGGCTTTGATCCTGGAAACAAAACTTCTCACACAGGAATCTGTACCTGATACCATCGTATGTGGTGGTATTCTGTCAAAAATCTCCAGTGGGGTTCCTTTTCAAAACCCCCAAATGTTCCAAGCATTTATCTTTCCTGAGATTAAAGGCTCTCTCTGTCTGTGTGTGTGCGTAGCATCAACAGTCCCTGCAGCCCAGTATGACAGTTTTGACAATGATCATAAGCTGATGTCTAGAGAATAGCATAAGAAGGGAGTAATATATAGGGGCTTTCCCCCAAGTACTTCACTAATAAACACCTCTTTTCATAGATTCCACCAATTGTTTAGGTATTTCTTAATACTGGCAGATTTCTATTCCACAGTTCTGATAAGAACCACTGCAATCTGCTGTTGCAATCATGCATCTCTTGGAAGATCACCTTTAGCATTTCTTTTTAGGGCTGTTGGGCAGATGGTGATCACCCCATGTCAATGAAATGCAATTGTCTGTGAGATGCCCAGATATCTCTTTTGGCTATGTTGTCATCATATTTCAAAAGTCTCATACCTTCTCAGTGATTCCTCATGAGCAGCTCGTCACAGCACTGACTCCTTCTTCTTCCCAGCCAACAAACTCCAACTCTCTCCTCACCCAGCTAACCCACTCCTTTGTAGCACTGGTCTTCTAATTGGACACAGCTGTGGTCTGTTAAGGGCAGGCCTGTTCCTAATCTTTGATGATTAGTACAGCTGCAACTCTTCAGGTGTGGGACTACCTTCTGCACTATCTTTATTTTCTTACATTCTATCCTTCCGCATGGATGCAAGGAGAAACCAGCTTTGGTTGGGTTTCAAGCATAGGTACTTCAATTAGTTATCTGAGAATATGAATTCTGTAACTGACATTTGCTTTTAGAAGACAGAGTACTTCCAAGTGCTGAGTTGTCTGTCAGGGCAATTTACAAAAGAGATAGGAATAATATTATTTAGTGTTATAATAGTTGGGTATATGCCCCAGAAAGACTTTACAAAGATATGCATATTCTCCCAAGCAGCAATAAAAGCCTGTTTCACATTTGAAGGTGCCACTACTAACAAACTAGCTTAAGTCTGATATCAGGAATCCTGGACAATTAACCTGAACTTTCCAGCATTCAATGAACAGCTTTTTGCCTTTTTCAAAAATTCTTTAATTAGCTTAAAAGCTAGCATATTCATCAGGAGAAAAATCCAAAAAGATGAACAGGATAATACTACCTAATTCCTCATGCAATTATGAATATATGAAATTTCATTCAAGGTATAATATTGTCAGTTCTTGCTGGGTAGCAAAGCCCAGTATACATTTAGAAATTGTTGATGGATTAGATTTCTCCATGAAATTGTAATCAGAAATTTTCCATCATATCATGATAGGGCTCTTTTTTTAACTTTTTTTTTAATAATAGTATTGCCTGTTAATAATAATAGAAATCAAAATATATAAAACAGACACTTCTATTACTGATTGTTTCGCTCACCTTTCTTCTCTAGTCAGAAACAACACTCCATCTTTTTTTGGATTTTCTCTGAAATTCTTGATGGAGAGAACAGGGGAACCCTGTAAATTTTGTTCTCATATTAGATCACAGCTACGAGCCTACACAAGATACTCTTCTTCAATGCTATTTACTCATTACTCTCCAATTGAGAACACAAGCATATTTTATTAATTAATTTTTAGAGAGTTTCAAAACTGAGAACACTTATAATTATCAAGAAAAAGTGTTAATAATATCTGGGGAAAATTAAATAGGCGTTATCACTAATAATTACTCCTAAATTGAGAAAAAAGAGCAACTTGCTTACATTGCACTATGTCTATATTTCAATTTTTGCCCTAAAATAAGCAAAACCTAACCTGAGACAAAACATATCCTGAAAAAATAAAAAATGTAAATCTCTGACAAAAATAGCGAATGAAGCTATTCCTTGATTTTTATATAAAAATTGTTTTTTACCTAGATATATAATTCATAATAGTTATTCAAGAGATAATAGTATTAATTTTTCCATTTGTTTTTTAAGCCGGAAATAAGAAAAAATTATCCTAATGATGATTTTAATAAACGAATATTCAAAAATTACTCAAAATGAAATTGAAGGATAAAGAATCTCATCTTTTATAGAAGATAAAATAGTATGAAGTTTCAGAAGATAAAAAAAATATGTTTAAGAATTTAACAGGCAGCATAATTTTTATTGCATAAGTATACACATACATTTATAAGCCAATTTTATGTTACTTGCAGGTTGACCAGTTACCTGGAGAACTTGTTAAAAGATGGAAGAAACCTGGGTCAAAGAACTTGTTCAATTTCTGCAATTGTTACATTTCCTATGGAAGAAAAAATATTTTACATGCTTTTAATTAAGTTAAAAGGTCAAAATTCTGAGATTACATCTAAAATCATTTGATAAAGGTCAAAAATGTGTAACATCAAGGTACATGCCCACATATAAGACAAAAGTTTGTTGTAGTGTGGTGAAATGCTAAAAGTGGTGCCTCTGACATGTTTAATCTCTGCAAAGGGAAGAGAGCAGTTAGAAGAAGCCTTTTTCACATCAAGGTGTCCATATGATTCCAAGTAGAAAGGACCTCCACATACAGCTCCAGAGTAACTCCCTCAGATGGGCGAATTTCATACTTCACTGCTCACTGCAAGCATGCTGTGGATTAATTTTCAAAGTGTAGGTTGTATGGCTTTGTTCAAGTAAGGAAAAACCTCTGCTTTTTGTTCTTGGATAAAGGGAGTAGGATGAAAAAGCATTAAGAAGTCAAAATCTGGTTATAACAGATCTCTCAAAAATTTGTCCTGTTGAATCTTTTTATAGTGACCTGGATGTAACTGGACTAAAACAAACATTTGTTGGAGGATGATTCTCACTTGGAAGTCAAAGTATTTTCTTTTGTTGTAGTCATCACATGAGTCAACCATTGAAAAGCTCAAATTAACTATGAAAAAATTTAGGAATACATTGCAGAAAAAAAATTGAGTGACCCAGTGCACCTGGTCAAAGTGCTGTTTAGTTGAATAGAGCTTGACTGTCTGGGGAAAATATATTGAGAATGGGGTAAAGTTCTTGAAACTGGAAAAAGCTAGTTTGGTTAGTAAAATTTTATGTGACATAAATGTATTCAGAATTAATTTTCAGTTAGTTTTTGTTGAGAAATTTTTATTGGAACGGCTCAGTAAAGAATCATGCAAATTTTTGAACTGCAAATTTTGACTGCATTGAAAACAGGAGTAAAAATAAAAACTATTGTTTAGAACTACTTACATTTCCAGCTGTCAGTTAGAATGGTAAATTGTATCTTATTATAATCCTAGTTTTAGGGTAAGAAGGCTACATGACCATCTACTTAAGACAATTAAAATCATCATTTATTAAAACTTGACTCTTACACTTTTCCAATGTTTTAAAAGTCTAAATAGCTTCCACTGTGTGCATATAACTCCTTAAATACATCTTCCCATCATATGCACCGCCTTCCTGTATGTCTTGAGATGATTTTTTGATAATGTATCCCCTAATTTTCCTTCATAAGACTCCATTTGTTAGGGGTATTAATACAGATGAAATTTTTGCAGTTTCCAAGTCTCATTATATCATTCTTTAAAAAATCAGCCAGAACCATACTTATTGCAAAATAAACATCTGACATATAATTAGGAGACTATTTCAAAGCTCTCCCCTGCTCATTGTCATGGTTGATTATCTTAAAGGAAAAATTGTCTGGATGGGAGAACTAGTTTAAATGAAGTCAACAGCACACATCCTTTTGACAGGATTATGACCAAAATTTCCATAGGCTACACTTCATTGAGGTAAAATGAGATTTTTTTGAAGGACCCTAGACCCCTCAGACTGCTTGCTTTTGACTAATCACCAGACCAGTTCTGACAACTTTGAAAATCACAACTGACACACAAACATGGCAAACTCATATATTCACATTTAACTGCGCTTCTTCCAGTGAGAAAAAATCCAACCCCAAGTTAAAAAGCAATAAAAATCTGTCACTGCTCAGTGCTGTCCAGTTTCAGGCCCCCTCTCTTGTTTTGAGGCCTTGACATCTCCAGTTGCTGTCATGAAAATTTGTCCCAAAGAGGTAAACTAGAGCATGTTCAGGTAACAAATAAATGTTACCTTAACACGTTAAGGTTGTCAAATAAATACCCCTTCCTTGCACCTCAGCATGTTATTCATCCACAGAAAGCATCCTTTACACTCAGGGTTTATAGTCTGAAATTTTCCAAAAGTTTTCTTTGGAAAATGGAGACAGATGAAGCCGGGGAATCTTCTACACTTCTAAGTAGAAAGCGCTAGATTTGAATACAGGGAAAAACATGTGAAATTCCTTTTACCAGATCTTAGCTTTCCTTCACTGGATAGTTCTGAAAATCACAAGCTGGACTCTATTCAGAATGCAAGGATGCTGTTAATTTTACATCCTTCCTTTGAAGGCATTCTACTCTCCAAGAAAGCACAAGATATTGAACCTGCCAGAGATCAAGAGGATGTGCAAGACTGACTAGACCAACAATTAGGGCATTTATCTGTCAAGGGAAATTCAAATGTTCTGGTTCATAGTCTCAGACTTTTATCATTCATCCATACAGTCTTTCAGAATTAGAGATAATAGAGCAGGACTTGCTAAACCCAGGAGAAAGTATAGCAATTTTACAGTCCCTAGCAAGTTAACATCAGCAAACTGTGAGCACAGAAAATGTTTATGAGATTAAATACATTGTTCAGTTAATGATCTTTGTTGGCAGCAGACTCAGAATGAAGAACGCTTAATGGGTGTATGTAACTCCTGCTGACCAGCTCTGTGAGAGATATGAGGTGATGACAGCCCTTAAGTGAAAATAGACATATGCATAATTTTCAGGAACTAAAATGCCTAATGGGAAACCACACCAGGGAGGATAATTCTCATAATTATAAACCTGTTATGTGAACTTTGCATAAGTAAACCTGAGAGACATAAAAGACTTATTAGGAAGATTCTGTGAATAAACAGTAGCAATGGTTATGGTTAAATGTCTCCCTCCCTCTTTATTCCCTTATTCTGCCAGGAGATACCTAATGATGTCTATTTTACATGTTTTGCTAAGACACTTCACAGTATAATTGCGACTCTACGTTTCAGCATTACAATAATTGGCACCAGTCTTAAAATCGGGGTCCTTTATGGTGTCCTAGGTGTCCTACTGTTTAAAATGTCCTACTAAATCAATTTTGTAAAATCAGAATAATAGAATCACAGATTCACTGAGTGGTTGTATTGAAAAGGACCTTCAAAGATCACCTATTTCAACTCCCCTGACATGAGCAGGGACATTTTTCACTAGATCAGATTGTTTGAAGGCCACATCTTACCTGGCCTTAAGAACTTCCATGGAGGAAGCATCCACAATTTCTCTAGGCAAAATGGCCCAATATCTCACCACCTTTACCATAAAAAGTTTTTTCTTACATTCCATCTTTCAGATTGAAATCCTTGCCCCTTGTCCTGTACTAGATATCCTGATAAAAAGACTGTCTCCATCTTTCTTATAATCTGTCTTTCATAAATCAAACTTGTCAGTTAGGTCTCCCTGAGCCTCCTTGTTTTTCCAGACTAAACACACCCACTTCTCTCAGCCTTTCTTCATGGGCCTCCTCTGGACCTGCTTTAACAAGCCCACACCTTTCCTGTGGTGAGGACTTGGAGTTGAATGCAGAACTCCAGGGGAATCTCACTAGAGCAGAGTAAAAGTGCAGGAGATCTGCCACCCTGCTGGCCAGGCTGCTTTTGATGCAGCCCAGGCTACAGCTGACTTTCTGGGCTACATCACACATTGCTGTCTCATGGCCCAGTTTTCACCCACCAATATTTCCAAGTCTTTGTCTGTAGGGCTGCTCACAATCCATTTACCTCCCAGCTCATATTAAAATGGGGAATTGCTCCACTGAGGTGTAGATCTTTGAACTTGGTCTTGTTGCAGTTGATGAGGTTCACATGGACCCAGCCTTTCAAAGTGTCTCTGGATGGCACCTCATCCTTCGAGTGTGTCAGCTGCCCATGCAGCCATCTGCTAACTTGCTGAGGGTGCACTCGATCCCACTCTCATGTCTTTAATAAGGATACTGATTCACATCATTCCTAATACTGCTTCCTGAGGGACACCACTTCTTACTGATATCTGTTTGGACACCACTTCTTACTGATATCTGTTTGGACACTGAGCCATTGATTGAAACTCTTTGATGTGGTCATCCAGCCAATTCCTTATTCTTAAGCTCTGTTTCTGATAAAGACTTTGAGTGACTTGGGAACCTGGTGATGGAGAGGGAAATCCATGTCGTCAAGAATAATAAACCTTATACTTTGAATACTTAAGTTCAAAATGTAATTTGCACTCAAATATTTACAGAAAGTTATCACAAAATTGAGATGCAACCATAGATGTGACATTTTGAAAGAAATGTGTCAGCATCGTCATTCAAATGCATATTTAAAATTAAATGGCTTTGTACATTTTTATAATGCTTGTACATATGCCTTCATTTTCTGTTTTTCATCTTTATTTATGTTCTGGTTTCAGCTAGGGTAGAGTTCATTTTTTCTCAGTAGCTGTTATAATGCTGTATTCAGTGTTCAGAATGACAAGTGTTGATAAAACACTGATGTTTTGGTCTTTTGCTAAAACAAGTAAAGAACTACTTTTTTGTCTCATGCTCTGCCAGTGAGGAGGCAGCAAAAGAAACTGGGAGGGACCATAGCTGGGACAGGTGACACAAATTAACCAAAGGGATATTCCACACCATGGAATGTCACGCTCCATATATAAACTGGGGGGAGCTACTCAGAAGGAGGGCTGATCTGGGTTTGGTAAAGTGGGTCTGCCATCAGTCAGCAGGTGATAAACAATTGTATTTTACATCACTTGTTTTTCCCCTTATTATTATCATTAATAGCATTATTACTGTATATTTACTGTATGTTAGATTATTAAACTGCTCTTATCTCAATCTACAAGTTTAATGTTGATTCTCCTCCCCATTATCACTGTGTTGGATGGGAGAGAGGCAGGATGAGCGAGTGGCTGTGTGGTGCTTAATTTCCAGCTGGCCTTAAACCACAGCAAGGTACAATAGACAATATTTCATATAATAGGATCTTGAATTTAAGATGTGTTTTTGATGTTTAGGCTCTTAAGGGTAAGACTTGCTTTTCAAGGAACATTCATTAAACACAAACCAGTAAGACATGCTGGCTCCTCGCATCAAAAAATGTAGAAATCTGATAAGCATTTTATGTAAAGTAAGTTTTAGAAAATTGTCTCTAGAACTCCAAAATGAATTGTGTACCAGCCTTTCATGCCTAAATTTTAGAACCATTGAGCTGAGAAAATCAAAGCTAGGGAATGCCTTTTTAAGGATGCTTGTGCACTGTGCAAAAAGTTGTAGTAACAAGATCATATGCTATATTTAGAGTGGAATGTCTTTATTTTCCACCCTTTATAGCCAGCATATGCTTCTATCCCTTATTTTATAGTTCCTTAACCAAAGCTTGCTTCTGGGTTTTTCTTTATCATTCATCACCACTGGATTTGGGAATGTAAACCTTTTTTAACGTATTATCCTAACTCTTCTGTCAAAGCAGTTCCATTTTGGATTGGATAAGAAGAAGAGGTAAGATAAATGTTAAAATGTAGTGCAAGATCAGGTCCCTAATTTGACATTTCTCGTGTCTGCTATTAGCAGAACTTATCACTGAATAGCACTTATGCCCAAAAGTTAGCTCTTACTCATTGCTGTTTATTACTGTCACTGAGTAGCAGGTCCATCAATTACATACCAGATCATCAAGCTGAGCATCCAGAAAATAAGAAACACATAATAAGGATCATCTGTGAAGAGGCAGATTAACTGACTTGACATAGGAATTTTCCATAGAATCATTTGTTTGCTTTGACTAATGAGACCTTTTCTCTCTGCTTGCAATCACATTAGTCACTCAGTATGCTCTTTCTAAATTCAGCAACAAGAAAGAATTCTGCAATCAATGGCTTTCTTTACCACAAATGCTGACTTTTTGACACAGGAGATCTACTCTGAACATCCAATGAAGGAAAAAGAAAATAAAAAGTAGAAGGCAAGAGCATACAGGGAGGTCGTGTGAAGGAAACCTCTATTCTGTTATACTTAGGAGATCATAATGTCCTAACAGATTTTAACAGGATGGTGGCTGAAATCTCTACTCTGATATGCTTTGCATGGGTAAACAAAATTTCTTAATATACCTAAAAAGTAAGCTGGAAAAACATAGATGTGATCAAAATTATACCCATTTTTAGGCAGAGAACTTAGGAGATATGAGTCACCTTTCACAGGTTTCTATAGTCTCTTTTATTTAGTCATACTGGAGAATTTAGAATCTAGATAAAATGCTTTTGTTAAGTCCTTGAAGAGGAAGAAAAATAATAAAAAAGAATTGATCCTTGATTTTGATAATGCCATTGTTATAAAGTCATTATAATGAATATATATTTTGATTTTTCCATTTATGCTATTATTTCTGCTGTTGGGCAAAATTGTAAACTTCAGTATACTGGCAATTGATAACAATTTGCTCATAAGTATAATTTTCTTAATGTTTTCTTGTTTTCACTTCCTTACCATGCATACTGCAAAAAAAATCATAGATCTCCTTTGATACTTTTCATTTTTGAAAATCTGATACATTAGTACACTTTGTTTTTGCAGAACTGAAGGGACTGAACATATCTAAAAATGAGACATCTAAATAATACAGGACATTCTAGCACATACTTGTCTCCCACAGAGCACCTCTAATCTCATTTGCCAAAAGCTCTCACACTCTTTTCCAAATGATGAGCACTGTCTCAGAGCTTGGTCTCACCAGGCAAAAATACAGTGCAGAGAAGGAAAAAGAAAGAAGTCTGATACTAGGGGGCAAGAGGAAAGATAGATAATGAGATCCTGGCAAACTACGGCAAATATCCCATGGAAAAAATCTTGCATTGCAAGAAGACAATTCTTTTCTTGTAATAATTTATCATTATGTATGTTTAGACAGGCTTTTGTAGGTGAAAGGAGCCCATCCCACTTAAATCTTGAGCAGAATGGAAGTGGTGTGGATGCATTGCTGCATAGCCAAGCCTGAGCAGGCACATTGTCTTGTCAGCAGGATTTAGCACTAGACTGAACCAGGTGCTATGGTAACTGCATAGTGTAAATACCTGCCTGGACTAAGCAAGCATTTTGTAGAACAACCCAAGGACTCAGTTACTGCACATTTGAATATAAAGATCACATTTATCTTCTCATAAATTTATTTGCGTTGTTAATGTTTTATCTACTGATGGGAATTACCTACACCAGTATAGTCAGTGACCTAAGGCTCGTGGGTATTGATTTTAATCCTTCCTACACCACTGATTTTTCAAATGGTCTTGGTCAATTCACCATGTTTGGGTTCCTCTAGAAAATGGAGAAAATAATTTCATTCTGCCACTCAAGGTAGGAAGAACATTGAGGGTTTGTGAGGGTTTCAGATACTAAAAAGGGAATTCTTCTAATCATTTAATAGGTTTTATACATTTTTCTTAGTATCCTTCTGAAAAATATGCATTTTAGGATGCCAAAAGTAATAGAAAAGAACAGACAAGAAACTAATGTTAGACAGATCTTTAGGAGAAAATGGATGGTCATGAGAATACCACGGGTGATGGTGTTTCAGTGGTGGACTCCATCCCCACATGCAGGGAGGAGCAGCCACATGGCCACAGCAGCATGATGTGATACAAATGTGCATCAGACAGAGGGCAAGTGGTGGGAAGACAGAGACTGAAATTCCTTGGCTTCTTTCAGTTATTATTCTAAATGCAAGCCTCCTCCTGAGGGGGTGAAGCCTTGGGAAAAATGCTCATCTGACAAAACTTTATCACTTTTCTGTATTATATTGGATATTGCTTAACACCATTGTGTTCTTGTATACATCACTGGAGTTTTTTTGTTTGTTTTGTTTGTTTGCTTGGTTTGGGTTGGATTTCTTTGAGTATTTTTGTTTTTTTGGTTTTTTTTTTAAATTCAAATCATTAATTTTGTTTTTCCATAGTGGTCAGCTGTGTGATTCTCATC
The DNA here is from genome assembly GCF_963513975.1 of Fringilla coelebs. Lineage (NCBI taxonomy): Eukaryota > Metazoa > Chordata > Aves > Passeriformes > Fringillidae > Fringilla > Fringilla coelebs. Next base: position 21,957,383 of record NC_140029.1, on the reverse strand, counting down.
CTGTGTTAGTTTGAAAACACTCCCACTTAATCCATTCTCTATGTTATTTGCAAATACATGAAAAATTCTCATGTATGGAAATTATTTCTTAAGGATAATGCTTTAATCCAGACACTCCTTGGAAATACAACCTTTTAATAGCTGCAGTGTGTTGTGGTTTTGATTTTTTAATTTTGCTTCCAAGAAAAGAGTAGAATCCAGGGTTTTTTGTGAGTCACATAGAAGTTAGATGCAGTATCTTACTAAATTGAATATAATTGGTGCACATCTGTCATTTTAAGACTCTCAAAAGAGCATTGTGCCTGTCAGACACAGTCTGCGATTTGTCAACTGAACTTATTTTATTTTTTATTAATGGATTTTTTTTCAGTTGTTAAGTTTAATTCCCTAATTGCTATCTTCATTTTTTTTTTCTCAGGGAAAGAACAATATTAAAATAATGGTCATTTCCTTAGATAAATTTTAAATTGGCAAATAAAAAAATAATGATACTTTCTTTTCATCTACTCATTTAACAATGCTTTATTTCTTCTACAGATCCATTTTCTCCCTTTTGTCACTTCCCCTTTTAACCTGTGTTTTATTCTCTATACATGCACTCCTGCTAAGACTTCTTCATCTTTGTTACTAGGTTATCCATCACAGCTGCCAGTGAGTCCACCTTTTTCTAGCAGCTGGCCTCCATCCTTTCATTCTATTATTAGACACTTTTGCCTTCTCAAGTAGTAGGCACTCTGCACATCTAATAAACACTAATGTACTTAGCAAAAGAAAACATTATTATTGCTGAGATTATCTTCCTGAAAAATAGAATAATTATCACAAAATCCAGAAATTCCCATGGCTGAATGGCTGAATTTCTCCCATAATATTATTTTGTACATACATACATACATACATACATACATACATACATACATACATACATATGTGTGTATATATAGAGAGAGATATAATAATTGTAGTCTATTTTTTGAGAAAATTCAAAATATCAAGGTGTAAGAACAGAGCAAACAGAACAACCTGCAGCCATACAGGCATAGTTACCTTTGGACAAAAAGTTTCTTGCAATCCCTCATGAAAAATAACTATTCTCTTTGTCATCCACTCTGATCTGTCATTAAATACGCAACACAAAATCAAACTCTTCAATAGGATTCATAGAAGAAAGTTTTCCTAGAACAAGGTGGAAGAAATAGAGATTTTTTTTGACAGCCAGACACTCAAATCCAAAGCTCAAATTGTAATCATTTGACAGTGTAACACCATTCAGAAGCTGTGATAACTCAGAATCTGCTCTGCTGCCAGTGGCTACCTGTCTGTTATTGCTTTGCATCACAGGTTAAAACTCTGCTTTCACCAACTCTGCCTCCCTTGGAAAAAGCCTCTCATATCCAGAAGAGTTCCATTCACTTCAAATCCTTTTGGCTATCAGCCTCAAGGAGCTAACAAAGTGCATCCAACCCAATAAATGAAATATATACTATATCACCTGCCAGCAGAACCCCAGACCTTTGTTACTCATCCATATACATCAGGACAAAATGGGGAAAAAAGCCCAAAGCCCAGCTGCCTTTGGAGAAATCCATCCTGGGTAACCATTTTGTTCTCTAGATAAGGAGAGATAAATAAAGGGATATGAAGGGTTCTTCAGGAGAAAAATACGAAGCTCTGCTAGTGTATAGGGTCTAGTTTTTCAGTCAGATAATCTAAGAAAATGGTTGTCAAAGATCTTATTTCCATAATTTATGTATTTTTAACATTTCCCTCTAGCTTACCATTATTTCTTATCATCAGTTTTAGTTCAAGATACTGCTGCTTAAACAGAGATGAAAATTCCTTTGGTACTTCTGCAAGTTTTTCTTGTCCACCAGTGAAGCATCGGGGAAGATATGATTGCATTGCTAGTATTTAGTGTTCTGCTTCTGATTTACTTAACTGCATCCATTTGTTCATTAACTGTAAGAACATTTTTTAAAAGCAATCAAGGAAAGAGAAACTGCCGAGAGTGTGGCCAATATGGCTTACCTTTTTCATAAAAAAACTTTTTTCCTGGAAAATTTCTCATTCTTTTATGAATTTAGGGACCCCAAGAAATATACTATCAAACTATGAGTAACAAGATTTTTTTTTTTCTTCAGCATAACCTGACATAAATTTGCTTATAAGAAGAAATAAAAGGAAGTGCATGTATTCTCAAAAAAATTCTGCATAGTCTTAAATATGAGGAATATTAAAATGGAAACAAACCTTTAGAGTCATTCCTGGGGATCTCTACTCCTTATTATCTTCTAACGCCACTAATACATTTGGGTTGCTTCATCATATTACTTATTTGATTGTCTCAAGTATTTACAAGAATTCATGTTAAGACACAGTTTCAAGTTCACCCAGGACTACAGAAGGATTCCTCAAGAAATTATTGAAATATGATCAATATTTCTCAGTTTAGACATGGTTAGGTGTTTAAGCAATTTATTGAATTAACATACTACCTGTCTTCTCCCTTCCTGCATTATCTGATTTGTATCAAGAAATGTTTCTTGGTTTCATAAAAACTCACAAACTACATCTTATAAAAAACTCAATGAGATAAAATAGCTGATCACATTACAATTTACATAACTTTAGATAAAGTAGTAAATCACTGATAATATTACAATATTAAAGTAACTTGACAAGATTACTTTACAGAATGCTTTCCAATGTTGATTGATTTAGGATTTGGAGCATCCATTTTGCTTCATATCTCTTTGAGATTTATAGGGTCAGTCTGCCACAGAGTGCTGTAAGAGCAAAGAGATTCAGAGCCTGTCATTTCCAAAAGGATTTTTAGTTTGCAGTGTCTGGGTGTCTGTGAAAGTTTAGCTTCATCAGACCTAAAGGTTAGCTTTACATCACAGTTTTCTGTTAAAATAACCTTTGGGATGCTGAGAAGTTGGCCATCTCTGCGCAGTAAAGCTGCCTACACATGGTCATTATAGCTGTTAGAATATACTTCAATGGTATTTCATTACCAAGGAAAAGTTGCTTTTTATGAACAGTAATAGAAAACAGTCACAAGGCACCCCATCAAACTGGTTAAAATTAATCATGCATGAAGCAATCCTCCAGATTCCATGTGTTCCTTGTACATTGTATACAAGTATACTTGTATAATGTACCAACATTATTATCAAGGTTTCCCAGATCCAATGAAAGGAAATCAATAATTCATTAAACTTGTAATCTGGTATTTGGAACAATGAGCAACACTTCTCTCACATTTCTTTGAAGAGAAAAGAAAATGCTGGTTTGTTCAGGCACAGCAACACCTTTGTACTGGGTCAGCACAGAGCATGGGCTGAAGAAGTTCTGAGGAGAAGGACACGTGTGCATATTGTATGTGAAAATGAAGGTTCATTCTCCATTTGTGGCACTTGTCTGTGTAACAGATTTTTCTGAATGCTTTCACAGAAGTCAATAAATGGGTTTGTGTTTCATTTGATGTAGTATCCATACAGACAACATCATGAACTGCCCTTTAAGACTCATGTGAAAGTGTTTTCCCCCCTCTCTGCTTCTTTGACATGTCTGGCATGCCAAAGTAATGTATATCTTAGCTATTTAAGGTTTTACTATAGGAGTGGAAATCTCCTTGGTAACAAATAAATGCAACTGCTTGATTGTCTCATTCAGGAATTCTTTAAGATACAGCCATAAGTTAAACTAGAAGCTAAAATCTATAAATAACTTGTACAATTCTGTGGTACAGATAAATTAGCATTGCCACTGTCCTTGGTAATTTTCTGAGACCTCTCACTGTGCCATTTTTATGGAGTTCTAAATTGCTCATCAATTCTTTTTACTGTATGTTTTTGAAGTAGGTTTCACTCTCTGTTAAAGCAGACAGATTGGAACATGCAGACATTTTTATTTTAATCTGGTAGGTAATACAAGGAAAGGAAATTCTTGCATGTGACCTACTGCCATGATTTGCCCTCATGATGAGACCTTCTGGTGAATGGATGAAAGCAAATTGTTCTTTAGTCCCTTTCTGTCTTATTTTCTTTTTGTACTGAGAAAGCTAACAAAATTTTTAACAAATCCAAACTGCTAAAGTATTTTCTATTATTTTTTTACTCATTTTCTGATGTGGGAAATTAGGCCACTAGAAAGCAGACTGAGATCAATGCATTTCATATGCAGCATGAAGCAACCTTCTGAAAGTAATATCTCTCATTTAATAATTTGAGCTCAGTAGTGGAAAGCTACTTTTAGAAGTCTTACTACTACCCCTGAAGCAGTTATGCAATCTCTGATTTAACACATAAAAACATTTTCAGACATAAAGATTACTGAGAAGTAGTCCAACCCTTTGTGAGGCAGCCTTTGAACACTGGTGCTGTGTCTCTGACCACCATTTAGAAGAGTTGCATTTTAAAGTGTAAAAGTTTACTTCTTAAAAGAGCAAGCTAGTGAAAGGACATTTTTTTCCCCCCAGTTTGTAAGGTTTATTCTTGTCCTTCATTGAAAAATTAGATAAGAATTAATTAAATATTATTAAACACTACCCCACTTCCAGATAGCTGTTGCAAATTGTTTATCCATTCCCCAGATGTGAGGCAGAAAGCAAACATTGCTTTCAGATTAGACTGACACAGCCTACAAGGACTGATTTTTTTTTTTTTAATCTGTCTTCTTTTGCAGTGATAGATTTCCTAGAGTTAACTGAGGACCTGACTGTGAAGCAGATGGCATTTTCTTTCCAGGGCACATTTTGGCCTTTGGGAAAAAAGATTTAAGAACCGAAAAGTAGCTAGTGTGGGGAAGCAATTGCAACCAGAGAAGAGAAGAGTGAGAATTTGTGAGAGAAGCAGCCCAGCAGACCCCAACCTTGGTGAAGACCTTGGTGAGGCAGCCGTGGCCCTGCAGGCTGGGGAGGTCCATGGCAGGGCAGAATTCCACCTGCCGAGGGAGGACTGCAGCCTGGAGCAAGGGGATGCCTGAAGGGGGTTGTCACCATGGGAAGACCATTCCAGGACAGGCTCCTGGCAGGACCTGTGGCCTCATGGAGAGGGCAGAGAGACCAAGCTGGAGCAGTTTGTTCCTGAAGGGCTGTAGCCCATGGAAAGGACTCCTGTTGGGGCAGGTTGTGCAGAACTGCAGTCTGCGGGAAGGACCCAAGTTGGGGTCCTTGAGCCTATGAGGCGAGGAGGTGGAGAAAACCGGGAGTAAAGCCCAGGAAGAAAGGAAGGCAGGGGAAAAGTTTTTTTTCTAAAGTTTGGTTTTATTTCTCAGTATCTTACTCTGATCTGATTGGTAATAAAGTAAAATAATTTATTTAAATTGAGTCAGTTTTACCAATGCCACACAAGCCCAATACATGTATCTGCTATTATCTATGTGTTAAATTGACTTGCATGTCTTCTTAAAGCTGATACAACTTAGAAGAAAGTAGTTCACATTGGTAAATAATTCTTCACTGGGTTTTACAATCTGTAGTTTGGTCATTAGAAAAGAACATGGGACTACAACCCAGTGCTACTGGAAAAAGTGAATTATGTCAACCTTATATTGTAAATCACTTCAGGATCTGAATGCAAATAATTTCTAGCCAACCACATGCTCTCTATATTTAAATACAGGTTTCTTTTTTTAAATCTTTCTAAGCACTAGAAATACCAGTAGGTCCCCCAAAGTATAGATTAAGGCTGACACCTGTTCAGAACCTCATACATGATCAAATAATATGTTTTATCATTTTATGGGAAAATAGTAAAAGCAGATGTGCTTTCAACAGAAAAACATATCACATATCAAAACATATTTTCTGTTGCACTGTGAAATGAACTCCAGGACTGAGATTGTTTCACTCTTACAAACAAAATATCCAATTTCTGTTATTAAAGGAAAGGGATAACATTTAATGTTTTTCATCTTGCTATCCTCAGGGTAGCAGATATAAAAGGTCAACAGTGAAACCACTTTCTAATAAAAAGATGATAAAATAGTCAATAAAAATGGAAATGAATGAAGGCCAGAGCACTTTCTCCTACCCACTGGTTTCTCTGAGCCCATAACACTACAGCACCTACACAAAGTTTTCAAATCTTCACAGAGCTCTGCATTGACCCACAGAGGTGGGTCTGTGTTGGAGCCAGCTGGCATTGGGCCATTGGACATGGGGGAAGCTTCTGGCTGCTTAGCACAGAAGCCAGCCCTGTAGCCTTCCCCTGCACCCCTCCTCCAAAAAAAAAAAAAAACCAAGCTTGCCATGTAAATCCAATGCATTACAACAGAAATTCTGAATAACATAGTGAAAGAAACACCTGTCATAATGAGAAACACTCACTGCAAGCAGGCAGCCTTTGTCTGCTGTGCTCCTGTGGTCTTTAAGGCTGGTTGTGGGACACTTACTCATCTGCCTACGCCACAGCTGTGGAAAATCTCATCTTAATTATCAGCTTTTCTCTCTGGCTGTACAGAACAACCAGGACATGTGCAGAGCAACTTGCACACTTGATTGCTTGTTTTCCACCTATTTCATCTTCCTGTGTGCCAAGTCCACTTTCCAAAGTGTGTTAGAGCTGCATCTCTACCTTGTTCGTGGTGACTCACCAAGTCAAATCTCTCTGTGCCATGTGCAAGCAGTGGAATTTGGACAGGTAATTTCAATGCTATAACAGCTATGGCTCCATGGAAATCCTTTCAGGCAATCCAGCTTTAGCCCTTGAATAACACACCATGAATTTCCACCCAAACAGTATATGTCACTGTTAAGAATATCTAGGCAGCAAGTGGAAAATCTCTCATTGACAACTTCTCCCCTCTTTCCCTTAAATAGCCACAGAAAAATTGAGTGACTGTGATTTTCAGGCCTCTTTTTGGTTTGCTTTAAGGATGAAAATTTTAGGGGTTTTAGGATAATAAGCATTTAGAGAGCATTACAGTCCAAAACAGCCTTAACAATCATACCCCAAACTACCATAAAATTTGTTAAGCTCCTCTTCCTGCTTGCACCTTACAGGAGTATCTAAGAGAAAAGTGGAGGGGACAGGGAGTGGAATTCCAATCAAAGATTACATTAGAATACATTCAGGAGAGGAGTCTGAGCTGTTGTATCAAAAAATCACAAAGATTTTGCAAGTATGAGCAATGCCTGGACTTGCAATTGCACCTTCCTTCATGGCCACTGCTTAATGGCATCTTTGCACAGAGCAGTTCCACTTCTACACAGCAGCACACCTGAGTGATGTAGGTGTGCTGCTGTGAAGGTAGTGCAGAAAGAAATACACAGAAACAAACAAAACTGCAATAGTGATATGCTAAGTAATTGTTTTTTCCAGACCGAGCTCCTACCTGGTAAAAAAAAATAAGTTCTATTAGTCATAAATCCAGCAATGTTATTAGAGGATCATTGTCCAAGTTGTAGACCAGCTTTTGAATGCCACTACCTTTAAATTTTTCTCTTCTTCTCACTTGTACAACTACATTGAATACAATAGGGTCTTCTGGGCATATTTTACACTCTATGAGTTCATTATAGTCCTTATCAGCCTGAAATCTTGAGATTTTTTTCTGTTTAAATACATTTACTTCATTTTATTTAATTTATCCAATAAATCTTTTTGTGATTGCATGGTACCATGCAAAGATAAAAAGTCTGAAGGCTATGGCTATACTAAATCCATGGAATAAATAGAAAAAATAAAAGTGTTGTTTTATTTTTTAAGGAAAAAAGAAGACGTAGTTGGCAGTGACATCTCAGTACAAAAGATCATTTTAGTGGTAGATATGATCACAACATTGGAGATTTTCTATATTTACATTGATTTTTAACAGTTCTGTTTTAAAAGTCATAAATTTAACATTTACCTTATCTGTAGATTTTTATGTGTTGCTTTCTTTTTGTCTAACAAAATGTTATAATCTTGTTCCAGTCACTGAAATTTACTCATGTAAATGCACTTTTTACCACAGTCTTTGAATTTACCAGTTTATAACATTCTGTTCACTAATACTTCAAAACTGCTAAATTGTATGATACAGAGTTTTTATTACTTACTCTGTTGATGAAAATGCACTACAAACACCTTATAATTTAATGTCATTTTAATGCGGTATCATGCCATGAATTTGTGTTTGATGCAGGTTGCCTAGCACATAATTAATAAGCACTCAAATACACTTTGGTGAAAAGACTTTCAGACCCCCATAGGAATGGCCACTTACAGATTGCATCCTGATAAACAAGAGCTTCCTTGTTTCTGCTTTTCATACATGAAACAGTTTTTGCAATAAACTTCAAGTGATTTTCAATTTCAGTTCAATTTCTCCCTATATTACATTTATCAAGTTTCCTCAGCATGTTCTTCACCATGGAGTCTATCTTAAATGTACAAAAGCAGAACACTGCTGTCTCCATGGCACTTTTTAAATGACTGGAATATGAGACTCCTACAAGTCCAGTGTATCTCAGCCCTGTTTTCCCCACAGACTGCACAGGGAAAACAGCTTTGGAGCCACATTGAAAGGTTGGACTATCTGATCTCCTTCCCCATCCCCTGAGTCTGTGACATACCAAAACACTAATGGTAAGTGCTGTCATGAGTGTAAAAAAGAATTAAACTGAAATTCAAACAGATTTTTTTAATAGGTTCATGAACTTCAATTGAAGCTTTCCTAAAGCTGGAATATCTGTAAGATCTTCTCTCCATGTGAATTCACTAAGCTGTTCAACACCATGAGAGTTTCTACTGTAAAGTCTCCCACAGAGCAAGCAGAGAGCTGTTTTCCTCAGTGTGACTGTCTTTTACTAATTGTTTCTCAGTGTAATTCACAATGTGAGGCTTCAGTTGAGTAGATTTGGATTCGATCAGATTCGATGGCTGGCCTACCCAAAGATGCTTCAATTTCCTCTCAGTTCACCTAAAATGCCAACCTCTCCCATACAGCTCATTCTCCTGGGAAGACTGGATAAAGGGAAATAAGTCAACCTGTTAGAAAGTATCTTTAATAAACTAGTCTGAAGGTACATAATGGTGCTGTCTAAATTGCTTTCCGTTGCCTATTGTACCTCATGCCTAGGAATGGAAACATGAAAATTTAAGATTATTAGAGATTGCTTATTAACTGGCAAGCAGGTGGCAATGGGGTAGAATCTAATCAAAGATTAATTTCAGTGAATTCAGGACAGAAAGCAAGACCCATTTATTTTGTTTAATATTTGATTAACTGTTTTTGCTTGGCTCTAATTTAGTATTTTAATTTAACATAATCAGCACTTAGCTGTCAGGATGACAGGTGGGTTTAGGAACTATAAAATTAAATTAATAAATCAGTTACTTGGACCTATCTGTTTATCTATGGGATATCTGGCCTCAGAAAGTAGTCTCTTCTCCAGTACACAGAAACTGGAAAGATGAAACAGTCTGGAAATAGCAGTGTACACTGTTTCATGCTGCCTGAAAATTCTATTTTTTTTCTTATCCAAAGTTTAAGGCTTTTTGTTAAACAAAACCAATGACCAAGTAATTTATTAATAGAATGAAGATGCAGGACAGCATTCTCATACAGTCCTGGCTTTTGACTTGCAGTTTTTTCTTTATTTTCTTCAAAATAGGGTTTTCCAGCCTCACACTGTCAAGGTCTTTCATTATAAAGGAAGGGAGACAAGGACATTTGTTTTTCAAAGGCTGAAAAACCTATGAGAACAGATCTTTATAACTTATTGAATTTGAATGGTCTCAGTGAAATGTTTTCAATTTGATGAATGATAAAGATGCTAGCTTAGAATAGGTTCTGGAACAGGCTTCTGGGACTGGCCTTATCAGATGGATGTTCTATTTATTCAAAGTTTTTTGAAAGACATGTACAATTTTACTACTAGGTACACACAGGAATAAGTTAGTGTAATTGTTGACTAAGTAGACTATATTGAAAAAAATGTACTTTGTCCATATACTTCTACAGGTATTTGCATTAATATTGCAAAGTTTAGTGAGATTGGGACCCTAGTGAGTTGCACAGCTCAAGTGCACACATTTAGAAAGATTTTATAAGACAATAAACCATTTACAGTAATATTAATAGACTATTACAGGAAATTACTTCTTTTGATTCTGAGATGGTCATCTCAGCACAAATTTATCAGAAAGATCAGATATGAACAGGTCCACGACCTGTCTAGAATCTGACTGAACCTAAGTATAAATCAAGATTTCTCTGCAGACTGAACTCTTTTGTTACCCTTCTGTTCCCATAGCATGGTACCTACTGTTGAAATGCACTTCAGCCTGATTCAGTTCCTTTCCATTTATCATCTTTTCTGATTTTCCTGTAAGGATACTCACCACACTTCGCTGTTGCTGTCTATAGAAAGACACATCTGCAGAATGGTCAGGGTATGCTGTTGGGAATCACACCAAAAAGTCATCCTGGGCTGCATTTTGGTTCATTAAGCTTTTACAAGAAATCTAGCAAACTGTTTCAATGGCAGTTGTTTTCATGGATACCATTTACTTTCTATAGACCCTCTAGAAAGAGATCCTTGAGGGTCTTGAATGTCTCATTACAGGAAGAATATATTTGGCCTTGATAAAACTTAATGGAAATAATCTCAGATGAAATTTAATATTCATTAGAAAGCAGCTGTCTGCACCCAAGGCCTTTGTTAAGGTTGACTTCAAATGTTTTGGTTTTGTAAAAGAAAATGACCAGTATTTCAAGGCACTTGTGCTTGTGATAGTGCAGCAGAAGGAAATGCTAACAGAAATTCAGGTTCAATACTGTTTCTGTTGCTGCAGTAGATGTTTGTGACAGATAGCTATTTCTGAACATCCATGTTATGATTCTGAGGTTTGGTCAGGGTTTTTTGAGCCTTTTTTTTTTTTTTTTTTTTTTTTTTTTGCCAGAGCTGTAGGAATAAATTCTATCTGTGCTTCTATTGAAACAGATTTTCTGGGGACAATGTAGGGTCTTCCCAGACAACCTCATCTTGTTATAGACTGGGCAGAACTAGAGTGCTTTGAAGCTGCTCTGAGCCCACTGTTGGAAATATCTGAAACTGAAGACACAACTTTAAACTGAGGGATGATGAAAAAGAGCTGACTGAGGCTTTGTCTGCACTGCTCTTCGCACACTGCCTCAAACTCAGGCTTGATTTTGAAGGAAGGCTCCATCAGGCTCTGCCAACACATCACTGGCTGTGCACAAATCTTAGCTCTAACCCATACAAAGTGCTCCCCTGCCCAATTCACCACCAGGAAACCTGTTCCTCTCCTCCACCCTTGGCCCAGGTGTGGAGGTAGAAATGCAGAGCAGGTGGTCAGTTGATGGGGCTTCAGCACACAGCAGTGTTCTGCAGCCAGCTCCAAGATTGTGTGGTAGAAGAGACATAACCTTGCAGCCTGTGCAGGGCATATGAGGAAAATATTAATGGTTTCATGAGCCAAATAGGTCAAATAATGTATTAATAATGGATTTTAAAACTAGCCAACGAGGTAGAGAGATAAGTTAATTAAAATCATTTAATGCCTCTGATTGAGGAGTCCAAAGGCTGGCTGATACAGCAAATAAAAGATCAACAGAACTTTAGAGCCATAATGGAAGGATACTTCTTCATTTTGTCTCCAGGTTTGCAGGTACAGGATATTTATGTTTACCCAATCTAAATTTTTTTCTCTTTTTTTCTCTTAGAAGTAAATGGAATTTTACTTCAGAGATTATTTCAAAATAAAAAAGAAAATGGAAAGCAATTAGTAAGAAAAGTTTTTCAGGTAAACAGGGAAGATAAAGACAGCAGGTCAAAGACAAATGCAAGAGAAATTTCCACATAATGTGTTTCTACTGTAGCTTTCAGGTAAAGGTGAAGCCAACAGAATGCAAAATGGATTTATATAGCACAATGTCAAGCTGCCAGTGAACCACAGATAAAATTCCATTAGTATAAAGAGAGAGTATACATGAACTCCTAGGTTTTTAATGACAGGGTTTCTGCTCTTGGACAATGAGCAAATGACAATCTAAAGCAGATTTAGTAAATAGATTTATATGAAATAGATTTAGTCAGAAGCATTCTTCCACCAGTATAATAAATAATTCCATTAGCAAATGCTCACACACCTTTATTATGCACAAATTGTTATATCATCAATACACTGCACTAAGTATTCATCTGCATTGTCTGGCTAATAAAAATTCTCCCCCACTGGTACAGTGCTACAGATTGCTAAGAGCATCAGTCAGTAGAAGTGGCTTACAAATCAAACCTAGTGGGGCAAAGCAGTTTATTAGTGTGCCTCTCGTTCTGTGGCGTGTAGGATTAGCCACATGCAACACTTGAGCTGTAAACATTTCCATTTGCAAAGGGTGATGGAAATAACTGCAGTAATGTATACTACTCATGCTTACTGCACCACAGCAACTCTCAGAACCCTCCTGTTTCACCTCATGGCAGTAGAGAGGGCAGAACAGGGAACAAGTGAGATGACATGACTGAAGCACAAATAGCTGGAACAGCTTCCTGCCTGTGTTCTGGTAGGGTGTGGGATACTTTCCAACCCAGAAAATAACCTTATTAAAGCACTTAAAGGCAGGCTGACCAAAGCCCTGGTTAATGTTCAATCGTGAAAACTTTGGAATTAACTTAATTAGATTATATAGTTCTTTTCTATGTCAAACTTCCTCAGCTTTAGGGCATTGGGTAGAATTACTGATCTTTTAGTAAATTATTTCAAACATGCCTTGCTGCATTTTTCATTATGCAAACTATATCTCATGTACCAGTGCATTCTATTTCAGTTCATTAATTCATGATCACTTTAATAGTGAGAAGGATTTTTCTTCCCATCAGTGAAAGAGAAATCCTTCCACTCTTCCCAGTGGTTGGCAAGGAATTGGACTTTCAGTTCATTTTTTTCCTTGTGCAATTCCATAAATACCTGTGTGTTCTTTCTCTCATGATTGCAGGGAGTTTCTAATGTGCAGGGGAATATTCTCAAATAATAATTGGACATGGTTTCCCAACGATGAGGCAATAACACAAATTTAAGATAGTAATTTTTGCTCATTACTGGTTTAAATGCATAACGTGGTAACAGTTTGTTACCTTTCTCTTTTGTAGTAATAGATGGGTGTGATGGTCTGTGGCCTCCTACAAGCAAATAATTTGAAGGAATATTACTGTGCTAAAAAAAAGATTTTTAGATATTAGTGTCGAATGATTCCCTTTGTTATATTCTTTTCTGAGTTCTTCTTAACAATGACTACTTACAGTGGACTGTGTATACTGGGATTTTGGATCTTATTTTTTTTTTACTGAGAATTTATATTAATATTTGAGAATCTTTCTCTGCTTTGGTCGTTTCACCAATTTTGGCTGTGGGAGCAGCAGATACCCATTAGAATTTGGTTTGGTACAGGTTTTGACTTAATCCAATAGGTATTTAGCCTAAATAGCATGTGTTTTACTAAGATCATGTAGGGTATTCCACCTGGCTGGTAGATACCAGAACAGAAAGCCTAAGTCTCCTATTGGTCCTGTGCTTCATCTGCCAGACTGTACAGACTTCTTGGCTGGCACTGCACCTGTGTGTTCAAGTCTAGATGTCCATATGTGAGCTAGAGGTTCCCATCATACTCACTACAGGTCTGGTATATACAGTCATTGGATTGTAGAAAGTTATTGAACTCATTAGTCTGTAGGTTCTTATGTTTCACTGCATACCTCTCTTGAGTTCACAAGACTCAGTTGAGCACAAATGTTACCAGGGTATAATATTATTTTGCTTTATGTTACACTGGAACAGCTGATTTGCAACACCTGCTTGTCTTTATATTTTCAAAATAGAAATTTTCATCAGATGTACTGACCCCTTAACTTGATGCTGGGTTTAGTATCTGGTTTTTTCAAAATATTGAGCAGAATTGTGACTCTTCAACAGGCTTGTTTTTCTGGTTCTGGTTTGAATCCAGCAGGGATGTTGTTTTCTTTTATATGTCTCTTGGAAATGCCTGTTCCTACTTGATTAGCCCAAACAGACAGATTTGCATGTTTTTACCATCTTAGTGTTTTGTATAAATTTTCCATATTAAATTGATGCAGGCTTTTCTATCTACTGATCTGAATTTGTTTTTGTGGGACATTATATTGTAGTTTCAAAATGTGTGGAGGTAAGCAATGTGCTTTAATACCTTGCAGATGTTTCTGGTTAAAGTTGGAATTCTTCTTCTTTAATTTATGACAGGTTTAATTAAAGTACTTTCCTTTGGTCTAATCATTATAACTTCAGTATTTCTAAGTTATTGCTTGAGCTCATGTGTCATGTTCCAGGGACTACTTAAAAAATGTATAATTCCATTTATGGAATATAGGGTTTATATTTTACAGCTACCTGTCATTTATGATTTTAGAACAGGTGACTTCTATTAACTCTGGCTTCTCTGTATCATCCCTTAATTTCTTTTCTTAGTTTGAGTTTGTGCAGCTAGAGCATTTATTTATCTTTCAGGTGTTTTTCTTCTGACCTTGAAGAGTCAATAAAAACTGTTTTCAGTTAAGTATGGAAACATTGCTTCAGGCTTCTCTTCTAATATTTTTTTCTCTGTTTCTTTTATATTCCTGCTCTTAGAGATTACATATTTTGCCATAGGTTGCTACTTAATTGCTTTTTATTTTTACTTTTATATTTGCATTCTTTTTGCTTGTAAGTAATAGCTAGTGATTTAAGATGATGTACAAGCATTCATAAAGGAAACCAGCCAGCCATTCAGCTCCCCACATTCTTCATGCCCATTTTAATACAAGCAAGCATATCCACTGTAATGAAAAATAAACTGTTTGTTTGAAATGTGGACAGGGATTGGGTATGTTAGTTTTTCTGCTCCATTAGTCAGCTGGAAAAAGGAACAAACAGGTACTTATTTACTTCCTGAGTTGTTCTTTGCTTGCACCTCAAATTTGGATTGACTCAAGGCTTCCAACATGATGGAACCAAATACAATTCCATGCTGTAGTGTCCATTTTACAGTGGTAACCTTGGGCTGCCTGGAAACAGTTTGTTAACCTCTAAATTTCATCTTTCAGTTGTCAGCAGTAGCATCAGTTGATCTGCTGAAGTAAAATTCTGTCTTGGTTTTGGCTGGGATAGAGTTCTTTTTTCTTAGTAGCTGACAAAAAAATGGGATGGGATAAATGAAAGAGTGTTTTAAAGAGAAAGTGGAGCTAGTACAAAATGATCATGGAGAAAGCAGCCTTTCCTTGCCCTCACGTTTTTCTAGGCTATATTTAGCACTTTTATGTAGTAATCCTACTTGTAAAATGTTACAGAGAACCTGCCTTATGGGATCATAAAGTTCAGGAGTTTAGGTGATTGACTGAATAAAGCAGGGATGCTAATTCCTGAGACGTGCATTGTGGCAGAACTCCAGAGGAGCAGGCTGAGGGGCGGGGTGCAATGCTGTGGCTGGGCAATAAGCCAATGAACTGCATCATTGTAATTGCAGATGAAATAATAATTATTTGTGATAGCTTGCTAATCAGTGAAAGCATGGAAAAGGCTGCTGACAAGCACCATCAAGGTAATTAAGGTGAAGCATTGAATTTGCATAAATTTACACTTTGATCACTGTTCACAAGATACTGTCTCTTGAAATAGACTTGGCTGGTTTCAAGATGAGCACTAAATCAAAGCAAAGGAGTGCAATAACTGCACAGCATCAATAGTGCTTACAAAATACAGATGCACCTTACATAGGCAATTATCTAAAGAATCTATTGTCCTTATTCAAAGGATGATACTCAAGTTACTTTTTCAAATTACCAAATAGTCCTAGTTAGCATTTGCCATTCTGGTTGTAGCTCTTTAATGAATACAGAAAAATCAGGGAGATGAGATCTTTGGAAAACACAACATTTGATTATTCACTTTTCTTAAAAAAAACCCTACCTCCCAAATGAGGACAGCTGACGGTATCATTCTCATATTATTTTGACAGACATATGCAAGCTGTCTTGGAAAGATGTATTTAATATGTTTCTTTAGGAGCTGCAAATGTGATCCTCTCATGATCCCAGGCTCTAAGTCACCACCTCTGAGGGAAGGTTAAGCTCTAGTCCTTCAGGCTTCTAAGCAGGTTTCCTGAGTATCAGCTGCCAGAGTAATTCTGGTGATCAGGCCTGCAGCCAGAGCTCTGTGGTCTGCCTTAGCTCCAGTTCTGTGATTCTTCTCCCTCTGGGAAAGAGCAAAGGGTCTCTTGACAGTGCTGTCTCCACAAGGAAATAACAGTTTAGGTAAAACAAAGGACTTTTGTTGCATTGCTGCAGACTTTGAATTCTCCAAGCATGCATGAAAAGAGCAAAAATCTGGAGTGTACACATCTATTCACTCTTCCCTCAGATTTATTGCTTACTGGAAAAACCCTACTGAGACTTCTGCAGTTCTTCTTTCTGTCAACATTTCTCTACAGATCTTTCTGACAACTCATTTTCCACTCTCTTTTTTACTATGATTTTTTTAAAGCTTTTTTTTTTTCCAGATTTAGGGGGATCAACTTATTAAAAATAGCAATAGTTTTGAAATTAATTATATTGTCAATCATAATTTCTGAATATTTGGATTTATATTTTATTGCTGTTTTCTCTGATTTTGACTAACATCATCCTACAGGAAATGTCTTTTTTGTCCCTTGCTATGCATGTAATATTGATGCTCTTAAGTATATCAGAATTGATATATCATAATGCAAATAGTCTGTATGTGTCATGTGGGTTATCACATATACACATGAAAAAAAAATTTAGATTATTAATAATTTTAAATAATTTTAGCTGCCCATTCTAGATTTTTTTCTTTTGCCTACTTGTGTCTTACCTCATCTTCTACCTACAGTTATACTGGCTAAAATTAAAAGGCTAGTAAAATTGTAATCTGCTGTACAGTTTTTGCATCTTATTTATTTATTGCCTTTTTTTTTATTTCTGACTTATGCATGGTCATTCACTAAAAAAGTTGTAAACCACGCTGTCATGTTTTTGTCTTTTTTTTTATTTTAGTTATGCAAAAAATATACCTCGATACAAAATTTTAGTAGAGATAAAATGTATTTGTCTAGTACAGAATGTGCTTGGTATGTTTTTATATTGTACTTATTTAGAAAGATGATCTCTTAAAGCTGGTGCTCTGACACAGCCATGGAGCACACAGAGTTTGCTTTTGCAACATCCAGTTAGGTACCTGAGATTTTATACTAAGACAGATCTCTTGGCTCACTGCATTTATATTCTAGGCAACCACTACACACCAATGTAACTATTTGATTAAGAGTGAGTCTCATTATTGTATATGAGACCATTCCATGCACAACTCTCCTGGTGATGCGCGCACTGTACATGTCTTAAAAGTGTCATCTGTTCTGTTGTTGTTTTTCACCTGTTTATTAATAAATAAATTGAGTTACTTTATAGAATACTAGAGAATTAGGACATGAGATACATACCAAATGCTGAAGCTGCCTTCCCTACTATAAATCTGATGATCTTATCATATAAATATTACTCAGAAGTCATATCTCAGATGAATGTAAAACATTTGTGAGAAATTTGATAACACTGGAACTATTTTGGAAGTTCTGGTTTGAATGTCTGGCCCCAGTAAATCTATAACAAATACATACTGATTTCAACATGGCCAAGGTTTCACCGATAGTATTCTGAACTATTTCTTTAAAATTCATTCATTTAGCTTTTTGAACTCAGGATATCTTCGGTTTTTTTCTTTTTTTCCTTTCCTACTGGAATGAGATGTGGCAAGGAGAAAAGAAGAGAAGCAAGCATAAAATATACATAACAAAAGTGTGCGTATTTTTCATAGGGATTTTTTAATGAGGGATTAGTTACATAGGAGCTTTAGGGATTAATTAACCAATACCTAATTAAAGCAGGGTTCTAAAGTGGATTCTCTGTAAATCTGAAAGTCATGCTGAAGGAGAAAAAGTAGAAAAATGAAGTGATGCGCAGTGATGTAAAGTAATGGGTTGTTTCTAAACTGAAGCAATAAGTTACATCAAAAAGAATGGAGAAAAACCAGGAAAAGAATTCAGAGAAGTAGGAACAGGAGGTTGTTGATGTCTCTCTATTGCTTTTGATTTTAATAGATAAAATAGCTTATTTGTCTGCCCCATATATTGACCTATATTTACAAACTACACTTAGAAAAGTCATCTATTTGTACAGTAAGGCTTCCTGTAGTCAGGCCAGAGTGTCTTGCTGTGTTTCTTCACTCACTGAGAATGGGGGAAAAGACACACAAGAGGAGGCACAGATACTGATGTCTACTGTCATTATTGACCTTAATTATATGTTCACTCTCTTCTGTGTACTAGCCCCATTCTTGTGTCAGTTTCTCTGACCTGATATTTTCACTGCATGTTCATTCTATACATCTGTGCTCTGGTGCCTTTATTTAGAGTATTTTTGAGCACACTCATGTAGAGTTTCATGATGGTGAAAACAAAATATTTTCTTAGAGGAGTAACATGAAAAACACAAGGGCTCTGTAAAATAACATCCATTTGCATTTTGATTTTTTTAATATCTTCCCAAGTAGCATGTAAAACAGAGCCAGTATTTTTGGGGAGAAGAGAGGAACCCTGCATGGTCGTAAGCTTTTTATTTGAAAAGCAGCTTCAAGAAAAATTATAAATCCAGATTATACTGTGGGTACCTTTTTTCTTCCTTCCACCAATCTTAAGGTTAAAATGAGCTTTAATGCATTTTTATTTAAAGCACCTATATAATATTGACTATAAAAATTCACCTTGCAATACCTTCATTGAATCTAATAATTTTTGGATGAATAAGTACAGATTTTGCATAGATAGCCTTAGCTCAAAAACTTTTATGAAGGTGCCTCCATCATTTCTCCAGGGAAGTCTCTCAAAAGGTTAATCACTGTTAGAATATGTCCTTCTTCCCTTTTGAATGTGTCTACCTCCAATTTTAGCCCTTGAATTTTTTAATGGTTTTGGAAATTCATGGTCAGGTGGTTTTTCAACGTGGTGAAACACTAAATCTTCATCAAGGTCATTGCTTCTTCCCAGGGTATTCAATAGTCTTTTGTCCCTCCATATTTATGTCTTTTCATCTGACTCTAGGAAAAATGGTAGCAGACAGAGCCCATTATTCCTCTTTGATTGTGAACGTCTAAAAAATGGTTTGCCTCAGTTCAAAAATGCCCCCTGCTCTTATCTATCACTTCACCAGTCCTTCGTAGTCTATAAACCTTGATGGAAAATTGCTTATATTTTCTTCACATCTCTGATGGAGACATTGAGCTGCATTGGATTGAGACTCCATGTTCATTCTGTGATTTCCTATTAGTGATTACATTTTTTTATCCACCAGTTATCACTTTGTCATCTATTGACTAGGTGCTACATTGATCTTGAATAGTGCTAATTCCTTTAATCAGAGTGTTGTGTGGAAAAACCTAGTTTTGCTGATCACATCAAAACCCAACAAAACCTAGCTCTTTTAATCAGAATTGACTAAACCAAAAATATATATAATCAAAGGAAAAATCTGTTGTTTACTGTAATATTTATCTGATTGTATAGAACAGTCACAGGCTCCGGAGTACTGTTTGCACTGAAAAGACAACCAATGCCAACAGAAGCTACCGTGATCGTGCTACTGTCTAATATAATGTGTTATACCACTCTGGAATCAACACAGCACAGCTCTGCCTGACTAAATACAAGAGGATTGTATTCAGCTGTGAGGATATGTTCCACAGAATTAAAATTAGAGAATGTACACTATATGTAGCTGAGAAGTAATGCCAGGTTGTGTTCTGCGTATTTTGTTTTGTTAAATTTCACAAATAGAAAAGCAGTGGCTGTCAATCCAGGAATCTTGGTTGCCTTTTTTTTCTGCTACTTCAGAAAATGGAATTTTTAAAAATTTTCTTTGTAGCAGTAACTTTTAGTGGTGATGTATGTTTCAAAGACCCAACTATCTTATGGCAGTTGAATCAGAAAACTCAAAATATGGTACTTTTAAATATTTTTAAATAAAACTGACTTCAAACCAGGCTTTAGGTGAAGTTTTGTCTATTGATTTAATTATTATTCTCCCTTATAATTCAGAATTAGAAAAAATATTATCATTTTCTCCGTAGTCAATGTTCAAATTCATATTCATAGTCAAAAGTTCATATTTAGTACATACCAGTGATAACTATAACTGTTACCTGTCTGGCTCAAAAATATCTCTTTCCTTTTACACACTGCAATGTCAAGATTACTGGTACAATCCAACCATGAATAAACTAAACACGTGATCTTATTTCCCATGCCTTAAAGGTGAACTGTAGAGTTATACTGAAGTACCTAATTTCAAAGGCATTGTCAGTACCTGTCTCTGACAGAATTCCTTAAATCTACAGATACATGACAGTAAAACTGATTGAACATCAGCAGTAAAACTGATTGAAAGAATTAAAACCAGTTGAAAATTTCCAGAAAATATTTTTTCCAGTGAGATACAGCTACTAAAGGAATTGAAATACTCCATGAGTGTGTATAGATAGATAAAATTTCTTTTAATCCATGATTTATTTTTTAAATCATATCAGTAAGAAAATAAATATTTTATTTCCTTTGTGTAATTTTCTCTATTTTATTTTAACATTAAATAAGCCAAAATTACCTTTTCAGGCTCACTGGAAGTGTCAAAATTTCAATGGTCAACAATAGAATGAGGTTAAGACAAGTACTGGCACAAAACTAAGGAAAAAAACCCTCTATCACTTCTCTGAACACCTCCTGGGAGTATGTATGTATTTTATGACTGATCCTTCATCCCACCCTTTAGAGGAGCTCCATTGTCTAAATTTACTAAAGAAGTTCAGGGAAATTATCAACGCTAAAGTTGATCTCTAGGGAATGTTAAATTTCAAACAACCAATACCTTCATAAAGAAAGAAAAATTCATTCCCTCACCCACTCTTGGTAACTACCATAATCATAGTGCTAACTCTGTGGTTGGTTTTGATTTTCACACTCTGAGGCCAAACTGCTCTAATTTGAAATAGACCCTTTGATGAACTACTTCACAGAGAGAAAATTCACTCCTACCTGCATGATACTCCCAATTTCCTAAACTGACACTCCCACAGTTCAGTGAAGGACCCTTCTGGAGGTACCTCTTTCTGTGAAATGTTTTCATGAACTTCAGGCTAAGGTGTGTATGAAAAGATGGCTGAGGGTAAAATTAGAGGAAACTGAAAAGTTATATTTGCATCCTATAGGAATTGTAATGGCCCAGAAATTACAGGGTAAAATACAGTTGCAGCTCCCTGGATGGAATGCAGTTGGCATGCTCAAACATATTCTATGATAATTCCTCACACCCATGACCTGCATCCATAGCACCTGCCAAGGGGGATGGAACAGAGAGGGGAGCAGAGTGGAGGCACCATGGCCAGGCCCTGTTGAAATCCTTGCAGGGAGAACAGCTCGATGGTGCTTTGCAGCTGAGAAGTGGCCCAGCACCTGTCAGCCAGGGCAGCAGGGGAGGTGTCCTGCTCCTGAGCCTGCAGCTGTGGTGAAATCGCCCTCCTCAATGAGCTTGGTTCATTGTAACCTAATTGTAATATCAAGGCACACCTCCATCCCAAAGTTACCCCCATCCAAGGTATGACCACTCCTCCCTGGGCATGTGCTCTGTATTTTATAGAGTGTATCTTTAAGATAAAAGTGAGAGAATTTTTGCACAAATCAGTAAAAAAGATATGCATGACTAGAGTTAGTCAAGCTCCACCTAAACACAAAGAAATAGTATTAAAGTTGATAAAGGGGAAAAGTTGGAGAAGACTCCATCATAACTGCTGGGGTTGACTGAACTGATGAACAGAACCTGTCTTCTCATCCATAGGGACACCTATTGGGTAAAAACCATACTCTTTTTTTTTTCTGAATGCCTTATTGGGGATTACAGCTCGTTTATCTCTTACTTTGAATATGCTTTTGCAGTCAGATATTGCCACCAGCTATCCTCAAACCTTAACCTGTCACAATTTTCTATTAATAAAGAGTTCCACAAACTGTTGCTGTGAGTCCTTCATGGGTGCTGGCAGTTGTGGGCTGTGGGTTAGGTACTTGAATAAATTGGAAGACCTGCTGAGAAGTTTTCCTCGTGCTGTTGGTGCGTCCCTGAAATAGTCAATCGAGCCACCCTCTGAACCAGCAGGACTGCTCAGTGAAAGGTCCCCATCATGGGATGCTGAGAGGCTGGTCAGGCACAGGGATACCTGCTCTCCTGGGGCACTGACAGAAAAATCAAACACTAAGGATTGAGTAAACTTAGCATTGAGGTAATCTCCCCTTTTCATGAGACAGAGTATAAGGGAAGCAATTAAGTATATAAAGTATTTTGGGACAAAAGGAGAGGGAAGTTCAAACCAGAGCAATTGTGTCAAAATATATAATTAAATAGATTAAGAAAACGTGGCTTTAATAAAGAGTTAAGGGAAAACCAGTGATGTATCTTGACATGTAAAGGGTTAAATGAGTAACTGTGGTAATGCCACAGTCAACACGAAAAAGATCCTTTTCTTAGGATAGTACTTCAAGCAACTGTAAAGCTATTTCTAGTTGTAAAATTTATGTCAGTCAAGCATACCTAAAAATAACTGTTATCCCCAGAAAATTTGCAAATTATAAGATGAGAGAAGCATTGTTGACGTGTGAAGCACTTACTTGCATTCACCTTCCGTGGATTTCTCTAAAGAGTTCTGTCACATCTTGTCTTCAGCGAGTATGAGCTGGGGACGTGTTCTGTTCTAAAGGAAATACCATCTCTACCATGATCAGTGAACCAGATTTTTATTTAAGTACAAAACATTCATGGTCTATAAACTAGCAAAGTGCCTTTAAATTACCAACTTGAATAAGTACTTTGCAGAAGCTGTTCTGGCATTAGCAGTTGTTAGCACAATGCGGATGAGCAGCTAGCAAAAGATTAGACCTATTTACCTGTATTGTTTCCTGTTTAGAGTATCATTGCTATTGGTAATTTGAAGGAGCTTAAGGGAAGTGAGAGAGAGAAATAAAATACAAGCATAGAATGGAATGATAATAGAATAATGTACGGAAAATACTCACAGGACAGAATGCTATGGTGATGGCTTTGCATATTTTTTTATTGTTTGGAATTTTTTTTTCCAAGAAGGACATCCAGTGCCCATGTTAACAGATAAACTAGTTTTGTTATGAGTCAAAAAACCCCTAAAAACCAAACCAAACCAAAAACATTGCAATGGTTTTAGACGCAACAAAGAGACAATACTGTATAAGATTCATTGATTTTTGAACAGCAAATGTCAGAAAAAATATGACTGAAATTCCAATCATACAGAAGAGATAACTAGACATATTTGCAGAGTAATGTGATGTCATATTTCTAGTTCATATGAGGAGGGCAATCTGCAAATAGAAAAAGGGTTTTGGAATGTTATGAGGAGAACTGGAAGGCCATAGATGTGCTCTGCATTTCTCCACTAGCCAGGTGGAAAGAGTGAGTAAAACTGAGGTATACAGAACATTATTTTCCAAGTTGTTAATTTTAGAATAGGTGCTTTGTAGCCTTTGCACAAAAGGCATCATTAAAAAGCAATTAATGTTAACACAGTATTTTGTTTACAGTAATAAGATTGCTATCTACTGAACAACAATTGGATAATTATACCAGTTGGTATAATTATTGGTTGCACAGATGGGAGGGTTTAAAAGAAAATTACCTGATCAAATTCTGTTATTGAATTTTAATTCACTTTTGGATGTTTTTATTTTCTGTCTGAAACACATAATCCTTGTTACTCAGTTTACTTTATAAAGGTAGGACCTTGTATAAACTTTGAACATTTGGGGGACAGAGTGGGGCTGTCAGTTAGTGAAACTTATTTTTGCTTCATGTTAGGCTGACATGGATGCGCATGTCAGCCTAACATGCAGATCCAATAACGAGGATGGATTTTTTTCTATGTCAAACATCAATGACTAAAGCAAAAAAAAATCAAAAAAATCACAGACTCACACAGAATCTCAAAATGGTTGAGGCTGGAAGAGACTTTTGGAGGTAATCTGGTTCAATTCTGTTGCACAAACAGGGCCACTTGGAGCACATTGCCCATGACCATGTCCACACAGCTTTTGAATATTTCTGAGGAGGGAGACTCAACCACCTCTCTGGGTGAATTGTTCCTGTTCTCTGTCATCCTTGCAGTAGGAAAAAAAGGTGTCCTGATGTTCATAGGAAACCTTCTGTGGTTAAGTTTGTGTCCATTGCCAGTGCCTGCCTCCATCTCCTTTGCACCCCCCTTTTAAGTATTTATATATGTGCTTAAGATCCCCCTTCATCTTTCTCATCTCCAGGCTGAAGAGCCTCAGCTCTGTCACCTTTCTTCTCATGTGAGGTACTCTGATACCTTAATCATCCTTGTGGCCCGTTTGCCTTCTTTGCATCAAGAGCCCATTACTGATTCCTATCCAACCTGGTGTCCACCAGGACCCCCAGGTTATTCTCTGCTGGGTGGCTTTGCAGCTGGGCTACCCCAGCACGTATCGGTGTCTGGGATTGTTCCTGTCCAGACTCAGAATTTCCTGAGTTTCCTGATGACCCTTTCTCTAACTGTTCAGGTTCCTCTGGATGGCAGCATGGCCCTCTGGCCAGGCTATCAGCCACTGCTCCCAGTTTAGTGTCACCTGCAAATTTGCTGAGGGTACCCTGACTGATCTGTCACCCTTACTGTTATAAAGATCAACAGGACAGGATGCAGTATTGACCCCTGAGATACACTGCTGGTCACTGGCATCACACCAGACTTGTGCTGCTCATCACTCCATCTGACCTCAATAAATTCAGCCAATCTTCAATCTACTTCACTCTTTGCTCATTCATCAACAGCTCCTTTATGGAACTGTTACAGGATAGAGTGTCACAGGCACTACTGTAGTTCAGGTAGACACAGCCTCTGTTTTCACCTCGTCCACCAGGACAGTCGCTTCATCAAAGAAGCTAACCAAGTTGGTAACATAAAACTTCCCATTAGTGGAGCAACTCTGAATGCTCCTCATGGTTTGCTTGTCTTAAATGAGCCTGGAAAATATTTTCAAGATTATATTTTCAAGCTGCTACAATACCTTTGCAGAGCTCAGTCAGGTTGACACAGCTCCCTGGGTCCTCCTTCTTGCCCTTCTTGAAGATAGCAGTGACATTTGCTTTTCTCAAGTCCTCTGGTGCTTCTCCAAGTCTCCCTGATGGATCAAAGATTATGGACCATGGCCTTAAAATGATTTCTGCTATCTCCCTCAGTGCTCATGGATGATGCATTCCATCAGGGCCCATGAATTTATCTTCCACCAAAACTTCCTGGAAGAATAGGTTTCCTGGCTTGTACATTTGTACATTGTGTATCTCTTACTGACTGTGAAGATGTGTCATTAATTTTCCCTTGTTATGGTTGTCTAGTAGAATTATCTGTTTCCCAACATTGTTTACAGACCTCACATTAGGTCATTTGACCCAGTGTGCCAAACTCTAAGCAGAATACAAATTAAATACCTGCATCTTCCAAGACAGGAGATCTCACAGCATCTAATGTATATTATTCTAAAATTACTAAATGGTTAAGAGTATTACTGATTTCCCTTAACTTTTCATTTTTGTACTATTTCAGTACTGTAAAATAATATAACATTCTTAAGAGAATTGTCATACCAAAATAGAAAATTGCTCCTAGTTAGTCCTGGTTTGTGTCTTTATTCTGACTTTCTGAAATTAAAGTATTGTGAAATAGGACAATAAGATAATAAATTAGATTAAATAATTCTTATTGTCATTATTACTAGGCTAATACATTTTAGATACAAAACAAAATTGACAACTAAGAATAAATACTTAGCTATATTATAGCTAGCAATAGAATGCACATATTTGTGGGTTTATGTACAATACTAATTGATTAGTATTTCATAAGTTTATTGGGCTGCCAAGCTGGAAGGCCCTCTCAGTGTCCCAAATATGTCCAGAATTGCTCAGACAATTAAGGTAACATATGTTTTAGCAATTGAGCCTCATCTATGAACTATATTCATGAATAAGGAATACTTAAACATGTGTTTTTAACACCATAAATTGTCCATTCATATTTTCAGTAGCAAATAAATGGCTCAGGATGAGTAAGTGTAACTCTTAGTGGCCCAATAAGGAAGAAACCAAACCAAGCAAAGAAAACCAACCAAAAAACTCACTACAAAACAAAAGGCCAAAAACCCTAAAAGCAGCACAAAGTTTTAGTTGCACAAAGTGTCAGCCTTTGGAACAACCTTCCACAATCCCATATAACAATTTTTTCTCTAAAATGCAGCATCTAGTTGAGGTTTTGGTGTTTTCTTGTTTCTGCAAAATAGTCTTCTGAACAAAATACTGTAAGCAGGATCGAAATATCTAGAAGTCATGTCTTTCACTACATGAAACATTTTCAAAATAATTTGGTATTAGTAGGAAGTGTTGGCATTCAAAAAAGGACAAAAATGTCTCAGATATTATTCAAGATGCCTGTTAAGGAGTGTCTCATCTGCATTATTACATCATGGGTGTTCCCTGTAGAAAGCCACCAAGCCCCATGGATCACAAGCTTTACAAAACAGTATTTGATATGGCTGTACCAGAAAGCCCAGCTGGAGAATCAAAATGATTAAAAGTGAAAGAACGAGAGCATTTGTTCAATTCAGTACTCAGCTATATGCTGATCTGTCAGTGTTACTGTTAAGCTATCCTGTCTCAGATCCAAATGGTTAGGTAAACAAAAAGAGAGCTCAAAAAGACACAGGAGATCTTTGTTCTGAAACTTTCTTCACAATAAATGTGAGATGAATACCAGTGATAATGGCAAACATTAGAAATACTTTATGTGCAGCGTTCAGAGTGTGGAGAAAGAGATGAGACACTAGTTCAGCCATGTCTGGAGAGACATGAGCCAGAGTTTATCCTTCATCTTTGGCTCACTAATTGGTTTTCCACATTGGCAGTGAATAGAGCTGGATTTCAGTGTCCTGCATCTGAATACTGGGCTACTGAATACAAAGGTCATCTAATTCTCTGCTAATCTTTGTTCAAAGTGCTGCCTGGCAGTGATCTTCTCACAGCTATGAGGGACATCACAGATCCCTGTCCTACAGAAGCAGCGTGGATGAGAACAGAGAACAACTCTCTAGATACAGAATAGTGGATCACATTAGCTGTCTAGGTGCAGCCATTTTTAAAAGAAACCATCCAAACAGCACTGAAAATAACCCTGGGTGCTCTCATGGATGAAGGTTCATATGCCTGAAGATTTGATACTACTACAGGGATAAGAAGCATTTAAACAAAGAAGTTGTGGGCTTTTGCTGTAAGGTTGCAGGGACATAAAAGCCAAAGTCTAAGACTTAGGTAAACTTAACCATTTTTACATCTAAATCAGGATCCAAAAAGCCAGATGTGATCCACTA
Organism: Fringilla coelebs; assembly: GCF_963513975.1. Taxonomy (NCBI): domain Eukaryota; kingdom Metazoa; phylum Chordata; class Aves; order Passeriformes; family Fringillidae; genus Fringilla; species Fringilla coelebs. The sequence continues at coordinate 21,929,849 of NC_140029.1, read as the reverse complement.
TTCTAAAGACATCTCTCCATAAAAATGTTTCTCTTCAGATGAAAGTTGCTTTGAGACCTGATGCTTGACCTCTCCATAGTTCATTCTACAATTCCTGTCTGTGTGCACTGAAAAGTGAAGGGGTGACACTTCCCCTGATGTGCTGTTTTACATACTGGTAGACAGGCATGGTAAACTTTGGTTTCTTTTGACTTTAAAATGCTAACCCCAGAACTGAAGACTGAGATCAGCTCACTCTCAAATGGACTAGAGATTAGAGCAATAGCCGAAGGCTTCTTAAAACACCATGTTGCCATACACTGAAATAAACGTTTCTGGCACTGAACGGGGCCTTGAGAACAGTAGCTAACACTTTGTCATTTAAATTTCAGAAAACCCCTTAGAATCAGATGACTCATTTTGCATTGATTTTTCCAGGATGCAAGCACATATGTATATATGTAACTCTCAACTAGCCTAGGGAAGAATGGGAGGCAAAGTGGCTGCTGTTCAGGTTGACTTATTTCTGACAGACAAGAAGAACAGGAAACTTCTGTCAAAATGCTATCGGTTTAAAATCAAAGTCGACTTGAATAACACCATCGTGAATCCCCAGAGCACAAAATGGTGCCATTATTAAGATAGGCCATATAACAGCAATTTTTAGTACTAAAAGAATAAAATTTCTTCATTTGATTTCCAAATTTTTCACTTTAAGGTAAAATGAAAAAAAGTATCTGATGGTGCATTATAAAATTTAAGGCAGCTCAACAGCTAGCAGCCAGTCAGGCACATTGAAACACAGAAAAGTAACAGACATTTATATTTAATTGATCCTATTGAGCCAAGAACAATATTTTAGAGAATACCTCCATTGTTCTGTGACAGAGGTCTTAACTGGGTGAATGGGATCGATCAGTGATGAGATTAAATGTAAATTGCTATTAAAGGTCTGCTACCAGCTGAGCAACTAAAAGAGAGAACTGTGATTAAATGGGTATGGTTACCCAGCTGAAAAAAGATTTGGGTCCTGCTGCTAAAGACTACTGATATATTTGCCCATTTTGCCAGGCATATAAAAATTACTGAAAAAGTGGCAATGCTATTGTTCCCTCATGGATGTGGAAAATGAGAACTTTCCTTCCCTGTTGTCAGGAGTAGTAGGTGAATATAGAGTACTGTAATTCACCATTACCACTCTGTAATACAAGCATAGAAATCAGCATTTTGATGGGAGGGAGAGCCCAGAGATCGCCTTTTACATAGACTCCAAATAAAAATTTCCTGTCAAGGAAGACAACACAAAATCTTGGTACATCTAACCACACAAACTACATGAGTTCCTCAGGTTCTGGTGTGCCCCTGAAGAGGTATTAGTTGGAGTTTCCATCATCCAGCCATATCCCATGCCATGTCTTGCCAGTCTGCTAGTTGATCTGCTTCATAAACTTTCAATCAGATGTTTAAAATAACTTGGCCTATTTTCCCTGAAGTAGGCTATGGAGTGATCAAGTTATCACATCAGCTGGCAAATCTGAGGCAATGGTCATCCTCAACCATTCTCTCTCAGGGGCAATCAAACAAGTGATGGCCTGGAGCTGGTCAACTTCTGCCATGGAGTAGCTGGAGCCAAAACAGGAGGTGTAGTTTCATCTTAGTTATAAATGTATAAAATTTAAAAAAACCTCAAACCTTTATTTGGACACTTTTTCTCATGTGCTCAATTTATAAATTAGGCACAACTGAAGAAATATTGAAAACAAACAGAATCTTATGTCTGAAATCCTAATCTGATATTTACTGGGAACTGCAAATTCACCATCTATGATTCACTTTAGTTTTGATCAATACAAACAGCTTTTCTGCAGAAATGATGCTGAACTGGATGGACAGCAGATCTTTTTTAAGACATTCACAACATTCTTTTATCAGCAAATGTATTAATCATGAGGACCATTAGGAGAAAGCTGTGTCACATCTAAGATAAGTCAAGGGAGAGCAATTGAAATGTCCAGAGAAAAATTAGACAATCAGTCCCCCAGAATGACAGCAGTAATTGGGTGATATAAGATAAGCCCCTATCGAGGAAAGCAAGAATTAAGAAGACTAAAAAATATTTTTTTTATTACTCATAAAATTAATTTTGGTTTAAGAAGGAAAAGGTTTCTATTTCGTCAAGAATAAATTTTTCTTCAGCACTGAGAGACCTATTCCAGTGATCAACTCTTATGGTAGTTGAAAGTGCAACATCTCCCATAATTGAATCAAAGTAGACAATTATTTGTATTTCATTTTTAAATATTTAGAAGCTGTAGCCTGTTAGATTATAAAGAACTGTGTTCTTGTCTGCTTTGTCTTAAATACAAACAGTAATAGATGACTCTAAACAGAGGGAAAATGGGGACAGACATGTAGGTCACTTCGAAAAATGATGAGCTAGACATATAATTGTTATCATGAGGAAGGAAGTGTTAAACTCCAAATTTGAACCACATCACATTCAGCCTTAAAAAAAGAACACAGATACAGCTGATTTATTGTCCATCCAGTGTAATATGCCTGCAACTCTCATTTTTTATCCAGGATTATAAATGTTGAATGTACTTGAGGATATGTGCGGCATTGTAGAAGGTAGGATACCTGACACATGAAGAAAAATCTGGAAGTAGCTTCATAATGTCAATTCCCAGTCATTTACAGTTTTCTAAAAGTAAACAAGTAAGCATGTTGCAGAGTTTCTTTGTTTAGCAGTATCATACAGGTTTGCTGAGCACATGCAATTTTTCCTCTAACAATTTGTTATACACTAATAAGCAATCTCCTAAAATTAATTTTACCATTGATTGCATAAAAATCAGGAAAAAGAAAACCCCACAAAAAAATCTGCAATTTGAGATTAGATGTTCTGTCCAGATCCACCATATCTTTTTTCTGACATTATACAAGATCAAAATTTGACAGGATAGCATCATGCAACCTATACTGTGGAAGGCACAGAATATAACATACATACTCCTCCATAGATCACACTTTCAAAGTAATATCTGCTATAAACACTTAGATAAATAGTCCTATATCCATACCTCATTTTATATTTATATAAATTATATATACATATACACACATATATACACAGACACATTACCTATGTATGCAATAGACAATAGATTAAACATTACAAGCATACTCTATTATTGCGGGGTCTTGTATATCTCTAGCTTTTCTCCCTCCTTTCTCCAGGAATAACTTAGTTACCACAGATCACCAGTGTACTAGATTAATAACAAATATCTTTATCTCATTACCTGAATATCTTTTATCTAAAAAGAAACTAGAATACAATTAAACAAAAAAGTATGCAAGGCACCCAAGGAAGATCTGTGGCTAAACCAGTTTATCAGAGTAAGATGTTGTTTTCACAGTGATTTATGCCTCAGAGCAAACACTGAGACTGCTTGCTGTGCTCACAGCCCTTTAAGAAGACAAAAGAGAAAATGTGCCAATCTAATAGTTCTGTGACTATCATGCATGGAGAGTTGTTCCATTACATACAATTTCACAGCAGCTTCCAATTTCTGTTTTATATGGCTGCTTAATGGTTTGTTGGGGTTTTTTTTGGGTTTTGGTTTTTTTTCATCCCAGTTATTTATCAAATGCAATACAGCAGCTATATTTTTAAATAGAATAGTTTGAAGAAAATGTTTAATACAATTCCCTTTTGCTAATAAAGAGGGAAAATAGTCAAACTGAAATAAATGTATTTCTATTGAAAATAAAGCCAGTTTTATGAAGGTAGAACAGAATGGAAGCCTTAGAGTATTAATTTGGTGATATACTGACATACTTTGGTACTGTAGTAGCAGGATGATATTTAACATTTTGATGATAAGAATAGGTAAGATTAGATTTTTCTGATTTGAGTTGGGACTTACTGGGAAGTGGCTGGTTCAAAGAAAGTTTGTATCTTACCCCACAGCACTCCAACCAGTTAGCATGACCAGCAAGCTTGGAAGGATGAACGAAGAGAAGGCTGAGGTACTCAAAAGTTCTGCTTAAGTCTTCAATGACAGCATTTCTTTAACACATCTTGAATGGTTGAACTGCAAGACAGGGGATTGGGGGGCAGAGTTACACCCTATATTAGAGAAGGTTGAGCTCATGACCTGAGGAACCTGAACATTCTTAAGTCTATGGGACCCAATAAGAGGTGTCCCAGAGTCCTGAGGGAGTTAGATGATGTGGGCACCAGCCACTCTCCTTGATATTTGATATGAGCTGTTCAGCACAGGCAACAGAAAACTCCAGAGAGACCTTACTGGGGCCTTTCAATACCTAAAGGAGGCTATTGAAAGGTAGGGACAGAGTTTTAGCAGGGACAGATTTTTAGCATGTCAAGGAGCAACGGTTTTAAACTGAAAGACTGTGTATTTAGACTAGATGTAGGGAAGAAATTTTTTATGATGAAGGTGATGAAACACTGGAACAGGTTGCCCCATACCTGGAAACATCCAAAGTCAGGTTGAATGGGGGGTGATCTAGTTGAACATGTCCCTGATCTAGTTGAACAACCTGATCTAGTTGAACATGTCCCTTCTCATTACAGGGGGAATTGGACTATGTGACCCTTCCAACCCAAGCTGTACTATGTTTCTATAATTAAAACCAGACAACTTTTTGTGGTTTAGGAGAGGTTTGTACACCAAAGCAGAAAAGTAACTACTAATAGGTGGTCTGGCTGACACAAACCAATTTTTGTGCATATATGATCACCACCAATATGTTTTACCTATTTTCCTTTGAGAAATGCTCTCATAAAATCATCTTTTACTTGAAACACCCAAGTTAATCTTTCAAGATCAAAGCTTTCTGCCACCTTTCCTGGTTGACCAACTTGGTATGGAATAAGTTGCATCTCTTTTTACAGTGAGTTTTGAAATGAGAAAATAATATTTCCCATTATATCTGGCTACCTCCAGTGCTCCAACACAAACGACCACTGATAACAAGATAAACAACCAGCCTTTGGAGTGAATCCAGCATGAGATGTGAATATAGGCCATCAGAGCTATTGCTATTTATTGTGCCTCCATTTCAGTCCACCGAGCATGCTGACACAGCATTAATTAATAATCTATTCTGAACACAAAACCTCTGATACCACTTACATTATAATAGTTTTATATCATGTTACATGTCATTAGAGTCGACATAATGATAATATCCACTTTGTAATGGAAATCATTTTAATAGAAAGAGCATTAAAACAACATGGTACATGAAGAAAGTGTTATTTGGTATATATTCACTGAAGTATTGCCAGAAGGCAGAACATAGCAGGATGAGTAGAAGGCTACAAATATAACTACTCTGACTCCATTAATAAAAACGTTATATCTATTTTGATTAATGCCTGTCTTACTGTCTTAAATCTTAACTTTTTCCTTAATCATCTTCTCTCCAAGTTGTTGAGTTTTTAAATATAGGTTCATGCACTTATGAAGCTGCATAAAATGCACACAAATTTTAAGTGAATTCTAGGATTAGAATTAATTAGGATTAGAATTGGACTTAATTTGTGAATGAAGAGGAATGATCGGACCTTCTCATTACAGGGGTGACTGTCAGGACTGTGTGATTTAAGTAATAAATTTCCAGGGATTCCCACAAGGAAGGAATTGCTCCATGTGACAAAACATACAACCCAGGACTAGGACTATATCCCCTCTATTACAGTAAGTCTGAATTCTAGAATCCATTTGCTGTTTTCTAAGTGTGCAGGCAGTTTTGCAAGACAGAATGTCCAATCTTTTCTCAAGAAGAGAAAAAGAAGTTGTTCTTCTATTTCAGTCCTTCTCTTACCTGTCTGTAGTATTCAGTAGGCTTTACTGTAGATCTTTAATATACAGATATGATTCCTGTGTAGCTAGGTGGCTGCTGCCTAAAGGGGGTTAGGGCTTATTGTGGGATGCACAGGGATTGCAGTCCAATAAAACTTGTGCTAAGGCTGGTTGTGGTAGGTAAGCATGAATCACCAACCAACATGTGTCAAATCTCTGTAGGTGCAGAGAATTATACAAATTATGCTGGCAGTTTGCTGCAATTTGATAATCTGAGCCCTGTCAGATCTGGCAGTCGGATAAAAAGGATTACTCAGGGTACCATAGTCACACTTTGCTGTAACTCCTCTCAAGCTGCCTCTAAATACAGCATTAGGTGAAACAGTCACTTATCTCTGTCTTTTGTGGGGCAATGAACAATAAACATCTGACTGCTTAAGTGTTTTTATGTTTTCCTCAGTGTGTGAATGTGTGCACCTATGCCTTTAGAAGATTATTCTGCGCTTGGTGCTGCAAAGCACAGAGCAAATGCTGCAGTAGGTGGCCATCAACACCTTGTGCTGAGCTTGTCCAGATGTCATTTCTCTCTTCTGGCCTCAATAACAGAGGCCTCCAAAGCAGATACACCTAAATGACAAATGGTTTGGTTAGTACTTCTGACAGCGCATATCCACCTGCATCCCTTCCCAGTGGAAAGAAAAATGTTTACAATTTAGATTCATTAAGCACTTCTCATGGGTTTTGTAACAGAGGCTATACAAATAAACACTAATCTGTATAAATAAATTATCCTGACAAATAAAATATTTTGAATTATTATTATATTAAATGTAATTTTTAAGTCATTTGAAAATACTCTGCTGAGCTGCTTTGTACTCATTTCCAAGCCATAAATACAGAACTGAAACTATTTTTGGCTTCGATGATGTAAAAAAATGGTTAAGAATAATTGTACTCCTACTCTTTATTGCATAGCACTGGGAATTCAGGGCTGGAGGAGCTAAGCTTGGAAATCTGGATGCAGTTTCTCACTCTCAGCACAGATGCATCATGACCTTTACACATTGGCACAACAGTATAGAATTGTTGCTACACATTTTCTGAGACATTTGTCTCTATTCCTGTTTACTGAAGAACAAAACAAATTTGGAGTAAATAAAATATTTAACTCTGTTTGAATCCAGAAGTACTTTTTTTCATTTAAAGGTATGTCATTACACTAATCTGTTTTATAGCTACAACCAGGAACTACACCCAAGATCAGAGTAAAAAGATGGCTCATTGTTTTACACTGATTTTTAATTATCATTCATTGCAACAGTAATTTAAGTTCATTAGAGCATCAATTTCTTAATGACTAGATATATTTGAAATACAAAACTGTTGGTATGAAAGATAAAAGAAAGAACAAAAGCGAAAAGCCTTTTTTTTCTTCTTGGGTAAAATAATGCCCTTTTTAATAATACTTTGTACAGGTGCAAAGGAGTTAAAATTATAATTTTATCTATTATACATATACTTACATTACATTACCTGTAGCTTGTTCAAATTTGTTAGGAGTAACAGATGGAAATCACCCTGAGGTTAATATCTCTTCCCTTCTGAACTGCCAGCTTCCAGCAGGTTTTTTATATCCTTAATTTTGGTATGCTGCTGCTTGCAAATTCACACTGTAAGCAGTTTTCTTCCTTTCCCCCCTTAATTTTGTGTGTGTGTGTGTTTATATTCTTCAATATATATCAACGGCATTTTATGCCTTTTTATTCATTATATTCACCATAACTGTGGTCTTATTCTTGTCCTCATGAGTCTGCTGTTTGATCACTCTTAGAAGCATTTGCTATCAGCTTTGCATTTCTCACAGCAAGTACTCTGAACATATCTGTTCTTTGCAGTTCATCCTTCAACATTATTTTGTTTCTCACCAAAACCTTGCCAGAAATCACATGACAGTTATTTTTATGTGAAATGCTGAATGTTTAATCTCCTGTGTAAGATATTCAATGTATGCTTAAGGCATAAAATGTTTGTTCCTATGCTATGCAAGTATAAAAAGATTCAAGTAGCTGTTAATGTTGTGCATCGGGGAAGTGAGCAGTCTGTTGAAAACCAGGATGGGGTACACTGGAAAATCCCATCCCCTTTTTGTAGTAGGGAGGCTGTAAGACAGTCAAGACTGCATTTTATCACCATCTAGCAAATACTTAATATATGTTGAAGACATATTTAGATACACAGATATACTAATAAATACTTTAAATATTCTGCACAACTTCACAGATTATCACAGAAGCAAAAATTGAACAAGTTCTAGTTCATTGTACTAATCTTCAGACTCTCTCTTCCTATTAAGAAAAATATTTTGGACAGTAGTTCTTAAAAGCCCATGGAAAAAATCGTGAAGTGTAAAGCCTTGTTCAAAGCTGCCACACTATTCAATATCTCATCAAACCAGAATGTTGTGTATGTGTGTGTGTGTCTGTGAAAGATGAGTATACTTGGAAAGTATCAGAAATACTGTCTCTGTGTTCCATAGGAAACACACAGAAAACTGCACGTCTCTGATAAGCTTAATCTTCAATATTCTTCTAAAAAGAATTTACCACTCTTGATATTACATATACTTCCAAGTTACCTAAAACTAGTTATTAAAAGTATATTCTTCGAGCTGCAAAGTTAAGTGCACAGAAAAACCCCATGGAAGGTTAGGATTATGCATGTTAATATAAACCTCCTCCTGTGCATGGTCATTTTAATATAGTCATTAATTACCCAGGCAACATTAAACTCTTTTTAACACTTGTCTGCAACACCAAGAATTACAGGGTTTACCCTGTAAAATTTCCATGGCTGAATCAGACATGAAACCACACACTGGGTATTAAGTGGTTTGTGATGTAACATTTACTAAACACATCTTTAGCACTTGAATTACTAGTATAACAGGTTTATGTTGTGCTTATCTCTGCACAAGAGATAGGATTAAAGAATAGACACTTGGCCTTAGCATTTCATGAACACATGCTGAGAGCAAACACATGAGGGGAAAGAAAAACTTTATGTAATTCAGGTTTTGATGAGAACTGCATGCTGGTGTTCACAGCTTACTGCAGCATTTAAAAAATTTTACCCCCACACCTCCTTTCTTCTCAGATCATCTATCCAGACTCTTCCTTCTTCAGTTCTTGGTTTAGTCATTCCAAGCCCAGATTTTCAGGCTTTTTTTGTTTAAGTTTCTACTCTTTTTTTTTTCCATTCTGCTTATATTTGTTGGAAAAAATAGCTTCACAAAACAAACCAGGTAAAATTAGGATGTCGAAAAATGTGGCCGCACAATGAGCACAGAGAATTTCTGGGGCCCACAGGAACTCAGCTATAGATTCAAAGACTCTATATTGCCAGATTGAAGCATGACTAGTAAGACTGAAATCTTAGAAGATTTCAGAATTTTAAAGTTAACAAGTCTTCCAAGGGTTTGTGTACTGAAGTATTGAAAAAAAAAAAAAAGTCTTTAAATTTGACCTACTTGTGCAGGGTTTTTGGAACATAAAAAAAGAAGTCAAATTTGCTACATGGCCCTTTCTCTACTGCTTTTCAAGACCTTTTACTACAGGAGAAATAGAACCAGAATTATCAGAGAATATGATACAATTTTTTTCTTTTACAATGGTGAAAAAAAGTATTTTCCTGTATTCCAATCTCTAAAAATGCCTGAATAGCTTTATTCATTGTTTTTCCTTTTCTGTTTCTTTTTGTCAGCCTACAGGCTGGGAAATTTCAGTCCAGATGGCTGAAGTTTGGCAAACTTATAAACAAGCGAAATCAGGGTCTTAAAATGGAAGTGATGGGCAACATTACTAATTAGGCATTCTATATTTATTTTGCCCAGCTGCCTCCTCTTTTCCATCTCCAAATAAAAATAACCAAGAAAACAGAAAATTGAATTTGGTAAAAGATTATGGGTTTGAGGCTTTGTTTTGAGGGAGGGATTAATGAAATCCTGTGCATTAATATCTAAACATACATTTAGGTAGCTATCTCCCCTGGAAACTTCCATTTTTTCCACAACTCCTCTAAAATAGAATTGTTTGAGTTATTCAAATTATGCTTATGTTCTCTCTGTAGGTGTAAATGTTTGGCAGCTACGTGCATTCTAAAAAGTGTTAATTCTTGCCCATTCACTGTTGTATCTCAACTCCAGCTTGATAGGTTTATCACTTGTGTGCAAAGTCAATGTCAAAACAGAGAGAAAAGTTATGCTGGCACTCTGAACTTTCTGATCCTGGTTTCAGATAACTCATTTTACCATCTTCCTGTATTTCTGCTTTCCCTTTAGCACCTGGAACCTGACTGCAGCCCCTCTGTGAGCAGTCCATCAAGCACCCAGCACACACTGACAGGCAGGCGCGTCCCTTCCCCAGGCCTGAGCGCCTCGCTGGCAGTTGGCTCCACGCTGGAAGCACTTTTGATATTATGGTCTTTATTTGGACTTTTGAGGTCTGTGTTTGCTGCAGAAGATTTACACTCTGCATCTCAGATGTGGTAATATGGAAAAGCTGGAAAAAGGCAGCCATGGAACCACAGCACCATCAAGTGACAATTGCCTCTGTCACTGTAAACTCCACCTCGTGAGCACACATAGGGCATCTCACTTTTGTCTCTCACCCTCTTTTGACCAAGGGTATTTAAAAATGCATTTATAAGATAGTTATAACTGTCAAATAATTAAATTGAACCTATTTTTACTTAGTGAAGTGAAACTTTATCCTATTAATGATTTTGTACAATGTTTTTTGGAAATACTGCAATGTATTTGGCTTAGGGTACATACCAAAGGCTGCACTGAGCTGACTGGGCTTCCTTTCAAGCCACTTTTCATACACAAGGTAATATTAGGCACACCATTTAGTATTTTTATGCTTTAGTTCTCCTGAATGGAGTGACAAAATTGTAACTACCCCTACTTTAAATGCAGCTATACAAATTAAACACATTATATCAAGGAACTATATAAGTCTAATTCCTTTATCATAAGTCTAATTCCTTAATCATATTTTTTATTTCTTTTCTGTTTCTCTAAGGAATTAATGGGGATATAAACTGACAGCATTAGCTGTTGTGATCTTGCCTGGACAAACAAAGGTATTCACAGGAGTTTTCTCAAGTCCACACTAGCACTTTCACTGGTTCAGATGTTCCATCAAATCTACAAAGTAGAGAACAGACCCCATCAGGAACCATCACAGGAATCACAAGATGGGCATCACTTCTTCTTTTATCAGAAAGGCCCTAAAATGGACTAGAAGACAGCAAAGGACCCCAGTTAGGCTTTGTGCTGAGTGAAGGGAAGAGGTCATTTTTTTCCACTTCTCCCACAGTCTGGAGCTTTTTAGCACCTGCTTTGAATCCACACACAGAGAGACCCTTTAAGCTGGGCTATATCAGGCCTTCAGAGACCTTTGAGACTATGCCTTTTTCACATGTAGTCTTTCTGTTCAGAGCAAAGGACAGGAAAATGGGGCAAAAATACCTTCATGTCACACTGAGATCCTTATAGGTGGAATGTAAGCCTAAATTGACACTATGTTTTCCAATAGGATATCTCCTTCATAGATATTCTATCACATGAATGGAGAGACATGACAACATGTAACATATGAAGTTTTTACTGCTCAAAATTATTATACCCCAATATAATGTAGAAGGAGGTTTTATTGACCATTAATATATTATATATTTGTATACAGAGAGATATCTAAATATGTGGACATGTTGTGTATATATATATATATATATATATATATATACACATACATTGTAACAATATACCAGGGTATTTTTCACTTTTATTACTCTCCTCTCTCATGAGGTTTATTCACAAACATGACCACTTAATAGTGGAAAAATAAGCAAGGGCATTATAAATATCTTGCTCAACCACTGGAAGTAGACTCAGGACATGTCACCATTTCTTCTCATCCATGGCTCTGGAGGAGTCAAAGTGAGGGGGAAAGTAATCTGAACTAATGGCTCTTAGACTAACAGTAAGCAAATAATATCAGACATTAGCTATCATCCTGAGGCCAAAATCTGCAATTCTGCTAATGTCCCAGGCAGTCTGACTGAATCAGAAACAATAGAAGCCTTTCACTTGCTCCCTCAGTATGTCCTTCTCACTTGCTAGGTGTCTGGGGCTTGGAACTTTCTGGGGGAAAACATACACTGCTTCACCCAGATGGAATGTGGACATTTGATGATGCAAACCCTGCTGACTGCGAGAGGAAATAGGTCTTGCTTAAGATAGAGCATTCTACAGAAGGTTTTGGAAATGGAGAAATGTATTCCTAAAATACAGTGAAAAAAATTTCTACATCCCTTGGTAAAAATATTGATGTGATGGTAATAAAAGTGGCAATATGAGATAAAAGTACCCAGATTCCAAAAAATCTTTGTGTAGATTTCTGAAATACATGAGTCCCCACTATGTTCAATCTGCCTCTACATCTGGTCCCAAAACATGATTTGTGATTTTAATATGTAAGACATAAGTTAATGTGTTTTTCTCTGCTAGAACAAAAAACATTTAATAAAAAAAATAGGGAATGTTTAAAAATTATGTAAAATGAGAGACAGAGAATTTCCTGAGACAATAGCCCACAGTAATACAATGATTCTTACTCTTGCTGCCTACAGGTCAGTCCAATATATTTATGGTCTTTAACAGATGAGTCAAGTGGGAGGACCTCACTGTTACAACTATTTTCCTGCCTGAAATCCCATCCTGTTTTAATGCTGTGCACTTTTTTCAAAATTATCATTTGAACTTTTGCATTGAATTTTAGAGCAACAACTAAAATTAAAGTAATTTTAAAAACCCCAAAACACATAAGAGGAAAATTTTGGTGGCTGGTTTTTTGGGTTTTTTTGGTCTATTTGCATGCTTGTTCTTCTAAAAATGCAAAAGTTTTTCTGGGAGTCTAGTAATCACTGGCTTTTCTACAAGGCAGTCTTAGCTGCTTGTGTCACAGCACTCACAACACATTAATTTTCCTTTAAGAGAGATAATATTACATGTATTATGTGGTAAATAGCAGCCAAAATATTGCAGTACTGAGCAGTGTCTATAGCAGTTGTCATTGTTTCCTCCTCCAGCATTTGTATCACTCTGATATTATGGGTATATTGAAAGTTGGTAGCATAGAACCTCTCGAGTTGGAAGGGACCCACAAGGATCATGGACTCCAACTGCTGGCTCCACCCAGGACAACCCTAGGACAACCCTAGGAATCATACCATGCGCTGAGAGCATTTTCCAAATACTTCTTAAACTCTGTTAGGCTTCATGCTATGGCCACATTCTTGGGGAGCCTGTTCCAGTGCCCAATCCCTCTCTGCATGAAGAGTCTTCTCATAGTATCCACTCTAATTGTCCCCTCACACAGCTTCAGGCTCATTCTGTGATTCTGTGGGTTAAAAATTCTATTTAATCCTTGTGGAATAAGGCCCATAAGAATATTTTTATTGTAGTGTGATTGGTTGCCAGTTTATTCAACTCTAATAAATATGTCTCTAGAGATGTGATATTTGATAGGTACTTATTTTTATAATCCATATCTCTGAAACAGTCCAGAGGGATCTAGGTTCATATTTCTCAATGAATTTTTGTTTGGCAGGGTGACGACTTCCTTTGCACAGCACACTGAAGTTCTAGGGCTAGTGCTCCTTGCAGGGCTAACTCCAAGAATGATGTGGATACTTTGGTAGGGGGTTTTGCACCTTATCTTTGTAATGATAGCTCAGAAAAGATGGCTCAGAATTAAGGGTGCTACACCCAAGTATAGACCACAGAGCTTTGGGGTAGATGTGCTGTGTTGAGACAGTAGAACGTGCCATGGGCTGTGAGGAAGCTCAAAGCCACAGACCCCTCACTCTTCCTTGCTCCGAGGAGAGGTGCAGGGTGGTTGACCATGGTCCAATTATTCCATGGATTGGAGCATTCTTATGAAAGAAGAACATAAGAACATAAGAATTTCTTATGTTCTTATGTGTGAATCAGTACAGGACAGTTCTCTGGTGCAGTGGAAATAAAAAACATTATGTACTCCTTTTACCTGCTTCCCTGCAAAACTCAGGACACCCTGCTTTCCATTCTTAGGTTTGCTTATGCATTTTATACCCTACCTTCTGTATCCAAAATGCACAAGAAACATAGGATTGGGGCACTGGATATCGGACATCCTTCTTTCATTCTCTTCCTCCCTCCTCAGTGACTGACAACACATTCCCATTCTCTGTGGAATTGTGCTATTCTTTTTCTGTGTTTTGGAAGTGTTGAAATGTCAATTGATGGGTATATCCTCTTCCTCGGAATAGCCAGTCTTCTCTGCTTAGGAGGCATGAGAGCTACTGACTTTGATCCTAGCTGTAGGGAGATCTGAAGCTCCCTTTCTGTGCTGTGAAGGCATGTTTAGGTTAAACATGAGTTTTCTAAGCCCCTTTCTTCCCTGCATTTACCGTGTGTTGGGTTTAGTTACACATTAAAACACACAAGCTAGATGCCTGTGGGATCTAACAAAGGCTCTTCCCAAAGAAAGCTCTCTGGAATTCTCCAGTGACGTGACTGTTGCTTGTTCCACAGTGCAGCTCTGTGCCAGTGGTCAGTGCCACTGGTGGTGTGGGCTTCTCAGAGGGAGCCAGGGCAGCAGATGGTCATACAGACCGAGGTCATACTGACCAAGGCAGCACCACCAGCACCTCTGTGAGCTGAGCTCCTCTCCACTGCTGCCTCTTGCAGAGCCTGACTGAACAGGCTTACATTCCAACCAACCTGCTTGAATGTCTTCAGCAGAGGAATGATCTTTCAGATCTAAAAGCTGATCTTAATTTAGGAATGGAGCTTTAAATTTCCTGACCTTTAAAACAAGAGTATTTTTCCCAGAGCAGCAGCTAACTTTTTAATTATACAGTAAAAAGAAAAATAATTCATCTTAAGAAAATCAACATTGTCTTTATAAGGTTTTAGAAAATGAATGATAAAAATTTAGATATATGTAAAATTATATTTATCTTAGGAAAAAATACAGAGCTCACATTTATCATGAGGGGATCTCCTATTACATTTGGAGTGTAAAGAAGCTAATGAATTGATTGCAGTAATAATGGGAATAAATTAAATAAGTCATCCTGCAGAAACAAGTTGAAGTCTGAATTTAGTATTCTTACAGTACGATTTTTCCAGCTAATATCTATTTCTGTAACACATACTTGAGAGGCAAATCCTACAAACTGAATCAGGATTGTTTGACAGGTCCCAACCAGTGTAATGGTGCATTCCCTCAGGCTAATTTTATATAAAACAGACAGATGAGGAGGGGTCTGAGATTCCTGTGGCAGATGATTACTCACAAAGTTTCTAAGTCAATGGAACACTTAAAAATCCAAATGCTATTATTAATTAT
The DNA here is from genome assembly GCF_963513975.1 of Fringilla coelebs. Taxonomy (NCBI): domain Eukaryota; kingdom Metazoa; phylum Chordata; class Aves; order Passeriformes; family Fringillidae; genus Fringilla; species Fringilla coelebs. The sequence goes on along the minus strand of NC_140029.1, from coordinate 21,914,575 downwards.
TAATGTGAATGGATGAACAAACGAATGAAATTACTAAAGTGAAAAGTGCTAATCTAATTCTACGGTTCTGAGCTCTGTGAGAACATTTTTATCATTAAGGAACTGTTTCAGATTTTTCATTTTCTTCAAGAATCTACAAGATTCTTGTACTGATGATACTGGGAAATCAGATATGTAAATTTAAGGTAAGGAACTCGGGAAACAGAAAGATTGAAAGAGGTTGTACAGCTAAGATTTTATAAGAAGAAATTATTAGATTTGTTCATTAAATAAAAAGGACATCTTTATAGTACCATGGAAACATGATACTAGAAAGAATCATGCTATTTAAGAACAGCATATTTTACCATTAAACCCATTTACAAGCACACAGTTGGACAAGAATTCTTTTAAAAGCAATGAGTAGTTATATACATATATAAATATCTAACAATATCTCCTGATTTCTTGTAAATTAACATTATTCTTTGAGTGTGTCAGATGTACGTGCTTTACAAATTCATTAGTTTGTGGGGTCTTTGAACTTAATCCCAAAGCTTAAATTATATGAATTTTTAAAATTTAATCTGATTCTTATTTTGAAGTTTATTTGTTATTTATTGCATATGGCTTATGCAATCAACTCAATATTTTCCTAATTGAAGCATGTAGATTTCAAGGATGAATCTGTCATCAATTATCAGAAATAGCTGCACTTTCAAAACACTATAACACTACAACAACTCATTGGACTTTTTCAGATGTTTTTCAGTCTCCAGATCTTGCCTACCAAAAGCTCTAAAGACACCCTTATCCAACTCCTTCTGTGTGGGCTGGTCAAGTGAAAATATCAAAGTGTGGAGTAGGAAGAATTCCCTGGAGAATATCTTGATCTCGTTCTACTTGTTCTAACATAAAAGTCTGATGAAATGGAGACCTGCAATGATACATGCCATTAATTGGAGTATTATACATGTTCAGCTTAGACTACTTGTAAATAAGATGGATGCTATAAAGCTCTCTAGAAATCTATCAAAGATTCTGCTCATGCAAATCAGTAAGCAGAAAAGGGACCATTTTATACCAACCTTGAAGTTTTGAAATGTTCCATAAGAATCTCTTCAGCACAAGGATCTCAATATACAGAGATTTCAGAATGCTTGAATGTGTTTATTTCCTGTGTTTTCCTTCTAAAGTAATCTAGTGAAAATGATGCATAAGAGAAAAATAAAAATTTAAGGACTAAACCAGAAATTATTACTCCTCCTTAGTTTTGAAGCTAAATGGCTTCAAAGCTAAATGTTTGAAAGCATTTGTGTCTTGTTGCTGGAGTGAGTCACTTTTGGATAATAGTCTGGATTAAGCTGGTAAAACCTGCTCCTCGAAGAGAGGAGCAAACCAAATTGGGCATTTTTAAAGCATCATTTTGATGCCAGGTGACAATGGCACCTTTCGAAATGAGAAATGTAGGGCCACTGTATTGATCTTTCAATAGACATCAGTCCTCCTACAGTTGCAGAGCCTACAGCAATAGCTCGTGCAGTACTGTGAACTTTTCTTCTGCAAAAATGCTGAAAATGGCTAAATGTATTTCTGCCTTTTCTTTTTTTAATTTTAGCAATGTTCTTGAATTTAGAGAAAAAAAAATCACTTAGAAGTGCTATAAATAGCCCAGCATTCCAAATTTTATTAAGGCTTGAAAATCTCTCTACTAAAAATATAATTGTATTTTAAAATTTTATAATTATATTATAAAAATATATATTTTCTTCAAAATCAAGTAATGGATTAAATCAGTTAATCACAAGCACCATAGAAAGTAATTAAAGCTATTAATAGTAGATGGAAACATTTAAAATTCTATTGAGATACAGAAATGCTTAAAGAGAATTATATCTTCTCACAATGAGAACCTGAATTTTCACAAAGAAGCATGGGCTTTCAGCATTATTTAGAGAAATATTTCATACATTTTTTAATAGTCACCCTATGCTCCAAATTCTTGAAAAAAAACCTGCAACAATCCCGCACATATTATTTATTCTGCCATAACATTTTATCTCAAATAAATACCTTAACACATAAAGTAAAATTTTAGGCTATTAAGATGACTACTAGTGCAATGTCAAATCACGGGCTGCCTCAGATATGATTTCTAAGAAACATGTTCATGATCAATTTCATAGTTTGCCAGTTCAGCCATCCATATATATTATGAAAAAGGCAGCACTTGAGCAGGCTTTAAGGTAATCATATGTTATTCCAGGTCACCTTTCTCCTTGTGTTCTTTTGCAGAGTGAATACAAATACAACTACAGGTGAAATAGCATTTCAGGAATCAGTAATATAGCAAATGTTTGTGTGTGTCCCTCTAGAATTCTGTGAGAGACAGGGGAAAAATAGAGGCCAGTTAGAAAATCAATTCGTAGCAAAAAAAAAAAAAACCCTAGAGAGGAATGGAAAAATTTAGAATTCTGTTTGCAACATTAATAATCACTTAGAATTTTCTGAATTTTTTAGATTTTTTTCTAATACCTGATTATTTAGTTAAAAAGGACACCACCATCTATGTTACTCAGTTAAGAATTCTAAGGGTTTTATTATAAATTGCATGTCTCAGTGAAGGAAATAGACTGAAACTACAGCCAATATGGTCCCGGCTTATCAAAACTAATACTTTTCTTTTAATTTATTGCACAAGTTTGAAATAACTGCCTAGGCGATCCCTATTTCAGCTTGTCTAGTAATTATTTTATTCTTAAAGTGAAGAGTTGTCAGGGATGTGTTGGAGTAATTCTTGACCTTTGAAGTCAAAGGACCCAGCTGATTACTGTAAAGTCCAATTATTCCTTACAGAGATAGTCACAATTGCTACCTTTGCTTTGAAGAAATTAGGATACTTGGTGGATACAAAGAAGGAAGATTACTCCAGGGGCTGAATTAGACCAGGGGGCTAACTTCTGATGCGTTTTAGCAAAACACTTGAACAACCCCGATTTCTAGAAGAACAAGGCCCACAGACTCAGATGTACTGCTGATTTTTAACACACTAGGCATAAATCTGGATTTATGTCTGTCTTTCTGACAATGGTTTGCCTAATCCAGACCAGAATGTGTTTAATTTCCTTTGCAGCAAGAGCACATTTCTGGCTCATATCCAGCCTGGTGTCCACTGAGAGCCCCAAGACTTTTTCTGCCAGCCTGCTTTCCAGGTGTACAGCCCCCAGAGTGTATTGCTGCCTCCCCCAGGGCAGAACTTTTCACTTCCCCTTGTTGAACCTCATGAGATTCCCGAGAGTCAATTTCTCCAACTGTTGAGGTCCTTCTGTATGGAAGCACAACCCACTGACCCTGACATCAGCCACACCTCCCAGTTTAATGTCATTTACAACCTTGCTCAGGGTACACTCTGCCACATCATTCACATCATTAATAAAGATGTTAAACAGGAGTGGAGCTAGTCCTGGGTTCATTAGCATACCTGTTCCAATTTATCAGTGACATACCAGCAGTAGTATTAAGAAAAAAGTACTGAATGTACCTAGACCTGAAAATATTTCACCTTCTGGATTCTTACAACAATAGTCTGCAGCATTACTCAAAATTTCTCCAAGCTGAGTAATTCAAATGAATGAATTAAGTAGTAAAAATACAGAATCATAGAAAAAAAATTAAGACAGGAAAGAAAAATGTAAAAAACTAGTAGTGAAGAAAATAATCTGCAGTCTTATTCAGTAACCTAAACCTTGCATCAAGGTAAGCCATTTATTTCAAGCGACGTGTGTAGAACCCTGAGGCTTTGAGGCCACAGCTCATTTGTGTTGTTAGACACTGAGACACACAGACAAATGAAAGATAGGGAAAATGTGAGAAAAGTGAAGAAATCCTGAGAGCAAAGGCAAGCAAGCTGTCAGGAAGTCATGCAGGGACATAAGCAGCTTACAGAGCCTATGAGCAAGTATAATGTCTCAAAGGAATATGACCTTAATAAATGCAGTCCATTATACCTTTAGAGTCAGTATAGCTTCAAAGCTATTTGCATGTAAATGATTGCATTTTCTGTCACCCAGTATTATCTGATGATAATAAAGCATAGCATTTTTTTTGTTGTTACTCATATGATTTATGCTCCAGTTCTGCTTAAAAGCTACAGGGAAGAGCTACTGAAGTTGGTATTCTACAGCAGAACTTGGTACTCTACAAAAATTGAAAATAAACAGATTCAACAAACCCATACTTTTACTTTTTTTTTCTCCACATTTTCAGTATAATAATGTGTTGCCTTAACTAATTTCCTACTTGGTGTTTTGCTAGAAGAATGTGTAGTTGATAACTACATTCTGTAGTTATCAAACACAGTGAGACTAGGGTGACTATTGATTTAAGACAATCTGATAATTTGACACTGAGATGGGAAAAATGAATCTGTGGAGAGACTATATCATTAGCTACACAGAGATACACAGCTGTCCCCCAACTTTTTCCCACAGAGGGATGCCAATAAATTAAAAAAACCTGAAAAGTTGGCATTGAAAATTAATACAGCTACATTTGGAATGTCTGCTGATGATGAATGGCAAATACTGTGACCCACACGCAATATTTTAAAAACTATTAGCATATGGATAATTTAATTAACAAAAGACATCAAAACAGAGGCAGGTAGCATTGATGAGACAGATGAAGAAGTAGAAAAAGCCACACTCGCAATCTCAGAAGAATTATCATAGAATATACTTAGTTTGAAAGGACTTTTCAGGACAATCAATTCCAACTCCTGCTCTGTGCAGGACACCCCAAGAATCACACCATGTGCCTGAGAGTGTTTCCCAAACCCTTCATGGACTGTCAGGCTTGGTGCTGTAACCACTTGCCTGGAGAGTCTGTTTCAGTGCCTTAACATTCTTCAGGTAAAAGACCTTTTCCTGATATCCAGCCCAAACCTCCCTCTACTCACCTTCATGCCATCCCCTCAAGTCTTGTCACTGGTCATGAGAGTGAAGAGATCAGTACCTGCCCCTCCACTTTGCCTCATGAGAACCTTGAAGACCGCAATGAGGTCTCCTCTCAGCCTCCTCTTCTTCACTCTGAACAGACCAAGTGTCCTCAGCTGCTCCTCATACAGCTTCTCCTCCAGAGCCCTCATCATTCTCATGGCCCTGTGTGGCCTCGTTAGCTCTGTATTACAAATAAGATGTAATCAAGCCACCTCTGGGCCCAATTTGGTTATGGAAGTTGTGCAACTGTTCTCAAGTCTAAAGACATGGCCTACACCAGGTCAGTAACTTGGTTATGTCAGAGGCTGAAGTCTTCTTAACTGAGATATTAAGTCTGAGCTCCATCAGTTTTGTCCCTGTGCGACACATGCATTTAAATTATTTGTACTGGAGTACTTTCCTGAGAAACAGATGATTTAATCTTTTGTGCTTATATGTATGGTGGCACTTTCCCTCCTTTCTAGCTCTGCTATCTTGTCTGATATGATAGACATCAAGCATCACTGTGCTCAATAAAATCTCATTTGAATTGTCTTTCTGTACAGGATGTGAACCTAACACTTTTGATTGCATTCTAAGCTGTTATTCTTATTTGACCTAAGCACATGAATCAAAATTTGGAATCCTGTAAAAGTTTCTTCCAAAAGAGAAACTGCTGGATAACAGCCAGACTCTCTGTTCTCTAGACCAGAGAAAGAGTTCCCTTGCTTGTGGTGCCAGACTCCTTTCAGCCTACATTTAACCTGAAAGGTGTCACTGCCTTGCCACCGGAGTTTTTAGGATTGAATCTAGAGTTCCCATCTGGCTCACTGCTCTCCTCTTCTTGCATGTCTCCATCCTCCCCAGAGCTGTGCCTCATGGACTCTATTGCATCTAGCTGCAGTGTCTGCAAGGCTTCTCAGCTCTAGCTGTTCAACTCCTTCATCAGGCAGCATCTTCTGCCTTCAACTAGTGCTGTTAAAGGCTGAAAATAATAATGCAAATGAAAATTGATGGCTCACTTAAGTTAATATGCCAAGCTGTGAACTAACACAGTTTCTGCAATAAGAGTGTCCAGAAGAAGCAGAAAGGAAAAGCTCAAAGAAATAAGCTTCTCAGCCACTCTGCCTCGGTGATAACATGATTACAGGTGAACACATGATTAATACCCTCCTACATCACTCCTACAAAAACAAGGCAAGAAGCTGCCTTTGACCGTGTAATTATTACCACAGTGTAAGTTTCAGAAGGGTGTCTCTGTTTTACCAGCATGTATACTTACCCTAAACTTAGAGGCAATTATTGTTTCAGCTATACCAATCCTGTGGAGAAATTTAAAGGCATTTAAAAAAAGGAAATGAATGTGTTAGCCAGTATCGGTTGAGTATAACTCAACCCACAGCATTAATATTCTTTGAACATCAACATGTGGTGAGTAGTAATTTAGGAGGAAAACATTTTGTGAAGACCAGTATAATGCAATTTTACCCATCAGTAAGCAATATAGCACATCCATGAAGATTATTTACATACTGACAGCTGGTCTGATAATGCCCTTGCCTCCCTGCCTATCACCTAGGCTGTGCCAACACGGCAAAACACTTAGTGCATAAATCTTAGCATTTAGCAATTTCAGCAGTTTTGGATGGTCAGAGGTGGCTTGTAAAGTCTCCATAAAATTTGCATGGCCAAAATTTTATTTGCATCATGCTGCTGGCTTCTTGCAGCACAATGGTGTTGTGATTCCATCTGCCCTGTGGCCATACATGACTTTTCTTCTAGTGTAACCCTCTACTTCAAATGGCTTTATACCCTCTGCCTTATGTAAGAATATATCTGGTATTACAACAGCTTTTGTAGCTGTGGACTCTTTTCAAATTCCTAATCTGCTCAATAAATTGTTGCTCCCCTTTACAACTCAAGTAGCTATGGCAGCATAGTATTACATTTCATTTTATTCAGTGGACTGTGACAGCCCATAACTGTGACCTTTTTTTGTGGACATGCTTAAAGGTGTCAGGAATTATGACTTGTAGTGATCCACAAAAATGCTATTGCATTATCTCCTGATAATGTAAAGTAGCATATAATATATCATTGCTGTAATAACAGCCTTTCACTTGTTCCATTCTCTTCCTCTGTTTTCAAATGGCGAAATAGCAAAACAGAATACAAATATATCAATTTGTACCAATTTTTTTTCTTTGTTTGTGAATTGAACTGCTGTTATTGATGCAAGCTGTTGGCTTCTCTAGATACCCTATAATTTGAATGTACGTTTAAATTACGATTTTTCTCTAAGTTTAGGAACACCTATAGAAACACTTCCTTTCCAGGCTACTCTGCACTCTTTCCATCAAATCTGACATAATAGATGTTTGAACATAAAAATCAATTGCATGATATGTCTAGTGCTTTTCTTAGCTCACAGAGCTTCTATAATTCATAGCTATAAGTCAAGCCATGTAAAACTATTTAAAATGACTAAAGATAAAACCTCCTATAAAACTGCCATAACCCTTCCCTGCAGGTTATTTCAGTGTAAATTTTCTGTAACATATGGATGATCATCTGATCTTCATATATCTGAATATTTTGGAAATGAGAATGACTGTACACATCAGAGCTGATCTTCAAATATTGCACTGACTTTTTATTTAAATACATTTTTAAAATAAGTCAGGCAATTTTATTTAACCCTCTATAAATTATAAAAATTTCTGTTTAATTTCCACAACAATTAAATCACAGAAAATGAATTAGTGTAAAAATATTCAATAAATTAGTTAGTGCATTATTTAAGATTACTTAAATATAAAAAATATATGATAGTCAAAATTTAAAAAGTCAAACCTGAAATGAAATACTTCTAATAAAAAATAATAAATAAAACCAATTTTTTATCTCACTCATTTCACCTTCATTGTCACATTTGCATGTAGAGTTCCAGAACTTTTTCTTTCTGCTCCCAGCTTGTTTTTCTAGATCTGTGTAGGCATTTATTAATTAACAGCTCTGCTGAAAAACAGCTGCAATTTTGACAAAAAAAAGCTTCAAACAAAGGCAGCCTTCCTGGACAAATTTATTCCTTCTACTGCTCTGAAGTCTGTAGTTATCAACATTAGAATACATCAAATGCCTATATTTTAGGGGTGCCTTTAGGGGTGAGAGTGACAGACCACAGCTCATTTGCCAGGTGTGATCGCTTAGGAGTCTTTCTCTTTCTCCTTCAAAGCACATGTCACAAGGGGCAAAAAAGATTAAAGTCTCTGATGCTCTTCTTTACACATGTAAAAAGATGCTGCCTATCTTCTGTTATTTTTTTTCTTTTGTTGCCTTAATTATCAGCTTCCTGTGGGAAGCCAATGTAATTTTCTTTAAAACAAATAGAGTACAACATTAAATTTCATTTTCCCCTTTTTTTTTCTCTTTAAGAGACCATTTTTTAAATCAAATCTGTGGAAGTGATGGGGGAGTATGCTAGTCTCTAACCTTGCAATTATTTTAAGATTTTGAGCCTATACACAGCTATTCTCTGAATTCCTCAGTGCCCCTTACAAAAAGACTATCATGGCAAAGAACTTGACTGCATAGTAGCTACTCTTAATGTTTATTCATAAGATTTTGTCTTTGAAATGAATTTTTAAGGTCAGTCTGGGAACACTTACATGTACAATTATGGGCTTCTTCGCAATAACAATCTGTACCATGCAACTCAGCACACCTTGTGGCTAAGGCAGTGGGACCCGCAGGAAAGGGCTGGCAGGAGCCCCATGAGAGCCAGCAAGTGCCAAGCAGTGCCCTGGGGAGGGCAGGGTCCCTGCCATGGCACAGCCTGAGGAAAGAGGCAGTAATGGGCAGGGAGCGAGCCTATGGCATGTCCTGGGGCAAGGGCAGCCAGCAGAGTCCTGGCAGCATGAATGGGGACATGGACCACAGACTGAAGGAAGGGATTGCCCCCCTGCACAGGGGGCTCCTCAGTGCACAGCCAGAGAGTGTGCCCAACTGTTGGAGTCCTGGGTCCTGAGAATTTTAGACTTTCTGTGCAGACAGACTCGGTGTCTTGGTTTGACAGTTGCCTGCTAAAGGAGACAGGAGCCTCCCCTGAAATGGAGAACACAAACCCTCCCCACCCCTCTGAATTGCTATGAATTTTAAATAAGGGGCTCTCAGGAAAAAATATGGGAGCTGGAAATAACAGTTCTTTAATAGGGAAGGGGAAAAAAAAAAGATAAAATAAAAACAATGCAAAACACCAGAACAACACTGACAGAGTCAGAACACAACCTGACACCCTGTAGGTCAGGGTGTTGGTAGCAGTCCAGTTGGAAAAGGGGCTGCAGTCCTCCTGCAGTGTCAGGCGTGGTTCTGTTGGAGCAGGGGAGTCCTGCAGGAAAGGGGTGTATTCTTCCTGCACAGATCCGTGGAAGTAGAAGCAGCTGCTGTTCCTCTGGGGAGTCCAGTGGAGAAGAGCTGTGCTGGTGTGTCAGAATCTCCAGATTATATCTGGGTAGGAATGCTTGGCTCCTCCCTCTGGGCAGAGCATCTCACAATGGGATGTTAGAGTTCTCATCAGTCATGTGGTGACATTCAATAGCAGATGCCCCTTGTTGATTATGATCACTCAGGAAGAGAGATAAGGAGAATTATCCACTTGACACCCAACAACTGCCATACAGATGGCAATAGAATACATCTTGCCTTGCAATCTGGAACACTCAGACTCCCAGGAGAGCTGCTGAGCTCTTTTACCTGAGGCCGTGGAAAAGGCTTCCAAAATTGACTGATAGCACTGGGACTACGGATGTGTACTTGATTAGAAGAGTGTAATATCACAGGGTGGGAAACTTAGAGTTTGGGGGTTTGGAATATAGTAATATATATGAAGCAATGAAGGTTTTAGGGTTGGGGCAGGTTGTTCTTCTTTACCTTCTTCCTCCTTCTTCTTCACCTTCTTCCTCCTTTTTCTTCATGGACTTGGGTGTTATTTTGTAATTGGACAGAAAAGTCCGCATTGCGGACTTTGAGTGATTAGTTATTGAGTTAAAAGTGAAAATAATTTAGGTGTCCTTTCTTAATTGGATAATTTATCCTTAAAAGACCTTGTAACAGGAGATAGTCAGCCATTTTGTGCCTTGTTAATGAAGGACTGCAGAACTCACTGCTGTGAGACTGTAACACAGATAAGAAATAATAAACATCTAAGCCTGAATGCGAGCTATCATCGCAAGTGCCTTCAATCCTGACCTTGATAGAGGTAGAAAAAGGAAGCTGAAAACTAGCACCCAGTCTTGGGCCCCAGCACAGCAAACACCCAGAGAAATGGGGGGAGATTGAGGGGGCTCTTTCTGGTGGCTGGTCTGGAGCACTTGTTCCCTGAGAGGAGGCTGAGGGAGCTGGGCTGGTTCAGCCTAAAGACAAGACAGATTTGGGGCATCTAACAGTCCCACATAGCCTAAGAGGTTCTAGAGCCGCATCACCGAGGTTGCTCCAAGATGGAGTGACATCTCTGTGCTTGGAAGGATTTCAAGCCCTGGAACAAGCTGTGAGAAGCCTGGCCCTGCTTTGGGTTGGTCTATAGATGTCCTGAGGTCCCTTCCTGCCTAAAAGGCAAGAAGTTGCTACTCTGTCCTTCCACTTCTGATGTAAATAGTACATCAGGGATAACAGTGCAGAAAGCTCCATCTTGAAGGAGTAAAATTAATATCAGAATGGTACAGCACTGGAAGTGTTATTAAAGACATTAATTTCAGTCAGAAGTGGTGAAATCAGGAACTACACGTCTGAAGAAACAGAAATGTTATATGGTAAATAGTGATTTTGTTGGAAACAGAAAATTCCAGTCAATATTTTATTTTAACCAGTAAAACTGTGTGTCAGGAAGGCCCGAGGCCTGGTCCATTTCATAAAAGTGCATGGATAATGTATTTTTCATGAGAATTTACAGACATACTTCATACTCACAAACATCAAAAGATGTTAAGGAGTATCACAGCTTGCCATAGCTGGGACTGTACACACCTCCTGAACCAGCCAGGTTGCTTGACTCTAGCTGGGTGATGGTGACACCACCATCTCTGGGAAAACAATCCTTGTTCTGCTGTCTTTGGTTCAATATTTGTACAGGTATAGGGAAAGAGGGAAAAATAATGGAGCTGGAGAGTTTCCTTTCAGAGTAGTGAATATGCTGCAAAATCTTGATAAATTTTGTCAAGACAGATATTTGTCAAAGATGTGAGAATTCATATACATATTTTTAAGCATATCATCATGATTTTTCCTTCTTTGTTTCATGCATGATATTTTCCTTCTGCATAAATACTACTTCTGTTCAGTTATACTGAGTGGAGTGTGTAGAGCTGAAAGCAAAGACTATTGCTTAAGGGTGAACTTGCTTGAAACCATGTTACATTGATGAAATCTCAAGAGGAAAAAAGTATTTGCATATTATGTAACCCTTTTTAGACAACATGGATGAAGTCTGATAAGGATTCCCAGACAAAACCATTGAAAAGTTTACTTTGCATTGATGCAAAGAGAATATTTTTTTTTACTTTTCCAATTCTATTGGCCTGTCCATTGTGTCTTCTTATTTTTATCTTTTTTTTTTTTTCCCCACAAGATACTTCCTAACTATTCCATTGTGGTCATTTCAGATGCTGTTGTGCATTTCAATGCACAACAGACAAGAAGCCACTACTTTATAATATGCCTGCTGGAGTGTACAAACCTTTATATATTTTCACTACAATTATTAACATATATAGAATCAAAAGAATTTTAGTGCAAAAGTATTTTCATGTATCATTACTACATGTATTTTTAACTGCATTTTTCTGGAGTGGATATCTGAAATACTTTAAAATGGAGGTTTGAATCACTCTTTTAATTTTATGTGTGAGAAAATAAAAGGGGTTTCTACAAGGAAAAATTTATGTCACAAATTTAGAATTAAACAATGAAAAAACCTCCAAGCCTAATATTGAAATTCAGTTGCCCACTTTTTAGCACTGTCTATTCTCTAGGTTCCTGAATGTGTTAAATACCTCCCTGTCTGGTCTGCAAGGTCCCAGGACTCCTGATTGTGTGCTGAAGTCCCTGCTGTAGCCATACAATGCCATGGGTTTCCTACCCAGCACTCCACTGCCACCCAAGGTCCTGGTACAAAGCTGTGGGAGAAAGCTGACTAGCTGGAGCCCCTAGTAATGGCACAAGTGATCATCAGCTGGGGTTGGACACCAATTAAAAGGATTATTTCCTTTGGAAGTACTCTGAATTATGAGAAAGTGGAAAGCTACTCTGACAGATGCATTTCAGTGAGCATCCCTCCCCTCACTTTCAAACACACATCAATCACCTTGTGCTCTGATGATGTGGAGTGCACTGCAGGAAACAAGCACTCCTGAGAAGCTGAGGCATTATTCAGGTCACAGCTATATACTTTTTCTTCCTAAAAGACATCTGCAGGTTCTGCCACTTCTGCATTATCATTACTTCTTACCATTCTGTATTACTATGATCTTTGCTGTCTTCATTTGCATGTGCTTGTGAGCCCACCCTGGAAGCTTTAAAAATAATGACAATTTTAGTAACCTGGTTTACAGGGTGTGCTAACAAGCTGCCTGATTTAGGCAAAGACTTGCAAGTGTTGAATGGATGCAAGAGGAGGTAGAAGGAAATTCAAATTTAAGGAACTGGTTTTACCTCCTTCCTAAGAAAGCATGGTGAAAAGATGTCAGAAAGTTACACAAGGCAGCACTGAACTCAGAGCACTGAATGATTAAGCCTCTTCTCAGAATACTTAAGGTGTCATACATGTCTTGTAAAACATTTCAAACATATTGGTGTTTCCTAGAAGCAGCACTCCCTTGGGCCAGGTTGGCAGTCTAGTTAGCAACATTTAACACTGCATTTATGGTTTTTTTCTATTGCCAAAAGTAACCCCTCAAAAATTAATTAACAAAAGTTTATTCAATCATTTCACTGTGGCTATTAAGGGATTAGTATAAAAGGGATTAGAAGATGTAGCCTACAGCTCCTCTTCAGAAGTGTAGCAACACACAGAAGCTCTGTTCTGTCACAGCTGCCTTTTGTGTCAACTTAATATGGCCTCATTATTTCCTTGCATTCTTTTTTCTCCATTCCTGAGTGTTCCTCAAGCAGTTTTCTCTGTTTTATTTCTTGATGTTCATCTGGTCACTCTAGTGCCTGACCCTTCATTACCTACAGGCATAGCCTCTATCCCTTGGCCTTGCAAACTCCCTGAGTAAGATAAAAGCCAGTCAGCTCCTATTATTGTACCTTCCTTTTGGTGGAGAGAAATAGACATAAGCAAATAAATAATAGATTTTTAGTTGTGCTTTCATCTTCATCAAGAACAAGCCTGGTTCATCATCAGTGATAAGCAATCTACAATGGTTGTGCGCTAAAATATTTTTATAAAGTCAGGAAATCTTCCTGTAAGATGCACAAACACAAATACTGCTTAGAAGAAGGAACCATTATTTAACAAGTAAGGTTGCCCCATTATCCACAATAAGGCTGTCTTTCCTCTTTTACTAAGTGCCACCAAAAATATATGGCTCTGAGTGCATTTTATTGCGTTATCACTGGTGGATATGCAAGATCATGTTAGAAAGCTATCCCTGCAGTTATTTATCAAACTAAATTTTTTTAATAGGGTGAAAAAGAAAAGATAAAAACAATTAAAAAATATCTACTAATATCTGCAAAGACTTCATTGTCATAGTGAAAGGTAGTTCCCAGGATCTATTTTAGTTCTAGGGTCTAATAGAACTTTCTTATTTTAAATAATATTACATTAAAAGATGCAATAGGAGCAAATACTGTAGTGAATTACCACTTTGCACAGTAATGCAGGGTGATAAAAGAGTCAGAAACTGAGAAGGTCTTTAGGATGGAAAGGTATATAGCCATGTCTGTGCCCTTAACACACTATTTGTACATGGTATAATTGACTGAAACTTTCACATTTGCAAAACCCCATTACCTTAACCAAAATAAAATTCATAGCAGAGGGCACAGAAGTGCTTTCTGTAACATTGATCACAGATATTAATTTCTCATAGCAAGGCATTTCACATCTCTTGCCTAAGTTGTCATCTATGTTGAGTGACTGGTTTGATAGCAAGTGATTATGATGGTTTTTCAGTGTTACTTCTGCCAGGGAGTGCTGGTCTAAGATGTCAAAAAATAAATTATAGTGAGGTGGAGATATGCCTGAAAAACAAATTTTGCCAAATTCCTATTTTAGTGTTTTAATTTGCTCTAGGAAATATACTCTTTGAATAAAATGCGACTTGATCTCCTTTTGCAGCTATAACTTCAGAAACACTCTGATTTTAAAACAAAAAGTGATGTCATCTGGATTAATGGTAAGTCTAATAGTCCAGGTTGAACAGAGGTCTTTGTTCATCAGATGAATGGAGTCATATTAACAATTAGTAAAAAAATAGATGAAGGCCTCTGATTTTCCTTTTTTGTTGTTACACTAAAAATTTGTATTTCTGTACAATCAAACTAATTTAGATATTTACTCTTGCTCCCTCAAGAAGAAACTGTTAGTAATAAATCTAAATCCCTTCAAGCATTCACCCACAGAATTTGCAGCCTCATACAGTTTCTCAAAAGCATTTTAAGAAAAAATATTAAAAAAAAATAACAGTCTGGTTGTTATCAGGAACTGAAAACTGGCAAATACCTAAATATAAACTTCAGAAGCTGATTGCAGGCTGCTCTTTGACATTTAGCATAAGATGATTAATCATTAGATTGTTTCTATGAGATAGATGACAGATATCTTACTATGACTGTAGCCTGAAGAAACTAAAAGCAGAGGAAGGTATTAAACACGACCTTTTGAATACAGGTTTCTAGCAACCATGTTAAATTACAAGTGACATTAGCCATATTTGTTCTCACAGTGTAAGCAGAATAATAGAAATTGCTTATATTTTATATCTATGTCTATCTATCTATCTATCTATCTATCTATCTATCTATCTATCTATCTATCTATCTTCCTATATATATGTACATATACCTTAAATATTACTACCTAGCATTATGATCATGGATTCATTTGACAGATTTCTGTTGAATGACCTATTATACACAACATTCAACACATATCAGAGTATCTATTTCTAAGGAAACTGAAGGGACCTATTGCCAGAAATGCAGCAATATAATTTTTACAATGTACAGTTCCAACTTTTTTTGCTAGTGGTGTTGCTAGTGCCTCCTGCTAGCATAAATAAGAGATATCACTGCCTTCTTCATCTGCTTTCCTGCTCTTTCCCTCTAACTGTGCCAATCAACATATCCTGGGTTTGCCTAATGCTGGGTACTAATGATTTATCTAGTTAGCAGACCAAGCTTCAGTGTACATGCCTGGTACTATTGATAATGAGTCTCTTCCCAGACTGGAGGTGCCCCTGCAAGTACCACAACTTTCAGTGTGATGATCTGGTTTGCCTCCCATCAGACATCCCAGAAATCTGATCATACTGAGAAACTGCAGTACTTGCCATACTCTTTTTTTTTGATTCTAGGTGTGCATACATCACATTACTGCCAAAGGGAAGGTAAAAAGGGAAGTTCCTCCTAACTGAAGTCACAGTAGAGTTGGTGAATCTTCAAGGCTCAGTCCACAGGATGTCAACTTTTCACTCAACGCTCTCTTGAGGATCTCAGGGTGCTCTGCAAAAGTGTTAGATGTGAAGTGACTTGTGTTCTGGGAGTTTTAAATATGATTATTCTTTCCTGGCACTCTATCAGACCTAAACACACAAATTCCTTTGAAAAAACTGCTGGGAGGTGCTCACCTCATATGTTTGTGGCATCTGTTGGGCACTGCTGACTTCTGCTTGCTGAAAATCCTAGAGTCCTGCAGGTAGTGAAACATATCCAATGAACAAGGAAAACTGGTAGGCACTGACTGTTTTCCCTAAATTTTACCCTTAGGAAGTCTTTTCAAGACTGAGAGGACCATGAATTTAGACATTTTTAGTGCATTATGGTATCAGAGCAGAGATCTGAGCTACTGCTGACTAAACCTGGCAGAGAGTCAGAAGCAGCATGGGCCCCTGGTGCAGTGCTGAGCCCAGTGTGACAAACCCAGCTGCCAGGCTGATGCAGCTAAGCTGCTGCCAGCATCTTGCATGGTTCCATCCTGGCCTACACAGACCTGTCTGTTGGAGCTGCCACATCCCTGAAGTTCTTCCTTCCTCCCTTCCTTTTTCTGTCACTTGATCATTATAATGCTGTGGAGAGAATGTTTTACAGCTATAGGGAATTACAGAATTTTGGCAAGTAGGTAGACAAGGGGATCAGGCCCTTTGTTGTTGTTTGGCATCTCTATGGATAGTTGACTTCATGGACCCATAAAAGGGATTACACCATATGAACCCATTGTCTAAACAAATCTGATAATTGAGCTGTTTCAGCTACATCAAATAGGAATCTCAATCTCAATCATGTTCATCTAGAAGGTAACAAGGACTAAAATGCACTAGTTTCTCAAGTATCTGTCCTCTTGGGGTTTAGCAGGTTTTATTTAAGTAGTGCTGAGATTACACTATTATGCATTCAGGACCATAAAGCTTTTCAGAAATGTCTAGCAACACTGGCATTCTCCATACAGATACAGCAATGGCAGCAGTCAACTTCTATAAAGTTTCTCAGCTAATTTGATTTTTAGCATATACCTTTAGCAAAGCTGAAGGCCAGGCAAGTATCCGGAGAGAGATTTATTGCTTTTTGCCTGAGCCATTACACAGACAGTAATTTTCAGCCAATAAAATAAAACAGTCCTTGAAACTGCTCTCTGCAATCTCTCAGGCAGGATCTTTGGGTCATATTTACAGCATGACGAGGACAGAAGGACAGGTACAACATTATTTTTTTCTTAACTTATAGAATGTGCAATTTTAAATTTTCCTGATTATGACAGAACGGTGGTACTAAGCCCAAGATTTCTACTTCAGATTGCAAGACTTCTGCATCTCTAAGGAACTGGGACCAGGTTTACAAGATCAGAAGCCTTGTTATGGAATGTTACAGTGCCAGCTCTGTACTGTAATGGTCTGTGGGACACCTGGAGAAGACAAGAGATCACTGCATGTACCTGGAGGGACAGAGGTCAGTCCACCAACTTATGCTCGAGGAATATCTGATATTTGCTGCTGATGTAAAATTTTTGGAAATACTATACCTTCCCTGCAGTCACTGACAGCATTTTCCTAGACACCACAAAATGGCTGCTGCATCTGGACACATCATGTGATGTAGAAAGCACTAAATCTTGTGATTTCAGTTCTTTCAGTGTTTCCACAACAGCAAGGACTGGTCATAATTCCCACCTCTGATTAATTTGCCCTATCCTTTTTCAATTTCTATTATTTAATATAAATATCTTAGAAAATAAAGCTTGTCCTTAATTTCATTCCTTTTGCAGTCTCTTCATCCCTGCTTTTGCTAACACTGGTAAATGTAAAAAAAAGTAATAAAACAGTATTAATGTCTAATGAATCCGTTCACATTACAAACCTGCTTTCTTCTTCTTTTCAGACAGGAAATGATATCATTTTCTTCTTCCAGTCCATCAAGAAGTGAGATTTTAAAAGACAAAATCACACCCACAAAGTAAGCTCTTTTGGCAGCACATTTCATTGCCCAGTCACAAAATAAATAAAAATTATTTATTTTTATATGCCTAAATACGGACTTGTGGTTAACTTGCTCAGTGATAAAATATGGCTTTCAGCAACCCTCTGAGGATGTTCCCTAATTAGATCTCAGGGATGCTCTATTAAAATTTAAATTTGAGATTCTTAGATTGCAATGACATCCCGAGGTGTTATCTCAAAATTCATCAGGACATGTTGCCTCTCTGAGATGCTCTGGTGAGATCCCTCTGCAGTACTGCATTCAGCTTTGGGTCCCCAGCACAGGAGAAGCAGAGACCTGTTTGAATGGGTCCACAGAAATGACCAGAGGGATGGAGCAGCTCTCCTGTGAAGAAGGGCTGAGAGCTGGGGTTGTTCAGCCTGGGGAAGAGATCTGGGACATACAGTTCCAGCATTTCAGTACTTACAGGGGGCTTTCAGAAATGATAAAACCAAATATCTAATTAGGGTTTGTTGTGATAAGACAAAGGGTAATGGTTCAAACTGAAAGAGGTTAGATTTAGACCAGATATATATTTTATAGATATAAATTTCTATACTATGATTTAGACATTTAAAGGAAACCATGGACACAAGTTCTTATTTGAAAAAGCACTTGTACATAGTAAAATTAAAAGGTTTAAGGTTCTTAATCAATGACTGATAGAATACAAGATGCATATGAGATTGTCTAACAGAGATAAATGAGAATTCTGGAGTGCATTAAGGGGGAATTTCTTGGAAGAGAAATTAAATTACTTTGAATGGCATCATGGAATTCAAAATCTGGATGACTTTGAGAGAGGAGACTATGGTGTCTTCCGTTTTGGAGTTCTTGGAAAAGGTAATTGAAAAATAGGATTAAACTCAGAAAAGAAATCCATCAATATTTTATGGTTTGCTCTGTTAAGGCAGATTCCTTTCACTTGATGTGATATTGGATCTTAGGATGAAGTCCTATGTAAAAAATGAGAGTTCACTGGAGGTTTCTATGCCTGTTTATAATCTACAGCAGATTCAGTGTGTTTACACCAGATATAGAAGTTTTTATTGCACACATCCCAATTAGGGAATAAATACTGTAGCATTTGGCTACTAATATTGATTTTTGTCTACACTGTCTGTTATCAATCTCACACCATAGTTAATATGTGTGATTTTATCAGCATTGAGCCTATAGCTACTAAAAGATAAACAAAAAGGTCTTGTATAAAGCTTGTGAGGTTTTTCCTGTCAATGTATCTCTGTGCCTATAAGAAAAAATAAATGCTGTTAAATATTTATGTTGAATGACTAGAAATTACTTGGTAGACCATCACAGATCAAGCCAAATAATGCAATCAAACAAATAAACAATGTAAAGTGAGTGTTTTATGAAAACGAAGAAAACACACGTTTATGTTATCTAATCTGATTTAACAAGATTAAACTGAGGGATGTTGAATGTTTTGAATATATATATGATATTATGTTAAACATGAAATAAATACTTCCCCATTTGCTTTTGCTGTCAAGCAGCTAAATAACTGCCTTTTTTTTTTTTTTCAGGTATTCTTTTTTTTTTTTTCTCACTGTCAGCAGATCTAAGACATAGTCTTTGGTATCAAAAATTTTTTTTTCCTTTCTCATTGGCTTTGGGTTTCTGAGTTTTTTTGATGGATTTATTAAATAGGAGCCTATTACCCCTTCGACCAGGTAGCTACAATCAGAAATGAAATATGAAATAAATTTATCTGGATAATTTTATCCTGCATGCCAGCTCTGGAAAAGTTTTTAGATTTTCAAAATTTGACATTCTGTTCTGCATCTTTTCTTCCTCTTTGTCAGCCTGTATGTGAAAAGAACTGGAACCTACCAGCTATGTAATTTACTCTTTTCAAAAGCATTAGGCTGGATCTCTAAAGCAACAGGATTCATGGGGTTTTGTTGAGCTTTGTTTTCACAGATTTCACATCTTTCTTTTACAATGCAAAATTTAAACAATTAACAGACCAAAATAATAATGAAAAAGTCACTCTGGCTTTTCTTTTTCCGTAGAGTGACCAGGTTTTATGTTAATAAAAGTGTGCACATTTGTTATTAATGATTGGATGCATCAGTTTATCCTCTTTGTAAAGAAGTTTACTTGGTAACTCTAGGAGTGAAGAAAGACACTGAAGTTAATTGCATGAAAACTGAGCTACTTGAGAATTAGAATTAGAATTAATCCTTTCACTACAGCAAATGAAATATCACCCTTCAGAAACTGCAGGACTCCATGCTATTAGATTAAGAATTCTGTAGTTGTAATTAGCATTTAGGAAAAATACTAATCAGAATATGATGTACTGTAACTTAAGTGTATATGATGACATTAATGCACGAGTTGATTACTTTTGGTAGTAATCCCTTCTTTTTTATAATAAGTGGATTACATATTTGAGTAAGTGTTTCAGTTTTCAAAAAATAGTCCAAATGCCTGATTCTGTCCTACTTACAATAATACTTTTATTATATTTTTTGCTATGGTTGGTGTTTATCATATAACACAGTATTGTACGTTGGCACCCAGTATAACCTGTGCTCTGATTTACATGCTCTGAAGAGCTTACAGCTGAAGACAAGGGACAAACAGCCACAGTCACCACAAAGGGGTCCAGCAGGGGAAGGCAGTAGCAAGAACATGCTGTTCTATCTGAAAATGCACCACAGGGTGTTATGCAGTGGAGAATCTGTGTCTGAACTGGTCACCCGAGATCATTTTAGAGTAAAAAAGAGAGAAAAACAACAGTTAGAACATGACTCATACTAAGGCACACATCAAAACCAGATAAAATTAATTACGCAGTAATTTTTTTTCATTGGTTCCAAAGAAAATTTTGGGTAATTAGATCAGATGTAAACATCAATAGCTGAACTGAAATTAAATCCTATAATTTCTGTTCAATCACTCACAACTCTATTTAAAACTGTTTTAAATAAGACACTGAATAGACAGTAATCTGGTTTGTGGAATGTTACAAATCTTCCAATTGCTGAATGAGATACCAAATATCTAATTGGTGCCTGGCAGACAGCACCTGCTTTTTGGGCTTAAAAATTGATTCCTTCTTGAAAGGTAATTATAAATCATCATAATCAAGGAAAATTCAGTAGTTGAGGGGAATAATCAGGGTAGACAAATTCTCTGAATAGAGAAAACAGGTTTGAAAAGGAAAGAAAGCATAAAACTTCTGCAGCAGTTCTCAGAGCCTGGAATTTATCTCCTCTACTTTTACACCTGACCTAATCAAATTCAAAACCTTACATAAGCATTCAGGTAAAATAAACTGTCAGTTTTACTTGTCTGATTTATTTAAGATGTCTGGCATAAGTTACATGATACTTGTGAATTTTTTTTCCTAATTACTAACAGTCTAGAAAACCACAGCTACAGATATCAGAAGTTAAACTACTTGTAAACAATTTATTGAGGAAGAGATATGAAAGAAAATGGTGGAAGTGCAATACAAGTGCCTTGTAAGACCAATAAGATGTTTTCAAATCTCTCTTCATGGGAAGCAGTTTGATGGTTAAACACCACTCTTTGTAAATCTAGCAGAATCATAAGTGTTTAAAATCAAAATTGGAACATATTTTTGATGAAATGCTATCCCTCTTCTTTAATACTACCCTCTGATAAATATAAATGGAAAAAAACCCAACCAAACAAATAAAAAGCTTACAGGAGGAAGGTTCAGTCTGATACTATATTTTTTCCATTTTCTAAATCAAGATTGTTTTCTCTACTCTTTCTTTTGGAGATTTTGTGTTTCCTGCTACTGTGATTTCAAGGGGACTCTGTGGTATATATATCAAGTACTTTTTTCCTGTAATATTTAAGAAAAATAGCAATCCTCTGGAGCTTTGGTAGGAAATTTTTATGAAGCATTTGAAGAAAGGAAAAATACTTTGAATAAGGCAAAACATGTTAAAATTTCAGGATTTGGTAGATTGCAAAAGAAAAGCATATTCAGGCTCAAGGGGTTATTAGAAGATCTAAGAAGTATTGCTGGTAAAACTTCTGCAGCTGTATAAACACCATATTTCAGCAAAAAAGACATGGAATAAGATAAAAGGAATAAATGAGAAAAGGGCTAGGTCTTTTGCAATATCTACTTAATTAAGGGTGAAACCACTGTTGATTCACATGTACAGAAAGTTACCATGCCAGGTGGGAGCTCTGCTAATACTCATGATAACCATAAATTGATTTTATCTACATTAGCTCAACTTTTATTATGTAGTTATTTTTTTGTTCAGCTTTTTTTTTTTCTTTTGAAATATGTAATTATTTTCTGAACGGCTTACATGAGACTGTTAGTGCTATTGTGTAGGTTTTCTGGTTAATTTATTTGGGCTATTTATTTCCAGTAACATTATTCATTAAATATGAAAATTGTAGAAGGTAAGAGTTGGAAGAGTTTCCTGAATTGAACTATCATAGTTTGATGAAATAAAAGAAAGAAATTTTATCATCTTTGGTCATTTTCAGAACTGAAATATTGGTTGAATTGTTTTCTTGTTTGTTTATTTTCTTTAAGAAAATAGGTCATGTATAAATATCAATATTTTCTGTAAAAGGAAGTTAGCTTTTGCTTCCAATGACATAAATTATTTGTTAAACCATATAGGTAATTTAAAAGCAGAATAATATGTTTATGGAATTTTCTAAGTTCCTTTTAAATTCTCTATATTTCCTCAAGAGAGGTTTTTCTGATTTGGTTGGATTCATCTATCTATTTTCAGAAATGCACCCCTGGATATGTGTTTATCATGCTGTCACTATGATATAAACAAATTAGTTAGAAATCAGGATCACGACTTTTAAAGCTACTTGAATATTATGCAGCACTAGGTGTGCATTTCATAGGAAAGAAAGAAGATCTCGCTTCCTCCTTGTCAGAATGCTTTTGTTTCTTCCATTTTTCTGTATAACCTTGTTGTTCTCTGGGGCCCCAGGCAGCCTTGAAGCTAACCCCTGTGAGAGGAGGAAACTGGTCTGACTGCTGCTGATTACAAAGTTCTGATGCCAGCAATTCAGACGGTTTTTAATCCACTCACCATCTCTTTTTCTAACCTGTACTTTTTCAGTTTGCCTATGACTATGTCACTGAAGATGGTGTCAAAAGCCTTGCTAGTCAATACAAGCAAAATTCACTGTTCCTTTCTCATGCACCAAGGCAGTTTCATCACAGAAAACTATCAGGCTGATTATTAGGCAAGATATCCCCTTTGATGACTCCCCAGTAACCATTTTTTTTTCCTTCATGGGTCTGGAAATTATTTACAGGAAGTTTTGCTCCATCACATTCACAAGGATGAGGTGAGGTTGCCCAGTCTGTATCTCCCTGAAGCTGCATTCTTTGCTTCATTGAGGTTGGGGCAACATTCTCTTTCTAATCCTCAGCAGTGGCTCCAAGTCTCAGTGACCTTTCAGAGATGCCACTGATGTCTCAGTGCAAGCACTTGTGGGTGCATCCTGTCAGCTCACTTGGACTTATGTCTGCCCAGTGTTTTTAGACGTTCCCTAGTCAGATACTTCTCCATCAGAGTTTCTTCCTTGATTCAGACTTTCTCCCTTGTCTCAGAGATCTCATATTCATGAAAACCAATTTTCCAAGTAAAGACAAAGTCAAGGAAGGCATTCAGTATCTTGGCCTCAGTCACTGTTTTTCCATTCCCTCCAGGTCATCTGTCCCTGTTTCCACCTCTTTTATACTTCATTTTTATGTCTGAATTTTTTCATTAATCCTTTCTTCATCTATGCAAGCCTCATGACAAATTTATTTGGCTTCCTGCTCTTCAAGTACAGACTATTCTTGAGCTTGGACCAGGTGATGTTGAATATCAGCTCTTTTGGATTCTTCTCTCCAGGGCTATATCTCATGGGATCCTTCCAAGAAAATACAGGAAGAGCACAAAATCTATTTTTCTAAAATCATGCCTTGGGGTCCTGCTTTTTTGCCTATTCTTCAGGGAAAATGTTCTTCAGGAGGAACCTTTTCTTCCTCACCAGCTTGTCTACAGCAGACACCCACAGTATCACTGACCTTACTCTGCCTGAGTAATCCTGACTCACAGGCTCAGCTGACTCATCACCTGAGCCAAGACAAAGCTCCATTCAACCACGCTTCTCTCCTATTTAAAGGGTGACTCCATCTCCTTTCAGTCCCAGCCCATCCTCCCCAAAAATTCTATATCCATCCAGGATAATTTAGTCTGTGAGAAACCTCATGAGGTCTCTTGTTCAAGCTTCTGATGAAAGCAAAGCCAGCTCTAGGGTTAGAACCTGCTGCTGAGTCAAGACTCCAGTCTTGAAAACATCTGTAGAAGGAGCCTACATAAACTCCTGGAGTACCTATTCTGCTGCTTAATGATACCTATGGTGAAAAATACTAATTTCAAATTTAAGAAATAAAATATATGGCTTTAGTAACATTTAAAACTTTAATTTGAGAAATACAAACATCATTAAAACACTAATGGACCATATTAAAATTATTGTAATACATCATTTAAAATAAATAATTTTCCACAAACATATTTTTAATTCAATTCATTAATTTTCTGCAAGTTTGTCACACTGAAATTCTTTGCCACTTAAAAACAATGTTTCCGCCAATAAGATCTGGTGTTGGAATATGGTATTTTCTCACTATAGTTAATTTTATATCTTTAAAGATATAAAGATATTTTATATCTTTACAGATATATTTTCCCCTTCCATCTTCCTTTTAGAGAAAAAGTTAATGCTATTTAAAAGAAGAAGATTTTATAGCTCCATGTGGTGGTTAATGCATTATTTATATGTTCTTTCCCATTTTGTTTGCTGCCTTTCTTCAGAACTTACAATAGGTGCAGATGGATCCTCCTGAAAGGAGGTGACCAGACTAAGAGAAATTCCCCTCTCTAGAGAGGAGAAAGGTGCACCTTAAATTTCACAGATTAGATGGAGACAGGTGCAATCCAATCCCTTTAACAGAGAGTTTCTTTGCACAACCTGGATCTGACAAAGAGAAAATTCCCAGGGACTAAAATGTGCAGAGATCTGATGAGCTTTGTTTTAAACAAATTACTTTTGAGCTCTCTGATGAACAACTGAAATAGAATCTATTACTTCCTTATCACTAGACCTTTCTGAAATCCTCTGCCTTTCCATCTATAAATATATATTATAATCAGGAAGGTAATTAATCCAATGTACCTGTGAAGATGTTCTTGCAGCTCTGTACAGATAAATCACCTTTATCCAAAAACAACCATAAGTAAATTAATATTTGATAGCAAGTAGGTCAAATTTTAAATGATAATTAGGCATAAAAGACATACAGACAGACACTGCCCGTGAGACAGCTTTTCATCATTCTTGAAAACACATCTGGATGCTCAGCTAAATCTCATGCCTACATGTGCATCCCTTGAAAGCCTGGATCCTGTGAACTCTGAAGCCTCTACAGGGTCTAAGCATGATCATATTGTGCAATGCATAGACAAACATAAGCTCAGTGAGAGGAAAATTAAGCTCATCAAAGACCTGCATTGCCCTTTGGAGGGTCTAAACTTTTTCCTTCAGCCTAAAGAAATCTAAGAGCAACAAGAACTCCAACACAGGTGCTGAGACCATTTGCTATACCCAGGCTCTCAACACCTTTAAGAGGCAGCATCAGAATTACTTGAAGAGTTAAGACATTTACTGCCTGGACAAAGAAGCAGATCATCAGGGAGGGAAATTAAAGTATTGTACTTTACTCTTGCCATCTGTTCAGGCAAGCAAAATACAGCACAGGAATACCTAATCTGTCCAAATCATTGAATTATTCTAGCCAGGAAAGCAAAATCTCCAGACTAGCTCATTTACCCCCCCAGAGATTAGCAATTTTTCACCCCTTGATAAAGTTGTTGTCTAGGCTTCAACCTCTTTGCAAAACAACCATGCTGCTCTACAATCTACAGAAATGAACCCATAAGACAGTAAATAAAAACTGAGTTCTCTGATAGACACAAATTCCAGTTTCAACTGGAATTGGGCTACCTGCCATATTAAAGAAGTGCCATTAAAATCAGCCTGTTTCCTGTATGACAGTTGTTACATGCTGCATAAAATCCCATTTCTCCTCCCTTTCATATGTAATAATTGAAGCTCAAACAGAGAAGTGAATAAGCTTCTTGGTGTCAGTTTAACATATCTCACCAAAACTGCTTTATGTTTTGAACACTGAAATTGCTGGTCTGCTGAACTTTATATTCCCAGGACCCTAGAGAATGATTTTATCAATAAAGGAATATAACCTTTTCAATAAAAATTCTATTTATTTGTTGCTATTAAGAGCCTGACAGTCTATTTCAGTAAGATATTAATCAATTGTATCTCAGTTTTGCACAATCTCTTTTTGTTCTGGAATATAGATCTTGACATAGGCAAATAGATAGGGTTTTGAATATTTTCCAGCACTCATATCATTACATTTACATTTCTTCTTTTAGAAGGAAATAGTTTATACAAAATGACAGTTGTGAAGTTTTCAGGTTACTAACAGCTTGTAAACCTGACTGAAAGGATGCCTTTAGTCTAACAGGAGTAAGCCTCAGCAGTCCTGCAGGAGAAGGCTTATCTGTGCCAGCTTTGGAAACAGGGAAGGTACTTTATTTCACCTCAGGTTAAGCATTTTAAGGATATATAATCCTAAAATTTTGCTCTACCTCCCATTCAAATACATAAATGCATGAACCGCATCCTACTTTTGCCTTCCACTCTAGGATCTCTCTTGTGCTGCACTGTGGGATGCGATGCTGGTTATCTTGGAAGCCAGAGGACTGTGAAAGGACACACTGTGAAGGCTGTAAAAGAAGTTCATAATTGTGCACTGAGGTGGAATGAAGGGACACAGGTCAGAAATCTGTGTGCATCTGAAACAAACCACTTCTTTAAATTATTAAAATCAGTTAATTCATCTTACACAGCACTACAGCTAGACCTCAAAATCCTATTTAAATTTTCATGACATTGCTTCTGATTGTGTCATGTAATTTGTCATTGGGATTTGACAGTAACCAGGTAAAAAAAAAAAAGCATGCCCAGAAATATATTTGGTTAATACCATCTGGAACTAAAATTCCCCAGCACAGCAGTATGTTTTCTGCTTGTGATTTTCTTAGGTGATTCAAACTATCTGTATTGATATTTCCCCAAACTAAAGGAGCCTTCTCTGGCTTTTCTTTCCAAGTGAGTACATTGGGATAGCTCTGTGTACACTGGAAAAGTTTCCTGATTGACTTGGTACCCAAAACCAAGTAGCCCTGCAGCAGTGACTATAGGGCAATTGCACTGAGCTGCATTTATGCAAATTCAAGTTATACAACTTAATGTGCAATGAAACACATGAGGAGTAATGGCATGGGAACAGTGTTGCAGCCTTGTTCAAAATTCCTCCCTCCACATGATCTGTTCTGAATGAAGGCAGTTTTCTGTTACAATAGACTGATTTTTCCCACCGAGAGGTGAGGAATTAAGAAAAAATGTCAATATAAAAATAAAAGATAATATCATTAGTTGTTGGTAGTACTTGTTTTTAAGTGGAGACTGAATCTCTCACATATGACTCATAACATTGGGAATATGCAACAAAGGTTCTTTTAATTATTTGCCAGCAAAAGTGCATTGACTGATTTTGATTTCATGAAAGTCATTTGGTAAAAATAAGCAAAAGGAAAACCCACAGAAGGAGCATTCATAACAACTTAAACTATAGGCATGGATGATTTTTTTCACTCAGTAAAGAAAGGCCAACTGAACCTAAAAGTCATTTTAGTCTGGACCAAAACTACTTGCTGATTCATCTCCTATCAGTTCAGAGGGTAATTTGAAGGGAGAACAAGAAAGGGTTTAGTGACACCAGGCTGGATGGAGCATTGAGCAACCTGATCTAGTGGAAGATGTCCCTGCTAATGGCAGGGGTATTGGAGCTAGAGGATCTTAAATGTCCCTTCTAACCCAAACCATTCCATGAGTCTATGATTCAATGAGTACTTGAAAGATTTTTTTAATTAATTTTCCTTAAGAAAAAGCAATGTTTTTTTTAAATAAAATATCAAAATACTAATTTCCTTAATGAGAAAAGGATACAGAATTAAATAAGCATTTTACATTATATAGGTTGGAATTTTTGTTTCACTAGGTATAGAGTTTGAATCAAGGTGAAGCAGAACAAAAACCTCTGACAGAGCAAGAGATAAACTGAGAGGATGATAGGTTTCAAAAGGCTTTTTAACAAATAATTGTCAAAGGGCAAAATCCATAATATGTACCAGTCCCAGTGGAGTCAATGTGTTGTGAGGGATGCTCATACACCACTGAGACCCTCAGACATACAACAGCTCAAGTCAGTCCTCTAATTTAAATGAGATTTTACAGAGAAGAAGGGCTCCAAAAAATGATCACAAAGGAAAGAAGAATATTTGTTTTGGGATAACAGATGTTCAGCACTTCATCTTTTAAATAATATTAAATATTTCAGTCCCACAAATGGAGAGATACTCTCTGTTCATTGGGAATTCTGCTAATATTTTTAATTATTCTTGAACTTCCATTACTAATAACTGCAATTCTGCTTCTGTCATTTTGTTGTTTTCTCCTTCATCAATGTAAATCACTGCCCTCTTCATTCCCTTCCTTCACTATCAAAACTGTTACTACAGGAATACTATATTTGATGAAAGACTGTAAGGTTATTCCTACATTATGTAAAATCAGTGACAAACATGATTGTTGTGTCCCACCCCTACAAAGAATAAGAACCCAAGATTTTTAGGTGCCCATGGTTGAAAAAGAACATTGCCAGTTGAAAGGGTCATAAGAAAAAATCTCACAAAGTTTTGTTAGAAAACTACACACTTGGAATGGAAATTGGTATATATTTTGCCCCTATTTTCTAAACATATATATATGTATATATATGTATATATGTATAAATAATGACAGTGAAGATTTTGCCTGAATTCTAGACAGGGAATTAAACAAGTTTCTCCTGGATATGATTATCGAAAACTAAAGAGGACTTTTGGAAAAAGGAACTGTGGATTAAAACTCAAATACTTGCTCTACCCAACCAAATAAAACTATGGCAGTTAATTTCATTGTGTTCAGTATCTTAAAATCATTTAATCACAGGACTGACTTGTGATATGTGCAAAGTTCAATTAACTAATGCCATTAACTAACTGATAAATGTTCACTAGAATAAGAATTATGTAAGCAACAAAAAATATTCTCAATGTACTACATTCAATGTCATACTAATGGCAGTGAGAGACTGCAGAGAGAAGGTGAGCACTAAAGGGCTCTTGTGGGACTCTTCCTTTTGTGGTTAAACAAGGCAGAGTTATTTTAAAAAAAAAGCCAAATAGCTTCAAAAATATTTATAATTTTTATTTCTGCTCCAAAAGAAAGTTTCTTTCTTTTTTTTCCCAAAACTTTAAATTTTCCTCAACTAATAAGGGGTTTATTATAGCTCTAGGTATATGTCAGGAAAAAGAAAAATATTAAGAGAGCAGCCCAAAAAAGTGGCAAAAATAAAATTACACTAACATTATGATGCAGACTATTTTACATACTAAGATGAAATAAATGTCATTTTTCTTTAACCTGAAATGATGAAAAAATTATTAAATGGAAAAATCTCATTTTGTATCCAGTGCAACTTAGTGAATAGAATAAAAGTAAAATGGATGTAAGCTTTTGCTTATTCAGATGCTGATGCTTTCAAACTCTGTTCTGGCATGGTCAGAGAAGAATAGCAAGGCTGATGTTTTTGTAGTCATTCTCTCTGAAAATAGAACATGTTTACTGTGAACAGAATGACATTGTTTGCTGACTTCTGTAATGCTGCTCTTGTTTGAGAAAGGAGCAAATATAAAAGGAAAGTGGAATTGTGTTATGGTTCAAAGAAGTGGATTAGCAAACTGTGTAAATATGATGCACTGTTTGTTTAAAGAATTTCTGATCTATAAACACACAAGACTAAACCCTGGTACTATTGAAGGCAGAACCATAATTCTCAGCTGACTTTACTAGAACCAAAGATTGGCTCAGCCTATTTTAATACCATAAATTTCTCACTTCAAGAGAAAACTTGAATAGATTTTCTGTTTCACAACCCAACTCTTCTATATCCCAAAGTCATTGCTGTGAAGAGTGTGTGTAAGCTCCTCATGAAAACACTACATAGACTTTTCCTGTAAGGAAACAAAGTCTGAGTCTGAATCCACAGTATTTCTTCCCAGTATTTAATGAATAGATTAGTATCATCCCATCAAGAACTGATGCACTGACTTTTTGATATCTTTTTCTAAACAGAATCAGCTAGTGACATGCTTTTAAAATCAAGCAGCAAAATCACACTTCTACTGAAACACATATTTTTTTTCTGTTTGCCTATTTTCTTATTTAATTTTATATTCAGTAGCGAAATAAAGGGATAAACAAGGTGATAAACAAAGAAACATACAAAAAGGACACATTTTATTATCTGAGAGTTCATTTGAGCACGTTCTTTAACAATGTATAGCATACATGGCAAATTTTTTCCCTTTAGAGTTCTTGGAACATTTCAGTCTTCCTAATGCCCTTTTATTCCTATTTGGTGTTTTGGTTTTGGTTTTGGTTTTTGTTTTTTTGGGGGTTTTTTGGTTTTTTTTTTTTTAAATTAACCAATGTCCCTATATCAGTTGTGACTCTACTTTTTATCTGGCTGTGTAGGAGCATTCCTTTTCAATCTTCTGTGATGGACATTCTCAAAAGGTTTCTCAAGCCCAGATAAATGTCATCTTGTTCTCCTTTAGCTCTGTAATCTGCAAACCTGTTCTCACACACAACAGTAGAGTCCACAGTCATGTCACTCACAGTGTTTTATAACACTGGCTTGCCATCCCTTAACAAATGTTTAGACACACCATATCCTGTGAGGAAACAGAAGTTTGTGCACTTTATGGAGCTAAGAAGCATATCAGTCCAGAGTCATTATGCTAACACATATAAATAATCTTTATTTATATGGGTTGCTGACTATTTAGATTTTCAGACTATTGGTGAAACCAAGTCTTTAATCAAAACTATAATTTACAGCTACTGGAGAAATAAATACAATTTTGGAACATAGAGTGTAGTGTATTTAGTTGCTCAAAATCCTGACTCAATGTAATTTGATATAGTCATTCCTGAAAGTGCCACCTATTCTCACAAGGTAAACTACACAAATGGTTGGAGATTTCAGCATTAATATGTAGCAAAAAGTCAGATGCATAAAAAAATTTCAATTTGTTGCTTGTCATAAGCCTCTAAATTCAAATTACCATAGTTTACACACCCAAGAGTATAATAACAAACTGAGACAAGAACATACTATAAACCCAGCTGCAGTTCCAGTCTTGGACTGCAAACAGTCAGAGAGAAATGATCACAGTCCTGTAGTTTGCTGAAGGCCTCAAGACCTTCCTTAGGGTCACCTTCCATATCTTGAATTCATAAGTGCTACATCAAGAAAGCATACAAAACTAAAGTATATCTCACATAGTTAACCTTGAAAAACAAGAAGGTGTAGGGTTTTTATAGCATAATATAATGGAGTTATTCCACAAAACGAAATTCCAGTATATAGTTTGGCAATCAAAGTGCCTTAGTTACATCATTACTTGTATGAAATTCACATTAGTTATATCATCAGAAACTAACCCATATTGTTTAAGGAACAAATTCATCCCAAAATTACCCTTCCAGCAAGGCCTACGTAGGTAATGGCACTCTGATATTCACACAGTAGCATCTCAGGACCTTTTTAGGCCAAAGCTGGCTGGAACCTCAGAGAAAATGTCTGTAGCAGACATAGCTTTATGCATAGCTTTTGGAATAGTGATTTTTCATTCCCATGTATGTGTATGTGTGCATGTGTATCACCTGGTCTTTTAATAAGCTCAGGCATGTACATATTGGGAAGTATTTGGCATCAATTCAGATATATTCTATGAAGAACCAAGGACAGTTGAGAAGAGGTAGGAGAATGGAAAAGGAAAGAAGTAGAGCATGATGGACACAAGAGCCCTTTCAGAGGCAATGCAGATAACAAGAAGAACATTTTAGGCCCACTGACCCCACAGAGTACAGAGAAGAAGTTAGCCACAACTTAAAAGGGGATCTAAAAATCAAGTGCCTCAAATGAGTTGCCAAGGTACCCAAATGACCTTACAAGGACAAGGAATAGAAGGATAAGATCTCTGGCAAATTTGTATGAGGGTTCTCATTCACTTAAATGAACTCAGAAGCAGAAAGCAAATGTAATATAAATACCACTCAAATGCCAGTGGGAGGAGAAGGCAGCCACGGGAGCAGAGAAGGTCTTTGCACAAACACCCCCATTCCTTAGGACTTTGTTCCCAACAGCAGCACCTTGTGTAGCTGAACCCCAGCAGCAATTGCCCTAAACTTCCCTGAGCCAGGTCTGTTTTTCAGGCTGAGCATGTTGATGCAGCACAGGTCCTGATTGATGCTGCTGAGCAGAGATACTTGGCATGCACTGCTCATGTGAGATCCACAGTTAATAGTGAGAGCAAAGATGAAACTTTGTGGAGAGATTTTCAAAGTTAGAAAGGATGCTTTTTTTTTGCCCAGTTCCTATAAGCAGGAACAATTTCTCTGTCTTTCAAAATCTTCCCGACTATGACATAAAGCTGTGTTTAGTGAGTCAGACTTTTTGATCATTTTCTTCTGTAATATGCAGAGGGCTAAAAATAAAAAAAACACTTCATGAAAATTTTATGCCAGAGATATAGGAAATCATAACAACGGTATCATAAGATTTGGGTTTAATTTGATTTTTTTTTAAGACTTACTCTTTTACAGCTGTTGCAGGAGGCTTTAAGCTGAAAACAGAAACAACTTTAATTATACTTCTGCTCAGAAGAGGACATTGTTGCATTAGCAAAACGGTGTGGGAAGATTCAAGTGTGAAAGATGCAAGTTACACAGTTATTCACATTCTGAAGGAATATCTAAGCGACATTTTGGTCATAAGAACACTTTGGTATGAATAGAAAATAGGAGTTTCTAGACCAAGTTATAAGGCTAAAGAAATTGGAAATTGGAAATGTCCAAGTGTGCTGTCATATCTCCTAGCAAAAAATGAACAAAGCATATTTTAAAATATTTTCATTTTTCAAAGAGTAAAAAAAGAATGAGAATGCTCTTCAAAAACAAGGTAAAGATTTGGTTTGTGAAAGCATTACTATATAAAAGTATGTGCTTTTGGTGCTTCTGACACAAAGACCTTGCTGGATATCTTTAGTTTGACAAGATAAATTGCGAGTGCTAGCATGAGGCATTGGTTTGTGTTAAAGATAAAAGATCTGTTCACAAAAAATTACAAGAGCTAAAACCCTCTTTTACTATAAATAGTTTAATGCTGCAGAATTTTCTTGCCATCAAAAAAAGATTTGCAAAGCTGAGTGTGACAACAGAGCTTAAATTCACACAGATGAAATCAAACAGCATTGGAAAATGGCTGAGCATGGTGATGAAGTGCCTGTAAGGAGGGCTGGCAGAAAAGCACTTTTCCAATAATGTGGAAGATGCCCAAGGTGCAAGCACACCAGGCAGATTATTGGCAACAATACGCTCCAGGCATATAAATAAAATTCCTCTGTCATGCTTTTTGCTGCCAAATTAGTACAGCAACTATACAGTAGCTGACCCTTGCTTTTCTTTGGAAATCACAACTTATTGCCATCACTGGTGGCAAGAAAAGAAAAAAAAGTCAAGCTATGCCTTTTTGTCCCTTTGTGTTAAGCAAAAATTAACTGATATATTTCACACATGAGTTTAACTGCATGCCTCTGTTGTACCCATGCCCAGCAAGCTACTAACAGTCAGATTGCAGTCCTCAGAAGTACAGGAATATTGTGACTTGCTGCTTGTTTCCAGCTGTGTGTCAGATCATGCTTTTAACTCACTTTCTATGGATTCCAGGGAGAGAAGGATTGAATACAGCTTTGTGTGTGGAAGTCTTCTATTATAAATCAGCCATGATATCTCAGCCCCTGAATCCATCCTAACATTTTTGTTAGCAGAGGATGTCACTTGACTTGCAGCGTATAAGGCACTTTTATATTCCAGAGCCAAAACCAACTCAGTGTTATTGTAGTTTACTGCTGCTGCTTAATTGTTGAGGATGGAGTGATGCACTTCACTTGTTAAAGAGAAGCACCAATATATTTATTGACATAAACAGCAATTTGAGAGCAAAAGCCACAGTGGTTTAAGAACACTTGATGGCATGGTGCACTGATTATTTACTGCATAGAGAGGAGGGTCACAGCCCACTGTTAGGGACTCTCTCCCATTGAGCCATGAGACTCAGAAAGGACCCCCTTGGACTCTAAACTCATTCTGGGAAGGGAGTTTAGAGTCAGTTGGATCCAGGCTTAGTCTCAGACTCGGTCAATTGTTTATGTTTAAAGGACTATGTGTGTACAGTCAACCTGTTATAACACTTAATTAAGATGTCAAAGTTTAGCATCCTGATGATCATTTACCAAGAATCTTTTGTGGCAAGGAATCTCTCAGCCTCACAGAGTAACCCTGAGAAGTGCCCCTGCTCCAGGGAAGATCCCAGCCGGCAGACCATGGCCATGCAAGGGAGATAATGAACACTGGGCTGTCCACTATTTATGTGGCAAGATGATTGATCTATAGTTATATTTGCATACTTTTGCATATTTTGGATGGCACATGCTCAACAAGCCCTCTTCTGCTGATCAATATTGAATGCTCTTAGCTGTTGTATTATGTCTTCCCTGAGTTCCACTTAAGCCATTTGCAGCCATCATGTCCACCACTGGCTGCTATAGCCTAAGCAGGAAGGAGGAGAGCTGAGCACACTAATTCACCACTGCACTGATCTCAGTGGGGTCACACTACTACTGAGCTGCTGTATTTGGAATTGCCACATGATTTTTCCAATGTGCATTGCAGCAATATACAGTCTTAGTACCCATTATTTTTCTTGTGTTAGACAGAGGAAAGGATGCTGTAGTCTTAAAATAGACCTCTTTTGATGTTCTTCCCAACAAACAGCAACCAAATAAACAGAGAGAAAGCCTTACATATAAATCATCATTAAGAAAACAAAGGGCACCTTAGTGTGAATTCCACCCCTACTGATTTGCTTCCTATGAGGAATATTGTGCATGTCCCCACATTTTATGCAGATTGTGATGCAGCTTTTGATCAGTAATTCTGGTTTTATATGACTACCTAAACCAGAGTTGCTTACTTACTGCTTAATTAGTTATTTAATTGTTATACTTGCAGGTTAGTTTAAGAGGTATGACTATCACAGTCTGATAGATGGGTCTCTTACAGTCTCAGAGAGGATGGCAAAGAAGATCCAGTTACCCAGGTTACCTGGTAAAGAAACCTTCCTGCCTTCAGTTAATTTCCCCCGACACACCCGGTTTCTTCCACCACAAAACATGACCACATCAATACCACTGCACTTCCTATAACATTTCTGAAACTGTCCAGTAAGAACCAAAATACCTCCTAAATGTCACCACTTTTATATCACTAAAGTCAAGCAGAGGTCATGCCCTGAATAACATTTCTCTCCAAGTGGTTTGACTTCTACTTCTGTCATCCTTCAATTTCCTGCTCGTCCTCACAAATTATTTTATCCTTCTATACATTTTCTGCATTCAAAGTTCAACAGTCTTGCAGCAATTTGTGGTGCTGTATGTCCACCTCACTCAATAGTCTTCAGACATTACATCTTTACAAGTGAAACTCAGCTGGTTTTTTTGGTTTTTTTCCCCATGGACAAATACTCACCACAAATTGGTGGTGATCACTCAATTCCTTATAAAAAACTACATTATTCTTAAAGTCAAAGGATTTATATGCTTCAATAAATGTCTTCAGGAGAAGTCAAATCACATGGACAAAAAAGAAAAATAATTTCTTTTTTTCTTAACAAGATCAGGAGGACTGAGTTTGCATAGCATGCATTGAGAGTGTAGAATTTACCAGAAATGACAAATGGTTACTTGGCCTTGGCACCCCCACAGTTACACTGATCTACAAATCACAAATAAATCTCACAGTGTGGAGCTTCTTTACATTCCCAGATGAGCTCCTGTGTAACATCCACTGAAAGGCTGCTACCTGCACCTAAGTCAGATATAGCAAATATGAAACGTTATTGGCTCAGAACCTCCAAGTTAAAAAGCTGAAGTGCGGTTACAGCAAGGTTCAAAAATGAAGCAGCACTCTATACCACAGAGAATTAATAAAACAGAAAATAATTCTGCAGAAAAAAAGTGGTAATAATATTTTAGAGATGGAAGAAAAGTTGTAGTGGGCAACACATTAAACTGATACAAATGAAGAGACTCTTCATTTGTCAGTGCTCTTCATATATCCTAAACTACAAAGTGCAACATAGCACCCACACACTCTGACAAGGAGTTAACCCATTGTAAATTTGATCTGAAGTAAAACTGGCTGAGGTCTACCACTTTGGAAGAGTATAACAATGGATATTTCATCTGAGCTGAGCAAAGCTATTTTTGTATTTCCACAGCAAGTGTCATGTACGACCATTGACATGAAGGTACAAAGTGCACTCAGCACTTCATGATGAAATATGTCACCATGCAAGAACATAAGTGGGTATGGTACTTCCTTGTTTTCATGCTGGTCTGTAGAAAGTGATTTAAAATAGGCTTTTGGATCTTCATTGACTTTAGATCCTTCCAAGATTGCTTATAGATGTAGAGATAAAGATTATTACATTTTTTCTTCTTCTGTCTTAACCATATATGTATATTTGGTACACCACTATTTACCCCCTTAGAGAAAAAAACCCCTAAGTGCAAGATTCAGGAGTTTCATGTAGTGACCTTGCCTTTTGATGTCACGAGCTCTGGCATCATCACCTGAAGGAGTGATGACAACCTGTAGGGCTTCTGAACTCAGGAGTGCTGCTGCCTGTAGTTTGGTGCTGGATTTTTTTATGAAAGGGAGCAGGCTTTTGTTCACAGGGAAACACTCCTGTCACGAACACTGTGACTGTCGCAGTGGTAGCAATCTTCCCGTGGGCAGGCAGATTGCACAGGTCAGCAGGGTGCACTTGCAAACTGCATCTTTTGACTGCAATGCAGAGGAGAGAGCAGTTACTGTTAGAATGCTTATTTCTGTTTCTAAGAAAGGGGCCTTAAGCATTGTTTATGATTTTCATCTAGTTGCTGTTCCAAATAAAATGCATCTTCTGTTTTCCTCATATCTGGGTTCCTCATATCCAACTTCAGACTAAATAATATGACCAGTAGGCTACAGAAGCACTCTCAACTCTCTGTGAGCTTAATACTCCCAGCAGCATTAGACCTCAGCTGCAACAGCAGCCATGGAGAGCATTTATCCCTCCTTACATCTGTAAATCTTATGTCGAGGGTACTCCACCACTTTTCCAAGGCAGGAAAACTGTGGTTGGATTCTCTCACATAGAGCTGAGGACAGGACAAAGGGTTGATTTTGGTCAGTGGGTTTGAAAGGTACATAATATCACATTTACAATCATATTCTTAAAGAAAATAATAAATCAGTTTTATTCATGACATTCAGAGCAAATTCACAGAAGAAGACTTTCAAGCAAGTTTCTGAACTATAATTCCAAGTCCTATGAAGGCAACTCCCCTGCAGTCCTGAGTCAGTCACCAGAGACAAGGAGTTACCAATACAGCCTGGACTAACTCTATGCAGCTCCTATTTACTCAGTATGCAAGGCTAGGTGAATTATTTGTCTGGGAAACAATTTTCATGACATGACATGTATTATGTCCTTGTTTTTGAGACCGGGGGCTGAATTCCAGCCCAGGCCCTTTTGACTTGTGCTTTAAAGGTAAGTTGTGCATCATCTCCAGTGAGAATCCATGTCATGTCTTGTTTCCAATCCCCAAGTGCCTACAAAGCATTTCCTTGCTTTGTAATACACTTTTTTCCTAATTTACATTTCATGTCAGAATACAAACTTTTTTTAATTGAGAAACATTTGGCACTCAGTTTCTTTTCCTGGGAAAATTAATATAAAAGACTCATGCCCTAGGGGTAAAAAAAACAAAACCAAAAAACAAAAGCAACAATGAAAAAGTCATAGCATGATCTCTTGGAGGCAATTCCATTTGTGACAATCACCAGACCTCCGAAAAATTTCTTCTATCTCTATACTCTCCAGCTATTGCAAGTGTGATGACATCTTCCCAGCACATTACATCCTCAGCTTCTTAATTTAAGGCTTCTGGTTATCTTATGAAAATCAATGGTCTATGTCTAAATTTTTGTTCTGCTTAAACTGATATTCTGCATGTATGTCATTCTGCATATTTCGTAGTGCAGTATAGAGGTCTGGTAAGGAGGTTTATTGTCCTACCACACGCATTTGTTGATGAGTAATTACATGAGCTGGAGTCCTCTACTAGCTACACCGCTCTGTGTTTTCAGTCAAGAGTGTTTTACAGTGGGTACTTGCTGCTCTGTTTCATTATCTACGCTCTCTCTGATTCTCAGACAGAGCTAAACCACCACAAAGAGTAAGGAGCTGGCCTCCTTCACTGCATCTCATTCTTTACCTTGCTACTTGACGTGCAAGGTGTCCTTAGTTTGTCAGACAAAAAACAAGCTTGTGATTATTTCCCATTTCCCCCAAATATACACAAAATTCTATTTTATAGCATTTTGTATTTGTAGGTATTGAATACAGCTTGAGGCTGAATAGTTAGTCAATCTTACTGCTGTGCATACAAATTAACACAACTCTACATTTCCCCACAGACAAAAAAGAGAGGGTAAATTATGGAACCAACTAGACTGAACTTTGAATTATCTATATTCTTTTTCACAGTCAATCACCAGCATTCTGCCCTTGTTACTGATGTTACAGCTGTGCTCCCAGAAAGATCAAAGATCATTACAGGACCCGTGCCCCTCTCACTCAGGCAGGCAGGGTGCTGATCAGCAGAAAACACACCCAGCACAGTGTGCCCAAACCTGCCCATCCTCAGCAGCTTCCACTGATTCACAATGACTCTAAGGAAACTGTATTCTGTAAGACAGAACATTTATTATCCTTTTTCCTTGTTATTTTCATTCAATGACAATTTGCTTATTATTTGACAAATGCTAAGTGAAAGGATGTCTTACACAGTAGATGAGCTGGGGTTATTGTTTGAATAGTAAGAGCTTGTGATTGATATTCACACCGTGCAATTAATCTCCTAAATCACGTGTTTCTTTTCCCCATCAGACAATTATTAAACCTATACAGAGATTTCAAAATGGCTTTGTGAAAATGGCATTCCCTGTGTGAATGCATGTCTCAGTGAATATTTGCATGTAGGTAATTCACCTCACAAATATTCACATCGGTTTTCTTAAACAGAAGGATCATCTCAGAGATTTTGAATTAATATTTTGGAATAATTTTTTCAATGTCTTCCCACCTTCTATTCAGATGGACACTGGGACTGATGAGATGACTAATACAAGACAACTGTGTCTATATTTCCCTCCTGCAAAGATCTTCATGGACTAACACATACATAACATACAAACATGCACATGACTACTCAGAGTAATTGATTGCAAAATCTTCCTTGGCATCCTCTTCTTCCTTATCTTTTATGATATCTGTTGTTTTATTAAAGCAATTTTAATATTGATTGAAAGAGAAATTTACCAGTAAAGCAGAAACTATAAACATATTGCTGTAAAATCAGAATTTTCCATTGATAAATTAAAGCATTATGCATCTGACTATGTGCTAAGAGAACCACTGAAGCAAGGTGTGCCAGCTAATTCAGCAAATTAGTGGTGTTTACTGATTTGAAAAAAACCATTAAAAACCAGAAACCACAGCATTTTTCTCTTTTTTTTTTTTTTTTTTGGGGGGGGGGGATTGGTTGTGGTTGTTGTTTTTATAGCTTTTTGGTTGGTTGTTTGTGTGGTTTGTTTTTTGGGAGCTTCCTTTGTGTGCGTTTTTGGGGTTTTTTTTTTGTTTATCTTTCCCTGGTTCACCACAATTTAAATTGAACACAGAGATAATTGCTTTTCATATTTCATATTCCATTATTCTCTTTTGGTGCTTTATTTGCATTACTAGAGATATAATCTATACATTAGTAGAGATTCTGTGTGGACTCCCTTTTAGGGTCAAATGTACCCTGTCTCATTTTCCCAGTTCCAAAGTTTAGATGTTCAGTCCCAGGGGGGGGCAGAAGCTGAAGTGCAACCTCTGAGACACCAATATTTTCTTTAATCAGTTACCTTTTAAGACCAATAGAGAGTGATACAGTTGTCTTTTTTAAGTCCTATTTCAGTGGTTTCCTGTAACATTTATTTTCCCCCATTCCTCTCAAGGATACATTTTAGTGCCTCTGAGCTTCAAATGAGAGTAAAAAACCCAGTATTGCTCATTTGGCTCTTGCCCAGTTGGCTCTGCTCTTTATGTGGGCAGAATAAGACACTCTCCCACAACCTAGAAGAGGACCTTGACTTGCAGCCAGCAGCTGAAGCCATAAATTTAACACTGTCATGGTTTCTGCTTCCCCTCAGGACCCTCCTTTTTGCCTCCCAGCCCAAGTCCTGAGTACTGACAGAAGAAAGGTGGTCAGGGTGATGTGAGAATAAAGGGAAAGGTCCTTAACAAAGTCAGGATCCTATAGGGTTAGGGACCCAAAGTAACTATTCTGGGATCTACATTCCATTGCTCAACCTGTTTGATCTTGACTCATTAAGCAGGCAGAAACATACTAACAAAATAAAATAACCTTTTCATGTTAATTCCTATCATTGTGTGATTCCTAATTCTCTCAAACGCTTCAATCCCACACAGGATGCTACTACCATAAGGTCCCCTATGGAAATATTATGAGATGTAAAAAAATTAATTGAAAAGCATTCCTATGGAAGAGTAACTAAAATAACTAAACACATGACAATTAACTTGATCCCTGGCCGTGCTACCCTCAACAGTACTCCTGTCCTGCAGGGCATGTAAAAAAATCTTGGTTGCTCAGCATTTCTCTTTCCATACTACTTCTGCTGGTAGTGGCAATAAGGTTCATACTCATATAACAGCTTTATCATTGTTACTAGCTGTTCTGATAGTTAAAAACATTCCTTACTTTGTTTGCACAGAGCTCATTTTTGCCTGTCAGTGTATTTCTGCTGCTATTATAAGAAAAGGCCTTATTTAAGCTGTGCTGTGAGTAGAGCTCAATAAAGAGGAACAAGAGACTATGATTTCATCATAAACACTTACATACTCTTTAGATGGGATGAGAGCCTTTAGCTGGGGTCCAGGGAAGGGAACAAACCCTCAAAGCTGGTAGGGCAGTTCCTGAAGCAGCAGATGTGGTCCCCTAAGCAGCGTGGTTGAAAGACTGAGTGACATCTATAGCTATAGACCCGGGCACTCAGCAAAGCCATGGAGCAGACTGAAGGCTGCCCAAGAGTTACATGTCCCCAGCCTAATTTCTCTATGAAACTTTTCCCTCTCCTTCTATCTCTCTCTTCTCTTGCCCTCCCTAAGAGCTATTATCTTGTTTGAAGTGCTTAGCTCACTGCATTAGCTACAAGCTTTGTCACACATTCAGCACTTCAAAATGCTTCTGCAGTAGCAATGAAAATGCTCAATTAAGTTCAGATGGGAAGAAGAGGAAGAGAGGAAAGAGGAGTTTATAAAGAATTGATTGTATTTAACATTATATAGGCATCTAATGCTGGACAGAGGAAGGGTTGTGCTCTATGGAGGCAGTACAAAGAAAATAAACAGACCAATTTTAGTTGGGAATTACTAGATCAGGACTAGCTCTCAGACGTGATCAAGATTCTTATTTCTTCTCTTTCTCTCATGGACACAGCTAGCTTCCAAAATGAGAATAAAAGGCCCATTATTGCCCACTGGTGGTGGTACTCAGACATGCCAGCAAACAGTAGAAAAGCTATTTTTCTACGTTGCTGTTATTAGACGAAATGAAGAAAGAATGCTGCTACTAAGTCACTTGTGCTCAGGCTAATGTCACAAAATTTATGGCTTTAATTTTTTTAATAACGAATCAATAGTCTTAATGTGTTTGCAGAGCCATGCATGGCAGGGATATCATCTTCAGAGACCACAAGGCCTATTAATCTAATAGGAACAAGCAGAAAAGAATACAAGCATTAAATCTAGATATAAGATTTAATAAGAGGAAAAAAAAAAAAGAAAAGAAAAACAACTGCATTTGACTATGCTTTAGTTCCTGAAAGAGCAGTTATTAATATAATGTTGGGAAAAAATACACCTATATGCAGATTTTCCTTCTGTTTCCTTCTGCAAATACTGGAGAGGTTACAGGGATCAATCTTCTTCACAAATTCCTGGAAGTTATTTATATTTTTAAAGCTTCACAAACTTTATTTACAGATTTAAAGATTATATTCAAGTACAGATTAAACCTTTGCAGCACTCCATTTATTACAACTATGTCCAGAAACTAGTTTCTTTTCCATAACCACAGTCTTACCAAAAATAAGATTATGAAGATATTAGAGATTCAACAGTCAAAAAAGCCAAACTATCTTAAATTTACTGCTTATAGGATTTAGATATTGTAACACAAAATTAATTTCATTGTTTTGCCTGTGTGCATTTTAAGTACGATCACTTATCAGAGGTTTTTACAAGTCTTGTTTCACTAAGACTCAACTATGTGATTTAAGAGATTTTAAAAACATGAAATCATGATTACACCTGAAACCCAGGATTTATACATTGGTACTGAAATGCTTGAAGTCTGAACTTTCTGTCTGACATAGTTGTTTGCTGAAAAGCTGCCACAGAAAGAGACCTGGGGGTCCTGGTCGATGGTGAGTTGGCCATGAGCCAGCAGTGCCCTGGCAGCCAGGAGGGCCAGCCCTGTCCTGGGGACATCAGGGACAGCATGGCCAGCTGGGCAAGGGAGGGCATTGTCCTGCTCTGCTCTGCTCTGCTCTGCACTGGGGCAGACTCACCTCGAGTGCTGGGGGCAGTTTTGGGTGCTACAGTACCAGAAAGATATTGAACTGTTAACGAGTGTCTAAAGGAGGGCGACAAAGATGCTGAAGGGCCTTGAGGAGAAGCCCTGTGAGGAGTTGCTGGGGTCACTTGGTGTGCTCAGCCTGGAGAGAAGGAGGGGAGACCTCATTGCAGCTCTCTTGTGAGGGTAAGAGGAGGGGCAGGCACTGATCTCCTCTCTCTGGTGATTGGTGACAGGACCTGAGGGAATGGCCCAAACCTGT
This sequence comes from Fringilla coelebs, assembly GCF_963513975.1. Classification (NCBI taxonomy): domain Eukaryota; kingdom Metazoa; phylum Chordata; class Aves; order Passeriformes; family Fringillidae; genus Fringilla; species Fringilla coelebs. Next base: position 21,871,553 of record NC_140029.1, on the reverse strand, counting down.
ATCAGGGGATGTTCAGGTTGGACATTAGAAAAAGGTTGGACATTCTTCACCCAGAGGGTGGCTGGGCACTGGAACAGGCTCCTCAGGGAAGTGGTCACAGCACCAAATCTGGCAAAGTTCAAGAAGCGTTTGGACAATACTCTGGGGCAAATGGTGTGGCTTTTGGGAGTGGTTCTGTGCAGGGGGAGATTGGATTCAGTGATTCTTTTGGATTCAGCGATCCTTTTGGGCTCTTTCCAAGTCAGGTGATTGTGTCATTCTGTGATTCCACGATATACAAACAAAAATGTACATACACAAGATGAAGTTCTAAATTAATTAATTAGTTAATTAATATATATCTTCTCTTTCAAATTTTTTTTTGTTTTAAAAAGCCTGTAGTTAGAAAGTAAAAATCATCCTCTTATTGAATTCTGATCAGGTTTTAGTATTAATTTTTCCCTGAATATTTAATGTTTTCAGTTTCTGAGAGAAAATCATGAACCGTGGTTTATCATCCCTTCACATTCTAGGGAAGGGTTCTGGGACACTGCAATAGGGACTCCATTTCATTTTTAACATATTTTTACAATCAGGTACTTTAATCTGAAAATGTAACCTTCCCATTTAATATATTGGATCTGTCCAAGTTTTTAATCAATACAAATACATTCTCTGAAAAATCCTACTAGGAATTATGAAACACAATTTCCATAGACTGGAATTACAGGGTTTATGAGCAAAGTTCTGCTCGGGAAGGACTTTCAGAAATAGCCCTCAAGGAGAGACATTTCAGCACTGAGTTGCACTGCTCAGAAAAGCCCTTTGTGACCAACTAAAATTGCAATTCTTTTCTTGTAAGACTTAACAACGGTATTATGTTCCAAGAGGCAATCATTCAAGTACAGACAATTTAAACAGAGAGCTTTAAAGTGAAAAGGCTATGGAAGAATAAGGCCTGTAAAATGAAGGTGAAACAGCTAAGTAGGGAACTTGATATTTCCAGGACCAGCAATAAAGTATCTTATTTTCCTTTTGGCCCTGGTCCCCTTCATGATATTTGTGGCCAAGCAGAGTGCCCATCACATACCCCTTTGCTTTCATTCTCTTGGTTTGAGGTAGTGAGGCATACCTGGGGAAAGTGTATCCATATAAGAATAAAAACCCCAAAACATTATTTTTGTCAGTCTCAGCAGGAGAAAGCAAAATATAACAACACAAACAAAGGCTAAAGATGGGCAGAACATTTTGCATGAGTTTCCTATCATTCCAAGAGTTGGGTTAAGAAATTACAACATTGGGGCACCCAGGATTAACTATTTTTCCAGTAGTGTATAAAGGGGCTTGGGGAGTGAGGCAAAATAAGTGTCAGTCCAGAGAAACCCAAGTTAGCAAGTGCTTTTGGAATTATCTTCCCCAAATACCCGTCAGGGTCCAATGGTCTTCCCAACACTATCACAAGCTAGCTCCTAAATTACCCCTCTTGCTCCACTGTCACTGTCATGGTGTCTCCATTCAAATCCTTGTCATTACAATGATCCTGCTCTGCTCATCTTCTCCAGTCATTCTTTAGGGATTTTCTATGAAGAAAGAGTAGTAAAGAAGATCCATCCCCTAAACTTTTAGATTAACAGGAAACCACTGCTGGTCAGTCTCCCTCTCTGCTTCCTCTTCCTGTGCCCCCTGGAACATCCCCACCTCCAGCTGCTGCAGGGTCAGCCTGGTCAAGGAGAATGACCAAGCACATCAACAGAGCACACCAAGTGTGAGCAGGAACGCTGCTTTACATTTAGGAAGACCAAAACAGTATGTGAAACAAGTGACCTGGACTGTCCCAAAGATGATCTATAAACAGAATCCTGCAAACTGATTACCACTATCTTGTAAAACTTTTCATCAGACGGATTTTATCCAGACTTCCACTAAAGCTTTGCACACCTGCAGTTGTCTAAAAGTCTGTGATTTTCTTTACTCAGCAAGACTTGTGAGTAGTGAACCCTTAGATATAAAATGACTTTAACAGTTCTCTAATTATCAGCTTCCTTTGAATTCCATATGATCAAAAAGAATGTAGCACCATCCCATTATCATTTACCTTAGTGACACTCTGTGAGTGTACAACAATTAGAAATCTTCTCTGATAATGAAATTGTCAACGTTTGATACTAAAATTCACCATACATTATCTTCCATAGTGCTCTACACCCACAGGCCTTTGAGTCTGTACCACAGGTTGCTCTGTGTGTGTGTGATTTATAATACAAGTATTATCCATAATTAAAACATGATAAACAAGAATTGGAAATTAGAGGAACCTTAAGAAATTTTTCACCCTATCTGAACAAAATGACTAAACTGCATGTGACAAGCTTGTAAATTAAAAATCTGAAAATGAAAAAAACTTTATGACAAGTGTGTCATATGTAAGTCAAGTGGCATATAATTTGATATGCAGTCATTTTAGTATGGTTTACTTGTTGATGGCTCATAAAGACTTTTTATCTTGAAAAGCTTTCTGACTTTGACATTTTCTCTAGAGTGGCTATGAAAGGAAGTGTTGAAACTTTGGCACTAAAGACTTGCAAAAACTACTTGACAGAAATTGCATAAACTACCCTAGAAGATGCTTACAGGCATTACATTTGGAAGTGGTAAAAACAATTAATTTCTGAAAACAAGCTTTCTTTCATTGGACAGGAAGTCTTGCTTTAATTATTTTTGTTTCAGTTTATTACATAAGTAATTTGCCTTTTCCTTGTAAAAGAATGATTACTCAGCTTAGGCAGTGAACTGATGAAAAATTTTATTGTGTGTACATGGCGAGGTTTTGGTAGTGGTGGAGCTGCAGGGGTGGGCCCTGGAAGAAGAGATAAGGAGATTCCTGTGTGTTGGCTGTAACCATTCCTAAATAGACTCCCCCCTGGTCAGAGCTGAGCCTATCAGTAATGGTGGTGACAGCTCTGAGCATGTTCAGAAAGGGTAAAACTACCACATAGCAGCTGTGAGGGAGAAGAAGGCAAAAAAGTGAAAAAAAAAAAACTCTTCAGAAACCCAGGTCTGTGAAGGAGTGGGAGTAGGTGCTTCAGGCGCTGGAGCAGAGATTCCCCTGCAACCCAGGACAGGACTGTGAGAAAAATCATTCACCTGCAGTTCATGGAGGACCATGATGGAGCAGACAGCCACCCTGTAGCCCATAGGGAACCACATGCCTGAGCAGCTGGATGTGCCATGAAGGAAGATGCAGCCCATGGAGAGGAGCCCGCACTGGAGCAGGTTCCTGGCAGGACCTGCTGCCCAAGGGGGAGCCCACATGCGGCAGCAGTCCATTCCCAAAGAACTGTACCCCATGGGAGGAGCCCCATGTAGAGCAGGGGAAGGAGATGCAGTGGCAAAGTGTTATGAGCTGACCACAATCCTTATTCCCCATTCCTTAGGCAGTGCTTGAGGGTAAGAAGTAGAAGAGTTGGGAATGAAGGAATTAGAACCCAGGGGAAGGTAGGAGGGGACTGTTTTTTTGTTTTTTTTCCTTACTACCCTACTCTAATTTTGATTGTCAATAAAATAAATTAATCTTCCCTAAGTCTAGTGTTTTTCCTGTGATGATAATTGGTGAATAATCTCCCTGTTGTTCTCCTGTTTCACAAGCTTTTACATTGTATTTTCTCTCCCTGCCCTGCTGAGGAGGACTGAGCAAACAGCTTGGTGGGCACTTGGCAGACAGCCAAGGTCAGGCCATTACAGCAGTATAAAGCTGAGGCATATTAATCTCTAGTTTGATACTTGAGAGTGATCTCACCTATCTCTTCTGCTTTTTCTCAATTCAGTATGCATAAATATACAGAATTAAATTGTCACTGCCTCAGACAAAGAACATTTCAGCAGACAGAAGAAATCCAGGCAGAAGAGTAGGCGTAGAAAAGATGTAGATCCTAGTTTTAGCAATTCTTTCCAACTTTCCTCCTTTCCTCTTCATCTGTCCTCTCTGACATATTTCTCTACACTTCCTGTCCTCCAGCCCATCTCTAGAATAGAAGCACTTCTTTCCCTATCTCTGTCCCTGCCACCTTGTTTGTCCCTTCAAGTGCAGAAGGAGCTCTTGGTCATTCAGGGACAAGAAGAAAGAAAAGGCAGCAGGACAAAACTCCCGAGGGCCAAGCTAAAAGAAAAAAAGCCTTGGTAAATGACTCTTCTTGAGTTTCCCTCCAGATCTGTTTGTGACAAACACAGAAGCCTTGAAAAAATCACGGTAGGTCCCCCTACTGTGCAGGTGTACTGAACTACAACCTCAAGATGATAGGATATTATCATTAAAGGCATCAATATAAAACAGCATAATATCATCTCAGGTTAGATCAGCACTATCTCACAGACACACCTGCACCCAGTCTGCCTCAAAACTTTTCTTGAGCAAAGGAATGCCCTTTAATGCCTCAATGTGAAATGTCATGCCCAAGTTTTTGTTTCTATCTAACCAGTGCAATTGACTCACTCTGAATGCTTAAGAAATAAATTTGAATTGTATTTATAACTCTGCTCAAAGAAACTATGCATTTAAATATGTAAAAATTTTCTATGTAAACCAGTCCTAGATTTTATAGCTTTATTTCACAGGAAAATATTTACCAACTTCTGGCTGTCTTAATCCCCTTTTCAGTCTCCTTGCAGCTCTGGAACCACACTATGATCCCACCAAGCTCTGCTTCCAGCACTGGCCACTGACACTGTTCTAAAGAATTGTACATTACAGCCATTACAGTACAGAACTGTACAGTCATTGGTGTGCCCTACATTAAACCAGTTTTCACACTGAATAGAACATAATGTTGTGCATGGTCATCTTTGATCACTGCAGCCTGTTCCAACTCCTCTGTGCTCATGGCTGTATAGTGAAATCCTACTTTAGTCATCATTCTCATCCAATAAATCCATACCACCTCTTCACTCTCCACCTGAGTGTATGAAGCCCTTCATAGAAGCCCTGATGAAACCTTACATCTAAATTTTCCATTTAGTAGAGGAAACTGCTGGAAAGCACTTATAAGTGATTATGTAAGTTGTCAATATCTGCAATGTCATCAATCTGAGCAGAAAAATTGGGAATGTTTTCCTCAGTCTCGCCATAACTGTGATTAGGTAGCAAAAGTTCTCAGATATATAAAATGAAAGCAAAGTATACTGTAATATAAAACATTCATGACATGAGAAATAGTGAAGAATTGTACCACCTACTGACAGAATTACATGTATGCAGAAACATCTTACTTCTTTTCCTCTTCTCAAAAATGCAGTTGCTGTGCTAATGTGTATGTGAGTCATGCTATGAACTCAAGGAAATGATGGGGCAAAAAAGTGACACATACACTGATTCCTGACACTGAATAAATAAGAAATTTAGTTTATCAAAATTCTTATGATGTCTCTGCCAGAAACTTCAGCCTTGAGTGATCAAAATCGTTAGGGCTATTCTTTCACAAACGACACACATAGAAAAAACAAACCTTTCCAACTAATTTCACTACCTTCATGTCTCTCCTGGTGTCTACATTTTTCTTGAGTTATTTCAACTATGTATTTCAGCTGTAGCAATTTGCTTTTTCATAGATAATATGCTTTCATTTTTCTCTAGTAGTTTTTTGGGATGTTTTGGCTTTTGAGTTTTTTTGTTTTTTTTATTTTCTGTGATGTAGTGTTGGGCTTTCTTTTTAAATAATCCTGTGCTTTGCAACAGCAGAATGGCATGTATGTGTTTTTGCAAAGTATACAGCAGCATTGGTCTCTACCACTGTCTGTTTTTTTATAAACTTTATGTAACAGCAGTGTTCTATCACTATTTATGATTTGAGATTAGTAACAGTTATTATATTAAAGTGTAAGTTTGGTTGCATTTATGTGTCCAGAATGAAAATAAAATTGGATTGAAATCTGATCCCAGATTCTTTATGCCTCCAACCTGAATAATTTTTGTGTGTTTTTTGTGATATTCTTCATCTAATTTTAGTATCACTGAAAATCTTAGTTAATTTTCAAAGTGAGATATTAAATGTAGTATATTAACAGTGCCATTAAAGTCTAACAGTGCTGAAAAAAAAAGGAGGATTAATAACAGTTTTAAAAATTAAAAAAAAAGCAGTAAGAAGCAGAGAGTACTGAACTGGAAACTGATATGATTGATCCTCAGCCCAGAATCCTGTCTGTGGGACTTGAATTAGCCCTTTTAGAAATGAAAAATGGATCACTTTTCCCTTTCCTTTTAGTATTACCATGGTAGTTTGCTGTATTCTAATGTATAAAAACACAGAGAAATTACTTTAAAAGAGTGACATTTGGAATCTTTCACCCCTCACAGTTGTGGGTTTTGAACTGACTTCTTCCAGCTCCCAAAAGAGATTTTATCCAATGAGTTGTGGGTGCATATAGCCCTCTTGTTCAGCAAGGGAAAAGAGGAAGTGACAGTTTGAGCTCAATGCTTATAGTGAATCCTACACTTTGCTTCCAGTACCCTTTGTGCATTTTATTCAGGTGATTTCAGGTAGCACACAAGAGAAGGGCTCTTTAAAAAGTATTTAAAAAAAGAAAAAAAGAAAAATCTACAGAAAGCATGTCAGTGCTAGACCCAGCTAGACCTAGGGCAAGCTAGACCCAGCTTCTAAGACTGACTATTTCTGAGAGTAAAAGCTCTAACCTCTTCTACCCTCCAACTAGTGGTCCAGACAAAGAGGATTGTAGACACTGTGGTCTGCTAAACTCTCTTCTAAAAGTCAGGGTTAAGTATGCTTATCAAGAGAAGAGAAGAAAATGGAGGGTGCCACAGTCCTTCCAGCCAAAGGTACTTCTGGGCTTGTGCTCATACAATTTTCAGGCACTGAAGAGCTGACCATGCAGTCTTGGCATATACATACAGCTGAGGATTTCCACAAGGCATTGGGAGGGAGGAGTCTGAGATGTGAAACCTGTTTCCACTGTAATCCTAGGCAATTTTTTAAGGAGTTTAATGGAACTCGTTCAGAAACATCAGGAGCCAAAAGAGTCATGGTAAACATTGTCTTAGAAAGAGAAAAAAAAGTTCTGAATTTTTGGGAGCGTTTTATTATTATTATTATTATTATTATTACTACTACTACTACTATTACTATTACTATTATTACTATTATTACTATTATTACTATTATTACTATTATTATTATTATTAAAATAAACAGAACTGCTATGAAAAAGAAAAATTGTTTTCCCACAATCAAAGATTAGCACAAAGATTTATTTTCTTCTGTTCTCTGGACCCTTCAAGAATCAGATAAGTTTAGGTCTTCTAGCTGGTTAAGTCTATTTCCTCTAGGTTTCTTCCTATGGTGTTGTGAAACTTGCTGTACAAGCGCTTTCTCATAAAGTTCACCTGCTGTTTCAGGCAAAAAAAAAGGATAAAAACAAAGAACCAAAAAGTTATATTTGCTGCAGTACCTTAGGATTCTAGGTCTGAATATCCACACCATGTCTTTACTAGTAGTGAAGCTCACACTGGTTGTTGGGTGAACATCACTGATTCAGAGATAGCTAAAAGCTGAGAGATCTCTCATCATCACTGCCAGGTGATGCCCTGATGTGCACCTTAAGCCTAATTGCATTTTCCCATCCAATAAAAGCCTCTGTTCTACAATAAAATTCACTTATAGTCCAATATTCAGATAGAAAAGTAGTCTTTAATCCATATTTTCTAATCTCTGTATATACATACATTGGAAAGATGTTCAACTCTAGGATAATTAGAAAAATAAAATATTCTGTGTTTGTCTGACTTGTAATAAGGACAAAAGAATGGTGCAAAGCGCCCCTCCTCCCCATATTCTTACATAAATGATCTTTGCAGAGATTCTCCATGTGCAAATGGAAGTCTTCAAAGTCTGTGTTGCCTTTTTTCTAAAGAAAGAGTAGTTGCAGAGAGCAGCTTGGTCAGTCACAGCGTGATACAATCTCAGTGCATAAGCATTTATGCATTGTTTCATCCAAATTGCTTTTATTACCTTGTTCTGTCCTTTTCATTTCATCTACACCCTCTCTGCTATGAAAACAAGATGTGAATAATGTCTGTGGTAAACACTGTACATGTCTTACACATCTTCCTCTCCATCTCTTCTTAACATATATTTACTTGTCATTTCTTTCAAGATGACCTGTATTAGTCAACTTAAGGCTGTTTCAGAATGGCAGAATGAGAGAGTATATGCACTTCTTGCTTGAATTATTATAAATAAACAAAGAAGAAAACCTGGACTATATTCTGCCAACAGTTTTAGTTGTTAAGCCACAGTCAAGTAATGAAGAAGATATTAAAAAAAAAAGTTGCCTTACGTATATTTTTTCCTGTACTCTACTCCTCATCATTCATACATTCATAGCAGGAAGATATTTTATATATGGAAAGATAATATTTGATTGTTTGCTGTAGATGTTTGAATATGTATAAAGATTAATTTGTATTTAAGTAAAACGTCCATAGCTATGTCACACACTAAGTTTACAGTAATTTTGATTCATTTTGTTTCCTTTGACAGTGTAGTTGTATCATCTAGTCACAACAGACAGAAAGAAACTTTACAAGCACCATTAGCTTTTAATTTTTTTTAAAGTTATTGCTCCGACTATGTCATTCAGATAGACATAGAACATAAATCAAGCATTTCTTGTATCTCAAGCTTCTAACCCTTTTTCAGAAATTAGTGGTTTAGGGCACTCAAAGAATCACTGTCAAATGTATTAACAAAACCAGTTTTCATATAAATTTGTGAAGGTGCGACTTAATACAGTTCAATGTCAAGGTTCACTCTATTACTCACTACATAGATGAAACATACAAAGGAAAATTGAGTGGGAATCAAGCCAGAAGGGTTTACAGAGAGACCAGAGATGTAAAAGAGTGAAGGACAGCCTCATATTGGAGTCATGACTTTCACAGTAGAAACCCTTGTTTTCTAAACTTGTGATAGAACTTAGGTATGGACAAATCCAATCTTAGTGTCTGACTTTTTCAATAGTTTGTAACCAAAGGATTTAGCAGCTCTTAATCATTGACAAACTTAACAGAGTGAGTCCATGGGTGTCACTACAATTATAGATCCAAGATGGCAATATTTATACTATACTAGATATAGGATATTTCAATCAATTCACACATACACGCACATAAACACAAACAGATATATATATATGTCTGTATATGGATAATACAAAGGTACCTGTTAAAAAGTTCCCCTTGAGTACTGTGCAATACTCATTTCAAATTTCTTGATATTTCTCAACACGTGAGCGTTAATTTTTGAGGAGTGGGGGTATCAACCAGCCCCCATATTTGGTTTCCAGTGGTGGTTCTGTGAGTACTGTGAACCTGGCAGTTCCAGGGGTCTGACAGGTGTCCCACTCCAGGGGAGACATTGGCACAGCCTGCTGTGGTCCAGTGTCCGGGCCGGCTGCTGTCTGTCTCTGCCCAGACAAGGGTGAGATGGGTTCGCTCCCCGGGCTCCAAAAGACAAGGCTGGACTCTCAGGTTCGGTCTTCAAGGTTGTTTATTATTTCTTATCTACAAAGTTTTCTTTTTGCCCAGCCACGGTCTGACCAGCAAGGCAGCCAAAGGCACTCTGACTGCCCACAGGGTGGTCGCATCTTTTTATAACAAAGACTATGTGAATTATATTTATCTTTTGTCCCCAATACTTATCATTTTTATTACCAAGTGTACCTTTACTAATAACCTATCAAAAATACCTACGTCACACAGAAAATGGAAGACGTGAAGAAGGAAAAGGAGCCACGAGGGAGGCCCCAACTCCCTCCATCTTGTCTTTACAACCCCCCTTTACCAAAATCTTGAAATCTGTGTTTTGCCCTGTAATTATATTGTTTCTATACCCTTTAAACCCCAGTGATTCTCATATCCCCATATACAGGTGGTACATCTCTCGAAGGGTCAAAATTGAGCCACCAGGTCTTTTGGAAACATTCCAAGGCTCCCAAGCCCCCCAAGGGTTCTCTCGGTAGCTCTGGACGTCAGGAGCGATGCGCTGAGTTCCCACAGTCCAGGAGAGCTCAAAGGGCCTCGCT